>NC_137616.1:37185616-37205616 GCF_963280865.1 Gymnoscopelus braueri | reverse complement strand
CACACACACACACACACACACACACACACACACACACACACACACACACACACACAATCTCTCACTTTCTCTTTCTCTCCTTCAACCTATCTGACGGTGAGCCTGGGAGTGTATTCTGCAATATAACCATGGTGATAGAACAGACTGAGCTTGTTCCGCTGTGTGAAAGCCTTGACATGTTATTTGTTTTTCACTTTTCCTTTAGTTTCCCGTTCCATCGTATCCTCAACTTCAGGCATTGCCAATTTCCCCATGTTTCCCCATCCTTGTTGCTGCCAACCCACCAGCGAGTAGAGGAGACAACCACGCGCCTCGTCCAATACACATGCCAGCCGCATCCTCTCAGCGAGGAGGTTTGCTGGGAGAACAGTAATGAGCGCGCAGGTTCACGCTATCTCGCCCCACACCCCCCTCCCCTCCCCACAGCGACAAGGGCTTCCCACTGGGATGTTAACGCCACTGATTGTGTGTTCGAAGGAGCTCCCAGCCAAGCCGGAGGCCCCGTTGCCAGAATTGCACGGGTCTCTGCGGTGGTGGCCGATTGTTTTACCTCTGCGCAAGCCGGATGTCCCCCAGTATGCAGCAAATAAAGGCTCTGGTGTGTGGGAAGCCCTCGGTTGACCTATATAGATAGAATAAATGTTTTTTTCAGCTATTGTATATAGAGAAGGTCATCAGAGGAATACCTCGGACACTGGTTTCATTAGCTATCATTTGACATGTTAGAGCTACTAGCACTGGAATGTAAGACATTATGCTGGACATTTTAATCAATTTAAGATACAATTCTTCAATTATTTTACACGCTGCTGCTTATATTTATTTCAGAATCTGAATTTGTACTTCATTGGGGAATTAGCAGCAGTTGCTGATGGTAGATGGAACTGCACCCCATTTACTGGTCTGCATTGAGACGATGTGGGATGTTGACAACGGGACACTTAGAATGTTGCATTTGAACATTCACATCTTGTTGAAATAAGTCCATGATTAGACATGCTACCAGTTTTGTTTATTAGATAGATACATTTATTGATCCCACGGAGGAAATTCAGGCGCCAGAGACAGCGCAGCAGTAAAAGTTTCAGATACAGGGCAAAGAAGTACAGTAGGTACAGAAGAATAACATTATTAGTTGCTTCTGCATCGCTTGCATCATCTCTTTTGTTGATGAACCACATCCCATGTGTTGGTGTAGCCAAACTTGCTGACACTGGCTAAACAAAATCTGTTTATGCTCCCTTATTGTGGAACTCTGCACCTTCATACAATAAATACGCTCTTTCCCTCTCTACTGTATCCGCACACAGACAACACCGACAGAGGAAACACCATTCTTAAAGCCAGTGCTGCTTAGCATAGTTATGTAGATTAATTGTAGCCCAGTCACTAATCTGTACATTTCAATTATATAGCTTGTTTTTTTTTGTCAATCAATGTACTGCAGGAACACTGGTACACAATTACATGTCACACATTCGCTTGCTCATCGGGAGCGGTTAGGCGTTCAGTGTCTTGTTCAAGGACACTTTGACTTAAACATGCAGCCAGGAGGAGCGGGGGATCGAACCGTGATTCGGGAACATTCTGGCTCCCAAATGGCCGCACTACCCCTGAGCCACTGCCATCCCCAATCTGTGCAGTGGATAGACTAACTGTTTTTATTTTTTCGTGTGTGTACATATTACAACATTAAAGTGCATTAGACGCTTTCCACTATTATGAAACAACTCACTCGCCGTGCGTCACTAAACTCTGGGGCCATTGTCTTGTTTCGTACACAGGAGAATCCAAGTGCTCTCATGTTACGCTGCTTGTTTCACTGGAGCGTTGCGGACACCAACTCCTAACACTAATTAGGACTTTTTTGGGGGGTTTTGTTTTTTACCACAACAAAAAAGTCACTCCATATAACGTAGCTTTAAACACAGGAACCCTGGGATAAACATTTGGCAAAAACAGGAAGGAACCTAGTATAGAAACATGGGGGCCTCCTGTCAACTGAGTATACAGTATACTAATACGGTAGGGCTTAAGTGGTTAATAAATAATAAAAAAAAATCATACTGGCTATGATGAGTACACAGTCAAATCCTGAGTGTTCATTTAAATCAGCCGAGTCCATTTGGTGTCATCTGTGTTAAATGAACACCAGTATTTTACTGTGTAACTCCCATCAACAATTTTTTGATGTTTGCAAACGTAACACTGTCTTTAAGCCAGGGGTCTTCAACAGGGGGTCCGGGACCCCTAGGGGGTCCTCAGAGCTACTACAGGGGGTCCGCCAAATCTTTGTGTGATATTTCTTTTTTTTACCTTAACCACTTGAACCCTAGCATCCCCTTTTCTGAGGAGAACTTTAGCCCAAAAAAAAGCAGATCTACAAGCTCTCAACGCCTCGCGCTGCGAGGCGTTGAGAGCTTGTAGATCGGCTATTTTTGGCAAAGAGGCTATAGGTGTAGAGGGAAAAAAGAGCAGACCAAGTAAAAAAAACAAAAAACGTATCTCATCTGAAACACAATTTTATTGCGAACGCAGCGGAAGGAGGCGAGCGTGCCTCTGCGCAAGTGGAGCTTACTATGAAACCGTGCTCGGCTTGTGTGTCTGTGTCTCTGTGTCTCTGTGTCTCTTGTGCACTGCCTGTGTGCAGCTGTGTGCAGCCAAGTAAATGTCCAATTTAGACGTACAATACATCAAATGAAAGGTCTTTGAAAACTGAACACACCTGTCAAGGTTGCGTTTAAGCCCGCCCCTTCCCCCGGAAGCCACGCCCCGGAGAAGGCTCCTAAAAACTCCCCATTGAAACCCCATGTTAAATGAAAAGTGCCCGAATCGCTCCGAAACTTTTTCTACCTCCCCTAAGTCGGGGCCTACGAACAAATACTTCGGCCTCGGATTTTGGCTCCGCCCAACGGAAGTGGGTGAAACAGGCACTTCAAACACTTTGTTGAATTGTTCAAAAACATTTAAAGTATTTTTTTGGTGAATTTTAATTTTTCTAAGATGCTCCTTTTAACGCAGTTTTTCTTTTTTTTTAAACGCCTTAGTTTTCAAGCTGCGTTCGCTTCCCGCGTTCGCGCGTCTTACTTGTACAATATAGAGTAGGGGGTCCCTGCTTTATCTCTCTCTCAGCTATGGGGTCCTTGGCCTGAAAAGGTTGAAGACCCTTTAAGCTACTGCACTGCATGCTACCAAAGATTATGTATGGCAGACACATAAAAGGCTGCAGCAGACAGCACATCACGCCTCTATACAAACAGCCCTGAGACTGTGTATAGTGTTGAATGATGAAATCTGAACCCATACGGAGCCACATCCATGTGTGGGGCATCCTGATTGGTTGTAATGTACGTGGAACATACAGGGAAAGCCAGCGCAAAATTCAAGTGCAACTATCGCACGCACGATGCCACGCAGACAAACACCAGCACAATCAGTACATACACACACACACACACATACGCACATTAGCATGCACACGCAGTCACGCACGCGCACACGCAGTCACACGCACATACACTCGCACTCGCACTCGCACACACACAGACACACACACACACACACCACCCCAGAGGCCTGTGTTTGCCTTTCCTGTAATCTGAGCTTCCGTTCTCTGAAGAATGATGTAACTGAATGCCAGCTCTAAACCAAGAGGAGAGTCAGCCAGTCAGACACACAAATATGTGTGTGTACGTGTGTGTGTGTGTGTGTGTGTGTGTGTGTGTGTGTGTGTGTGTGTGTGTGTGTGTGTGTGTGTCTCATGCTCACATACTGTATATAGTATGCGTTTGCCTGTGTGCAATTTTGTCTGTGCGTGTTTGTGCACGTGTGTATGTGCATGTGTGTGTGTGTCTGGGTATGCTCACATACTGTATAAGCGTGTGTACCTGTGTGTGTGTGTGTGTGTGTGTGTGTGTGTGTGTGTGTGTGTGTGTGTGTGTGTGTGTGTGTGTGTGTGTGTGTGTCTGGGTATACTCACATACTGTATATGTGTGTGTGTGCCTGCCTGTATGCAATTTTGTCTGTGTGTATGTGTCTGTGTGTGTGTGTGTGTGTGTGTGTGTGTGTGTGTGTGTGTGTGTGTGTGTGTGTGTGTGTGTGTGTGTGTGTGTGTGTGTGTGTGTGTGTGTGTGTGTGTGACGTGTGTGTGTGTGTGTGTGTGTGTGTGTGTGTGTGCATTACAAGCCCCTGCACAGTCTTTACATGTCTTTACATCACTTATTACAGTTCACATGGCACTAATTGCTGCAGGGTTGTCAGGCGCTGGGAGTCGCACCCCCCTCTCTCACTGTCTCTCTCTCTCTCGCTCTGTCCCTCTCTTGTCTCTGTCTCTCTCCTCTCTCTCTCTCTCTCTCTCTCTCCCTGTCGTTTGTGACACCACAGATTTGTCTGCAGTAAACATGATCCCTCATTGCATCACGTTGGCCTGCAGATACTTTTACAAGGTCACAGGGACGTGGCACTAGACCAAGACACACACAGACGGGGCTGCTCTAAGCACTAAATCTCTGACTAGCTTGTGGAACGGACCATAAACACACATCATGAGGGACAACAGCCACCAGGACGATAATGGGTTGGGTTGTGGTGTGCAGGTATAGGGGACATCACATGACTGCAGCTCTCTCCCGTTCCGTTCTGATCACTCGTTTTGTGTCCCTCGACTTCACCTCTCTATACTTCTTTTCTTCATTCTGATCCCTCTCCTCTCCTCTCCTCTCCTCTCCTCTCCTCTCCTCTCCTCTCCTCTACTCCCTGTGTGTGCCTGCCTGTGCAGTCAGTGAAACTCCTCATGCGCACGCACGCATGCACACACACACACACACACACACACACACACACACACACACACACACACACACACACACACACACACACACACACACACACACACACACACACACACACACACACACACACACACACACACACACACACACACACACACACACACACACACACACACACACACACACACACAGTATCCCTCTCCTGTTGCCTGTGCAGTGGATATGGCTCCTGTGTGTGTATTCTCCTCTAGCCACTGTGATGAGTCACCAAAGCATGGGGCTGCTCCGGAACAGGAGCGATTGGCGAGGACCTGTGTCTCCCTCCCTGACACCCCATCCCCCCACCACCTCCCCTCGTCACATCCTCCTCCTCCTCCTCCTCCTCCTTCACTGCCCGCATCTGTCCATCTTGAGTGGAAGCGGGTAGTTGTTAATTTTGCAAACGTTCTCCCAGAGGATTCGCTCTCATCCGCTTCCCAGACGGCTTTTCCATCATCAGCCCCCCTGACATGTCAATCATGGATGTCTTAACCACGTAACCACAAAAGGTTTTGAAAATAGCCTTTCTACAAGCTCACAATCCGTTGCAAGCTTGTAGATCTGCTATGTAAAAAAAAAAAAAATCAATGGGGAAACCAGTGGAAATGGTGGACACTGGACAGCTTAAAGTACCTTGGTGTGCACATCACTGAGGACCTGACTTGGAGAGATCCTGAAATATTTCTACTCTGCAACAACCCAGAGCATCCTGTCAGGGACCATCAATGAATATATCTATATCTATATATGGTATCTACGTATCTATATGGCCATCTATGGACCTACACGTGCTGCGGAAGCCGGAAGGTGGATAGGTCGGCTGAGCACACCCCAGGGAGCTCTCTCCTGTCCCTGCAGGACATACAGTATATGACAGCAGGTGCTTGGGTAGGGCAGAAAGAACAAATAGCAACGTAGCAACAGACTGTTACACAGACTGTTAGACAATTGAAAGAGACAACTGTTTTTTGATGTTTGTTCAGTATACTGCACTGTGTGCCTTCTGTTTCTTTTGCACATTTGACAGACAATACTGCTAAAAATATAAGATATATAATGCCTCTGCTTCTGCATTTTGTTTGTAACACTCATGCTAAAAGATATTGAACTTGTCTTACGAGGTCTTATCATGCTGCCGTTCTACCTGAAAAACGTATGTTCTATCTCTTCAGTATTATTCCTTTTATTTTGCTTTTTATTTATTTTCAAATTAGTATTACATGTCTCAGTGGAAAGTCCCACCAACATTTCGCTGCCTGTACCTGTATGTATGAGTAATTGACAAATATAAACGCTTCTTGATTCTTGAGGCTTCTACTGCAGCTGAACTGTGGAGAATGTTGTAATATAAGCAATGTGGAGCAGAATAATGAATCTTCTCTTTTCTCTGGTGGTGAAATGGGTCAGAAATGGGTAATTACTTCGTAGTGCTGCAGTCGACGCTCCAGGTTTTTGCCACTCACTGTTTCTGCCTGCGTACGTGGATGAGAGTGTGCATGTGCGCACGCATGTGTGCGTGCGTGTGTGTGTGTGTGTGTTTGTGTGTGTTTGCTTCTCCATGTGACCCATTTGCTGATCGAACACAGTGTTCCCCGCTCTGCTGGGGTTTCCATGCCAACGCAGGCAGTAGCAAGACAAAAGAGGAGAACTTACAGAATCCCCATCAGAGAGAGACCACTACTCACACTGATCACTTGCACAGAAAATTGTGTTCGACATATCCGTCTGCCATCTGTGTGTGGGTACATATCTATAAATCTATACATATTCAAACTGTAAACATATTATTTACTGTTCATTACATACATGATACACATACATAACAATGTATGTGTGAATGTACATGCTCAAAGATTTATTTGTGCATGTGGACATTCGTGCATACATGCCAGCAATGCAAGCCACTACGTAAATGAGAGTTTAGCATAGACATAACGTCTTGCAAAACACAATTGCCTGTGTGCTGTGTAAATGGTAGTATTCAGTATATTTTTCAGTTGATGAAGAAGCTTCCCCATGTACATGGTTCATTTTATAACAATTCGTTAGCCGAAGATAAAATCACTCATTTACGTAACATTGAAGGTAACAGTGAGCAATAATGTTTAAACAAAGATGTGTGATACATGGTCCCAAAAGATAAAGAAGGGGAATTATACTATTGTGTGTCACAACAAGTCAGCTCTCCCCCTCACAGAACAGCAAGTCAGCTCTCCCAGCTTTGGCAGACTACGTCAGCCAAAGCGAGGCAAAAGTCATTTTCCAATGCTCGACTCAATTCCTTCCTGGCCTTTTTTTAAGGTAAAAAATATGTACCTGGTACATTTTTGATGAGCTGAAGCGATAGCCAAAACTTGAACACTGCAGATTACAGATTGGTCAGAGAGAATCGTAGCGTGATTACGTCACAACAGACTCCTATACCGCATGGAAGCTCAAGAATACTGTTAACAAACTTAAAGGAATACTTCACCCCCAAAATTACAATTACTCATCCCCTCCCCAGATGCATTGAATTCACGGATATTTTAAGTTTTTATTGCATCCCTTCATGGTGAATGAAGAAATATTACAACAGCAAAATGATGTCCAAAATCTGTTTATAAACTCATACACAACGTAGTATAGTAGTCGTATTCAGTACTTCCAAAATACAGCGATTTCGCTCAAACTTTACTTTACTTTAAAAAGATTCTGGGATAAGTCCCCCAGGGCGCTATACTAGGTCCGCTCCTTTTGTTTTCGGGGGAAAAAGGAGAAAAACACCAAATCTGTAGCGTCTACACTAAATCTCTTCACAGAAAATAGCTGATCTACATGCTCACACGTTTTGGGCTTTATTTTTGCAGAATGTTCACCCCCAGAATAGGGATGCTAGGGTTCATGTGGATAAAGAGCAGGGGAGGTGCCATGGTGTTTCAACAGATCTGGAACCCACGGATGTAGGGGGAGTACAAAGTCTTTTGTACTTGCGCTTTTCAGAAGGGAACGCGACACAACGCCTGCGTTCTCGCTTGTATCATCGGTAATACATGGTGAACACAGAGAGAAAATAACGCTGTGTGAGTAATTGGACTGGATCCCGCCTGCTTGCCACTACGCCCTTCAGAATGTCCGCGCCTCCCAACTAGTCGACCACCTCTCATTGAAAATGTATTACTAGGCGCGTCAATCACTCCCTGTCCGAAAAGCTCTTTAGGAGGAGTATAGGGTCAGGATAGATTTTGACAACACGCCTTAATAAAAGGTGTTAAAAGACATGGACGGCTGACAGTTCGGATGCACATATTGGTTCAGCAGCATTCTGTCTCAATGAAACAGTCCGAACAGAGTATATTATTTTCAAGCCCGACAATGATCAAAATATATCACACATACAATGCAGCTTTAAAGGAAAAGAAAAAAGAGGAACAGAACGTGTGACAAAAACTGAAAACTGAAGATAAAGGAGAAGGAGGAGAAGAGTCAGTGGTGTTTGGAGAGAGAGAGTCTCGAGGGAGAGGGGAGCTACACTTTCACTAATCTGCAGACAATGAGACCTCAAACAACCACAGCCTTTTTGCACAGGCCAAGGTGACCCTTGGGACTGCAAACCTGTGTGTGTGCGTGCGTGTGTGCGTGTGAGCGTGTGTGTGTGTGTGTGTGTGTGTGTGTGTTCCCCTTTTTCGCAAAGCCCTCATCAGCACCATTGTGATTGAGCTTGACAGGTCTAAACAAATAGGTGAGTTGCATTCACTTATAGGCGCGCGCGCGCGCACACACACACACACACACACACACACACACACACACACACACACACACACACACACACACACACACACACACACACACACACACACACACACACACACACACACACACACACACACACACACACACACACACACACACACACACACACAGCGGCATCCTCATCAAAGCATGATTAATGATCTTGGCTGTCAGCACAGCAGACAACCTGACTGATCAATCGACTGGTCTCCACACAGACACATTTAGTTGCTCAGCCCTGAATACGGTCTTTGGTGACAATTTTACGTTGGCCATATTCCACTGCGTTAACCCACTGGTTCTCAAAGTGGGGACCCCCAGGGGTCCTTGAAGGGGTTCCAGGGGGTCCCCCCAGCAAAATGAGGAACAGTTCAAACATTCAATATTTCAATTTTCAGCTATATTTTCTAAATAATTATCTTGACAAATCTTCTCTGGCACAAAATCTTTTCAAATGGCGGTCTGCGGCCAAATAGATGTCAATTTGGGGGTCCTGCAGGTATTCCATAATACTGTATTCTAGCCCCTTGACAGTACAACCGGAGGCTCGCTGACAGAACTTTTATCCAAATTGGCAACATGTGTATGTGGACAACTAATTTCATTCTCTTCCCAAAACACTCCTCAGGAAACCATAAGACAGCCATTGCCCAGCACAAAGGCTCTGTAATACAGAGGAACAAACACGATAGATTGGAAGCTAACCAGAATATCAATTTGTTCTCCTGTCTCTGTTACAAGATGCCTGTCACTCCCTTCCCAATGACACCCTGGCCCACTGCCCTGACAGTCCCAGACACTTTCTCCCTCCTGGCTCCCAAGCTGTGGAATGACCTATGACCTCCCCCCTCAGTCAGGACTGCAGACTCACTCCCCATTTTCAACAGCAGTCCGGTAAATATTGGTATCAAAATGTACTTAAAGTAACAAAAGTAGAAAGTACTCATTATACAGAATGTCCCATTTCACAAGTTTACAAATGTATAAAATGTGTAAAAATCCTTTGAAAATAGCAAATCTACAAGCTCACAATGCGCGTCGCATCGCGACGCATTGTGAGCTTGTAGATCGGCTATTTTCAAATGGCCAAAATGTATATAGGGCTGAAGTGGTTAATTTATGTTTTGTTTATTGATTTTTTATGTCATGATCTATAAAATAACTAGTAAGTAACTAAAGTTTTCAAATAATTGTAGTGGAGTAAAAGTATTATATTTGCCTCTGAGATGTAGTGGAGTAGAAGTAAAAGTATAGAAGATTGAAAATACTCCAGTAAAGTAAAGAATACCTCAAAATTGTACTGAAGTACAGTACTTGAGTAAATGTACACCACTGCTCTACCTCAACCAACCGTTATCACTCCTCATTTCTCATATCACTCTGCCTCACTTCTTATTGCCAATTTTCTGATAGATGCTATACTATGCAGAAGTATGTTGGTTACTTTCACATTGTTATTTAGACCTACTGTTATTTAGATAGCATGTCGTTTAGACAGATGCTGATGTTTTCCTGGTATCCTAGTGACTTTGTAGCACTTAATTGTTTTCTTACGTACTTGGCCATTTACCCTGTCGTTTGTTGACATGGGTTCGTGCCATTTACTCTGATCTTGCGCTTTAGTAAGTCGCTCTGGATAAGAGTGTCTGCTAAATGCCCAAATTGTAACTGTAATTGTTGCACTAAGCCTCTGATGTAATAAAAAAACTAAATCCTCTCCATTGTACACTGTCCTTTGAAGGTAAAGAGCTGGTTGAGCGGGAAATAATGAGCCCCTACAGTCACGACGCTACGGAGCATACTGATTGCAGCTGATTGTACCAGTCCTGTAGGCCGTCACTCAGTCATTATTGTCAACGTTCGATTGGCTTCGGGGGATGAGGGGGTAAATCCATGCCTTGATATTAGTCATTGCTCTGGTCATTCATTTTTGTTTAGTCTCTGCTTCTGATCACACTGGTAAATACATGCATTTCCTTTTGGGAAATGTAGACTGTCTGTCTCATACTGTATGTTTGATAATATCACTATTTATGTTAACCACATTAAGCCTGGCGTCACTATTTTGGACACGGTTTCAAATGTTGTAAAAAATTACAGCTCATAAGCCCAATTTATAGGTTGTCATATGATGGTGTCTGAAAATAAAGAATTTACACGGGCGCGATGGGTAGTGAGCTTGTAGATACTGTAGGCTATTTACGCATGACACCAGAAATTAGGCAAGATATCTGCTCGGCCCCCCTGCAGGACACGTGCACTGCGTGTGCACACACATACAGGAGTCCACTCACTAGAAGAGACACACAGTTTCGCACACTGACAGACACATGCATGCATACAGCACACGTGTGCACGCACACGCACACGCACACACACACACACACACACACACACACACACACACACACACACACACACACACACATACACACAGGTGTACAGTGTTTATAAGCACACATACAGTGTATATACATTCATGTATACGTGTGTGTGCGTGTGTGTGTGTGTGTGTGTGTGTGTGTGTGTGTGTGTGTGTGTGTGTGTGTGTGTGTGTGTGTGTGTGTGTGTGTGTGTGTGTGTGTGTGTGCGTGTGTGTGTGTCATTCATGTACATACTCATTCATGTGTGTGCACACACACACACACACACACACACACACACACACACACACACACACACACACACACACATATACACACACACAGAGACGAAGGATGCATACACGCCCACACATTTTTCGCAGGGTGAATCACCAGGCTTCGCCAGTCTTCCTTCCTTAGGGTCTCTGACGGGATGAGTCATCCTCGTCAAACACTGGACCTCTAGGAAACTCCACACACACACACACACACACACACACACACACACACACACACACACACACACACACACACACACACACACACACACACACACACACACACACACACACACACACACACACACACACACACACACACACACACACACACACACACACACACACACACACACACACACACACACACACACACACACACACTTCTGTCTTGTGCACGCAAACACATACGCCCACACAAATGTGCAGAGAAACATTCTGGGGAGTGCACAGACACGCATGAATGCACACACACACACACACATATACTGTACAAACACACACTAATACGACACACGTATTACATAAAAGAGCACAAACAGCTAGGGCTTCCCTGTTCTGTATGCATGTCAGAGATATTCTTGCGCGTGATGCTCTATTAGTGAGGGAAGCCCATGGTGTATGCAAGCGCGTGCGTGCGTGCGTGCGTGCGTGCGTGCGTGCGTGCGTGCGTGTGTGTGTGAGAGAGAGTGTGTGCGAGAGAGAGTGTGTGCGAGAGAGAGTGTGTGCATAATAATAGAAGGATCACGTGCCGCGTAGGATGACTCACAGGCTGGTTGGACGGGGAGCGTTAGAAGGAGCTCATCAGCCATGCACCGCTGAACAAAACAATCCCAGGCGAGGGCTCTCCTCCAAACGACGAGTCTCTCACTTCTTCTTCTCTCTAACCCACGTTTCATTCGATCAGCGCCCGCCCGCTCGGCCACAAAATGGCCGCCTCCGCATCAGTCAGTCACGGCAGCGAGGTACAGACATTCTATTCAGTGCTTTTTAAAGTGACACCTTTTCTCCACACCTTGCTAGTTCATTTAATGCCTCCCAGATGGGCGCAAGATAAAGCGGCACGGGGGGAGTCACAAGATGGAAATGTGCCCTTCCTGTGCCCTTAACCACTTAAATACCCTATGTACTTTTGTTAGACGTCAAATAGCGAAAACAGACGATCTACAAGCTCACAACACAACTCGAGATGCGAGAACTACAGAGGGACGGACAGAGATTTTGTGCATTTATTGTAAGATTATTATTATTTTTTGCCCTTTAATGACATGCCCAAAACAGGGATGCGAGGTTGAAAGTGGTTAAGAAGATTGGCGTTCCATACCAAATGAACCACCCTCTGACCTCCTACCACAGTGCTGTGGATGCTGCGTTGGGCCTTCCTAAGGACCTTAGGACTGAAACATCTGGTGGCCTAGATAAGCAGGAACCAACAGCCGATCTGTGAGAGCAAAGGGCGACGGCAGCACGTAATCTACTTGACATCTAACGGCACAGATTACAATGGTGGACAGATGCAAAGACGTGCAGATATACTGCACGTAAATTGGAAGGACTGCACTGATGTGAATCTGTCAGAGATTATTTTGTTAAATTCAGCATTGTACCTCCCTGCGCAGTAAAAATCCTTAGTGGTAATTCAACTCGGTTGAAATGGGTCCCCACTATTTTACAGTGTGGATAACAAAAAAGGGACAGAGCATGTTCTGAAGTGTTTGTAGGCTGTGTGTGTGTGTGTGTGTGTGTGTGTGTGTGTGTGTGTGTGTGTGTGTGTGTGTGTGTGTGTGTGTGTGTGTGTGTGTGTGTGTGTGTGTGTGTGTGAGCGCGCGCGTGTGTGTGTGTCTTTCCCCCTTATTTACTTGATAAGTGAATGCGACACATCTATTTGTTTAGACCTGTCAAGCTCAATCACAATGGTGCTGATGAGGGCTTTGCGAAAAAGAGGAACACCGCACGCACGCGCACACACACACACACACACACACACACACACACACACACACACACACACACACACACACACACACACACACACACACACACACACACACACACACACACACACACACACACACACACACAGTCCCAAGGGTCACCTTGGCCTGTGCAAAAAGGCTGTGGTTGTTAGAGGTCTCAGTGTCTGCAGATTAGTGAAAGTGTAGCTCTCCTCTCCCTCTAGACTCTCTATCCAAACACCATGTACTGACTCTTCTCCTCCTTCTCCTTTATCTTCACTTTTCTGTTTTTGTCACACATTGTGCGTGTGCCTGTGTGTGCAAGTCTACATTTGTGTGTGCGCATGTGTGTGTGTGTGTGTGTGTGTATGTGTGCGTGTGCGCGTGCTCATATTTGTATGTGGCATACATGTGCTTGTGTATTTGCACACAGCAATGTTTTTTTAATCAGAAAAATAAAATACAATAATCAACACTGAGGATTTGACTGTGTATGTATGTGTGCACACATGCACAGGCAGGCTGCAGGATGTGCAGTAAGTTGGCGTGCTTGTCTGCCTCTGGGGTGTACTACTTGCACCTTCCGTTCCTTATTTTCTTCCCAGATTGCAGGTAAATGCTGTGCATGAGTCATAGCCCAGTGGTGCCGAGTATCACAGCGATGCGAGTGTCCCTGACGAGGTGCGGGCGCCCAGAGATCGTCAGGCACGAGCCGCGCCGAAACAGGCTGCCACACAATGCCTCTTTGTTGCCATGACAACTCCGGCTCTCAGCCAGGAACTGCTGAGAATTATGAGGTGTTTTTCCCCCTTAATGAGACAAAATGGATATTTTTTTATCTGTCTGTACCTGCCAGTGGTGTAAAGTAACCAAGTAGATTTACTCAAATAAAGTTTGAGGTACGTTTACTTTACTTGAGTATTCCATTTTTTCCCCATCATTTATGCTTCTATTCCACTACATCTAAAAGGCAAATATTTTACATTTTACCCCACTACAATTACTTGAAACCTTTAGTTACAAGTTACTTTGTAGATTTGGATTATTATTACAAAATGAACACTAACCACTTAAACCCTCTAGTCTTAAGGCCAGTCCACACCAATGCAACTCCTTGCAACTCCTTGCAACATGCAACATCTTGCAACCATTATCCCCAATGGAAGTTGCAAGGAGTTGCATTGGTGTGGACTGGCCTTAAAACTGTTTTGTTGCAAGGAGTTGCGACTAGTTGCATTGGTGCGGTCTGGCCTTTAGAGAACCGGATTTGAGTTACTGTACTTTGACCTATTTTTTCCCCCATCAATTGACACCCCCCCCCCCCCCCCAGAATAGGCATGCTGGGGTTCAAGTGTTTAAACAATTGAGGCCTGAGGTTCCGATTCTACAAAATGTCTTCTAAATCCTAACAGTTAAAAAAAAAAAAAGTATGTTGCTACATCAGTGGTTCTCAAACTTTTTCATGCCAACAACCCCAAAATATATATATGTATTTGGCCGCGGACCACCATCTCAAAATATTTTGCTCCAGGGACCCCCAGAAGCAAAGATTTGAGTTAAAAAAATATTCGCTTTAAATAATATATTTTCAAAGATTTGCACACATTTTCACGATAAAAAAAAAGATCACACCCAGTGTGAAGTGGGCGGTGTCTTGCTAGCTAATCACAATACTGAATGGAGTCAACCAATCATGTACAAAAAATGATGTGATTCACTTAAAAAAAAACATAAATGTGTTTTTTTTAAGTGCATAGTCCTATTTATAGGGCTATGCACATGTGTCATGTTTCCCTAGCCAATCACAGTCCTGAATAGACTGTGATTGGCCAATCACGGTGCAGGGTTAGGGGGGTACACTGGTGGCCAATCACAGCGCAGGATTTGGTGTGCAAATATCCAAAACTCACATATATAGGGGCGGTTTCACCGCCCAAAAATGCAGATCTACAAGCTTGTGAGCTTGTAGATCTGCTATTTTTGAATAGTCAAATTGTAAAATAATGCTTTTTAGCTCAAATTAAAAAGTGACAAAGATGCGTTCCAGGTCTTAATGGGTTAACCGATTAAGCCCTATGTTTTATACATTTTGTAACTTGTGAAATATCAATTTTCTGAATAATGAGGTATTTCACTTGATTGATTGATTGATTGACTGAATACTTTATTAACAGTTTGCAGAGGTACAGTTATACAATAACGCTAAAAGGATAACACAAAAAGCCCTGAGGACTTGTTTCAATTGTAGTCCTGAACTACTGTACTTGAGCTACTGTACTGCTTTTAAACCCTGTAGCACTCTGAGATGCACAAGAATGTAACATGCTTTATAAATAAAATGCATTATTATTATTAACGTTGTTACTGTAACGCCCAGAATTCGAACCCAGGTCTCACACGTGGAAAGCCAACCTCTTAACAACTAGCCTACAGCCAAATATTTCTATCCAGGACTTTTACTTGCAACAGAGTATTTCTACATTGTGGTATTGCTACTGTAAATCTATTACATTAAAAAGTAAGTACATATGCACACAGTACCCTCTACACACTCGCAATGTAATGCTCGCTCCAAGCCTAATGATGGCAATTTGACATCTGACTTCACTTACATGACAAACCGTAATGACTGTGTTGTTCTTTGTTCTAACCTGTAACGGGCTGATAAGAATCAGCAGCACACTGACTCTATGGCAGCCAAGTGTGGACAAGGTCTTAGCATCAGTGGTCCGTCGGTCTGTCCATCTCCCGCTTTTAGCCAGACAACTCTTTGCTACATAGCCTGTAAATGTGGCTTGCAAAACTCACGACTGGAACAGAGGCGTAGCGTCATGGAGGCCACTGAGGCCATGGCCCGGTCAGTAAAGACCCGGCCTGCCCTGTCTAGCTGCTCAAACTGCAGGGCAAGATTCCCCAGAAAAAAGAATGGAACAGGTCCTGCGCGGTCAACATTAGAGTCCATGCTACGCCAGTGGACTGGAAGCCGTCATCCGTTTGTCTTTTCCGTCTTTTCCGCGAATGCAAATGTGAAACAGAAGTGGGGTAGGTAGGACATCCGCTTTATTTTCTACTAATTCTTCAGCGCATCTGATGTACACAGACTGTTAGGTGAAAACATTTGAAAATTGCGTGCCATCGAGAGACTATACCTCCCACTGGACGGAGTTAGATCCTTGGAGCAGTAGAGGTTAAAGTGATATCGTTTTGTTAAATAAGTGTTAAATAGCTATAGAGCTATATTCCCATAGTACTCATTGCTATAGAATGTTTGTTTAGTAACCGGGGTCTCCCCATCTCTCCAGCAGAACATACATTTTCAGACCGGGACAGCAATTTCATTCAATCAGTAGAAAGAATTCATACAGGAATCACTTTAAGGTGAATTTTGCACGGCGTTGGGAAGAAAAGGGTGGAGAGGTGGTGTGAGGTGAAATCGAGAGGAAATGGATGTAGAGGTACGCAGACGATTACGTACTAGACGGGGCAAATTGTGACAGTATAACGTGACTCTGTGTGAAATTTAGGCTTGGTGTGCCATGCTTGAATCGCATACCATTGTGGGGTACGACAGTGATGTATTATACAACCTCTCCTCCCAGTTAAAACCGATCATCACTGCACTGTCGCTGTGACCACCGTGATGTCTATGACAACAGAGCCAACCTCCATATGTTGTGAACCAAACTTAAATGGCGTGCAGGAATGCCCTTTCGTTTGGCCCGAGTCCCTGCCCTCTTAAAAGTCTCCGCATGCTTCGGCCATACTGTAATCCATCCTGACCAGCAGCACCAAGAGCCCAGGTCTAATGAGGGGACATGATCTCACCATCATGCCCACGATGAATAACGGATTATTCAATTACAGGGGAACACAATGAATCACTCTTCTCTTTGCCTGACAGTCTCCTCCACTCTCCACTCATCCGACACCGGCGGATCAGAGAAGATGGGCCTGTTATCTTGGTAATGTGGATAAACAGTGACAGTTGCCTCAGCGAGGGGGGCCTATTCTAAAGGCTCCGGATCAAACGAGAAACCCGTTATGGAAAATGTGACACAATTGTGTCTACGGAGAGAGAGAGAGAGGCTTACCGGAATATAATATGCTCTTTATTTTATAAAGAAGACAGCGGGCCCGGCAGGATGCCTGTGTCACTGCAGATTCCGTCCGTCCGGCCCGATGAATGGAATGAAATTATTGAGGTGCAGCTTAAGTCCCGTGACTTTGCTCAGCAGACAGACACACTGTCTGCTAACAAGTAGGCCCAGTACACGTGTGTCTGTGTGTGAAACACTCTTCTCTCTCTTTTCCCCTCATACATACCTTCTCTGCTCTAACACACACACCGCCACTTGTCTTGTTTCCACGGAAAATGTGTCAATCACAGTTTTCTCTCCAAGATCAGCCGGTGTGACCCCCCACCACCCTCTCTCTGCTCCATTTTTGGACATTTCTGAAGTACACACAGGGGGGAGAACAGGGTTCATAGGACCAAAAACAATAAAGGGGGAGAGGGAAAACGGTCAGACCTCTGAAAAACAAATCAACGTTTCCCTGGATAATCAGGGCTTTGCAAGTGATCCACAGAGTTATGAGGAATTCACCGAGGCTCAGCGTTCAGGTTCTTATACCTCCAGCTTGGACAACCTGAAGCTGCGCAGCAAATAATGGCTTCCACTGTAGACTGTCAGGGTTGCCAGATCTGCTTATTATAATTTGCCCGCAAGATTTTATTTGAAAATAGCCGATCTACAAGCTCACAACGCGTCGCGATGCGACGCGTTGTGAGCTTGTAGATCTGCTATTTTCAAATAGCTGATGTATATGTTAAAGAAAGTGCTCATGTGGCCCATAGTCGCTTCTTTTGGGCTGGTTTTCCTAGACCTGGTAGCTTGTTTCTCTCACAGAATCTGGCAACACTGTACACTGTATATATTTATAGAACTATCGGAAATCCTTCACCGAAAGGCTTTCGAAATACAGCACACAAGACAAACTAATTTCAAACACACACAGGTCAAACAGAGTCAACATAACTATAACAACATCATTTTGAAAAAAATAAACAACGTATTAATCTCGTGTTTTCAGAGGCCAGGACATAATACCTGTCTGGGTGCACATTTCACATGCTTAAATCTCCATCCTTTTGCCGTCCTTCACTCCTGGGAGACTGCCCAAGGAAAACAGATAAAAATGGAAGTACTGAACAAAACAGATCCAGGGAAAGCAACACCAAAGCCCTTTCTGCAGTGTATATATTTGACAACTGGTGGAGTATTTGAAAAACAATCTGCCTTGAGCCGCTGTGTCAATAATCTGCAATGAAGCGGCGCGGTGTGGCATTTTCCACAGGACAATTTGTGGTTTGTTTAATCGCCGGAGTCTTTCTTCTCTTTCGCTACAGACCCGATCAGTAATAACAATGTAGCTCTCCCAGTCAAAACAATCTCTACGACGCTACCGACTGACTGACCTCTGACTGTCAGGAACACAGAAGTGTTATGTTGGACTCAACATAACAGTCAATTGTTTTTTTTAAAGCCTGACACTAGGGGTGTGCCGACTAATTTCATCATACGATACACGATATTGGGCTCACGATTTTGATACGATACGATATATGGCACTTTTTTATCATGAAAATATATGGGGGGGAATCAAATGCAAACAAATACTTCTGTTTTAGCGTTGCTAATATTGCCAAAACGATACATATCGTCACGAAAACGTATCGCGATATACTTAAAATATACTTTTTCCAAAGCACACACACACACACACGAACACACACACACACACACACACACACACACACACACACACACACACACACACACACACACACACACACACACACACACAGCAGAGGAAACCATGCCAGGCACCAACCTGTTCATTGAGAGCCGTTAGGGGTTCAGTGCCTTGCTCAAGGAAACTTTAACAGTAACACAGGAGGAGCCCGGGATCGAACCGGGAACCTTCCAACTCCCAAGCGGCCGCTCTACCACCTCCTGAGCCACCACCGCCCCAACGTAGTGTTAATCAACACAACACAACACACAGTCATGGTGCGATCTGACAGTTTCAAGCAGGGAAGTAGCCACGGGTGGGCTGGGGTGGGCAAAAATCAGACAAAAATCAGAATTAAATAACATAACCCTAACCTAACCCTAAAACCGAAATAACAACAAACAAAATCCGCCCAAAAACCGCTGCGCGTGTGCATGCGTGCCCACCCGCTCTCGCCTAGGCCCAGCCTATACTAGCGTTCTGGCTACGCCACTGGTTTTCGGCCTGGCGGAGCTAATCTCCGCCACCGTTGGCCCGGTCGCTGTGAAACTGCACACACACACTCCCTGGATGTCCCAGCAGAACCTCTGCCCCACATTTTTCAGATCAGGCTGTCATAGCGCCACCATGAGGCCGACTTTTGCAAAACACACGTTTTTCCCTATAACTGCACCGATCTGCGTGAAACTTTGCACGCACACTCCCAGAGGCCAAGGAAAAACATCTGCCCTGCATTTTTCACATCTGCTTTTTATAGCGCCACCATGAGGCTATAACAGGCCAATTGACGTTTTTACCTATAACTGCACCGATCTGTGTGAAACTTTGCACGGACACTCCCAAGAGGCCAAGGAAAAACAACTGCCCTGCATTTTTGTCTCCGCCAGGCCGAAAGGCATGGCGAGAGAGTATGTTTTTCCCCCCGTCCGTCCGTTCGTCCGTGTGTCCGTGTGTGTGTGTGTGTCCGTCCTGTCTGCGACCAGCTAATCTCCGCCACCGTTGGCCCGG
>NC_137616.1:37178116-37180616 GCF_963280865.1 Gymnoscopelus braueri | reverse complement strand
GGCCCTGGCAGCAGTCGTGTGGTTGTATGGGCCAGCATAAAGAAAATGCTGTGGTTTTTATAGTTGCACCGCGATCCGCCTCGCTTCCATGTAATGTTCTATCTGCTGACCGTCACTGGTTCAGTTTAAATCTGCGTGGATTATGAGTCGACCGTGCTAAAGAACTGTGTGGAGAGAGAGGTTGCGCGAGGACACAGACACAGCCCTCGCTGCATCCAAATCTAGTTGGGTTTGTGTGACTGCAGTTCACGGTCCCCATGCAGCCAGAACACCCGCCAGCCCCCATTACCAAGCTTCTGAATCCTCCACTGTTTGTGTGCATGTCTTCACAAACCCCAAATGAAAAAAAGAAAAAAAAAACTGGAATAAAAAAAGAATTCAGGGGGGTTGGCGTTTTGTTTTTTTGGCCGTCGTGCACACAGCAAACATTGTGTTGTTTGTGTACCGTGGTACGTCAGCGGTGATATTTTAAGCGCTGTGGAGGAGTCTACCCGTCGTTGAGCAAACACGACCCGGTGTCGGCAGGCAGAATGTTTTGTTTGCTGAGCCCATCACCTTTCATCAAGTGCCTTCACCACATCCTCCAAAGAAACAACAGATTGGTCATAAATCTCTGAAATGGCATTTGCATGTGGGCGTCCCGGGGGGGGCAGGATAGGCTGAGGAACACATGCCTTAAACTGGATTTAAATAGAGCTCAACAGTGTGGTGCCGGAAGTAAAATTCCAATTCATTTTTTGGCACAGAGAATGTTGTTATCAGCTATAATGTCTTAACCATCCAAATGTAGACTTACCATGAGCCTTGTGGTTGTAAAACGACGCAATAGAAGCCACAGTCAGTCAATTTAGCTTTAAGAAAAAAGTGTTTCATTCGCAATGTCATGGAGAAATACTTCACTACCCACAATCCTAAGTGTAGCGGCGACCTCTCCGATTAGTGGCGCTTGCGCTGCCATGGAACTATAACCGCCCTCGCGAATGTCACATGAGTTTCTGCTACCCTAGATCCAATAGCCCGGAGACACCATCTTACATTGTTGTCGTAAATCACAAAGTCAACTACAATATTTTACAACACTATTAACAATAAAACACTATAATGATGACAACGGTTAAAGTTAAGGAGCTAAATGATCATATAATTGGAAGCTTCTCAAGGTATGGTTTATGGGAAGAGTTCCTTCACCTTAAAATATGTACGGTACATACAGTACATACCGGTAGTCTTGTACCTTTTTTTGCTTTTCAAATTCTTTTTATAAACAGAATCAAATATTTGATGGTCATGATTCATCATGTCTCTGGTTGGCTTGATTCCAGGCTTAAAACTAATTTTCAGGATTTTCTGAAATGTCTATACTCTCTAATTTATGGGTAATTCTCTTCCTGTGCCAAAGCCGTTAAAAAAGTGGTAGGTCACTGTTGAGCTCTGTCAGCTGAGACTTTAAATCAATTAACTTGCTTGTAGAGTAGAAAATAATCAGCACTTGGGGTTTATGATTGACATAACTTGTCACAGGTGGATGATTATATAGCCATCCACCTACAGAGGCCCTCAACATTTGAATCCAATTTGGGAATCAAAACAATTTTTTTGTAAGAGATAGGCCCTGCCCACTACATTTTTAAAGGCAATTACAGGCAAACAGTATGAAATATCAAAGCCCAGTGACACTAACTGTCACATGACTCACAAGGCCCTTTGTGCCTAATTTGATGTGTGGGGGGGGTCCTGTTTCTTCAACAGTGACATTTGTAGGCTTTGTGGCGCTCCCTATGTGTGTACGACTGTACGTGCTTCTGGCTCTAAGTTGTTTAGAGGCCCCTGAATGTGTGATTCAATTTTGCATGAGCTTATGCAGAGTTTCATACCGATCTGTCATGTGGTGTCCGTAATTAACTGTACGCGGGCGCGGGCGTGCACACACACACACGCACACGCACACACACACACACACACACACACACACACACACACACACACACACACACACACACACACACAGTCTTCGTCCTCCTGGCCTGTCAGCCTGGCGAAGACAAACTACTGGTGATGGTTACACTGATATTGGTGACCTATCAATTTCAGTGGCACTAGATTATTTCAATCAAGGGAAACCAAAACAAGGTACCGGAACACATTCTGTTGTATAACAGCTACTGTATGCTAGGTTTTGTTTAGAAACATAACGCTTTTGGATAACGTTTTGAGTGAATCCGAAATGTATGTCGGCTAATCTTGCAACCATGTTATAAAAGAAATAATGCACATTTGAGGTGGTGATTAGGGTATAGCCACCTTCTTCCATTCATCCATCCATTTACATCAACAACCACTCATCCGTAGTCAGGTCACGGATGGGGCAGTTCCAGAGGAGAATCCCTATCCCTGGTCACTTTATTAGCCAGCTCTGACTGGGGGATTCTGAGGCATTCCCAGGCCAGTGTGGAGAGATCATCCCCCACCTGGTCCTCTGTCTCTACCCCATAGCCTCTTC
>NC_137616.1:36725616-37173116 GCF_963280865.1 Gymnoscopelus braueri | reverse complement strand
TCGCAGGGCGCTCGTTCCTCCGGGCTATGGGATCTGGACTCTACCTTTGTAGGGGGCTTCCATTTTAGCGAGCTTACGGTAAGAAAGCTTGTTTCATGGTTTGTATCGTTTAGCGAACCGTTCAGTGTGTTGTTGTCCGTTACAGATGGATTACTTAGAAGAGACGTGTTCTTTTCACAGATCATGTTAACAGGCCCACACTGGTCATGTTATTGTGTCTGCACTGCAGGGGCTAACGTTAGCTTTTTAGGGCTAGCAGCTAGCACTGTTTATATTACATCCAAGTGAATGTTTGTGATGCTAGGACTAGGATATGTCTGTGATTACAGTCAATGTACGTTGCATTATTATTATATTGTTATTAGTCTGTACCAGGGGAGCATTGGTGATTTAAAAATACTGCCAAAATGATTTAGAAGGATATTAACAACAATGCCTTTGAGCAAGGCAGTGCATCTTGAGGCTTTTACCTGTGCAGCTGCAGCACGTCTGTCTCAACAATATCCCTGTGTGTCTGTGTTCACCTACAGTGTATGTCTGTGTGCACCAACAGGACTAGCTGTAGAATACAACTCTCGTAGACGTATTTATGATTCTGACGTTTTCAATCTACGAGAGTTGTAGGGTTCACGCCCCGTGGAGATATGGCCTTTCTGCACTATGCCCCACAGATACTCCAAACATGTACAAATGTGAAAATAAAGGTGCTTACCCCCAAGCCACAAATGTTAACTGGCTCTACGGGGTAGTAGTTTAATGTAATAATCCATATCTTTCAATAAAGAAGTGTTTTAATGCCTTCTGTGGCCGAACGCCATTTTTTCACCCTCGTTTACTTCCTGTTTACATTTAGTGTAATTCCGGGTTTCACCGGATGCGCCCCGTCACTACCGCCCATTGGGAACTTCCGACAGAATCGGCCACAGACGGCATTAAAACTACTACCCCGTAGAGACAGTTAACATTTGGGGCTTGGGGGTAAGCACCTTTATTTTCACATTTGTACATGTTTGGAGTGTCTACGAGGCATAGTGCAGAAAGTCCATGTCTCCATGGGGCGTGAACCCTACAACTCTCGTAGATCGAAGACGTCAGAATCATAAATACGTCTACGAGGGTTGTATACTACAGCTACAATAAATCAATCAGCACTCCGTGTGTACTCACCACCAATACATTTCTGCGACATGGAGTCAGCTCTTCTTGCCATCTAGTTTCATATCCATTTGAAAATTTCTGGAAGAAAACGTGTATTCAATTACATTATTTAATTGAATACACGTTTTCTTCCAGAAAGATTTAAATAACTCTACTTTTCTACGGACCACCTTTCTCTGTACATGACAGGGTGACATTCACAGCAATCTGAACACATGCACATGCCCTTCAAAGAGCACATTGTGTGTGGGACACACTAATTGACAAGTGCTCTGAAATTGTAATTATGCTTGTCAATTAGTGTGTCCCATACACTTGCTGGGCTCCTGGGCTTGAAGGACGTTTACATGTGTTAAGTGCTGCTGTTAATGTCATCCTGATTCCTGTCATATTAAGAGAATGTGATCTGTGTGAATCTGGTGGAAAAGTGGCAATATTTGACCAATTACACCTTTTCTGCCAGAACTTTAAAATGAATATGATATGACAAGAGATGACCTCAAGTCTCTGCAATTAATTATTGGAGTACACACACAGAGCACTACAGATTACAGTAGCATGCCACTGAGATGGATGCCTCCACGAAAACATGTGTTCTGTGTATATGGAATACATGCACTCAATGACACTGTATGGAATATCAGCCATTCTAGGGCTACGGGATCTCTAGGCCTCCCATAAAAATTGAGTGAGACACTAATAATGTTTTTTTTCTCTGCAGCTCTGATCAAGCATGAATGACGGAGTAGTACAGCTGTCTTCTAAGAGTCATCATGAGAACATCCTGGGCTCTCTTCACCAGCTGAGGCTGCAAGGACAACTGAGCGATGTGACCGTGCTGGTGGATTACCAGGGAGAAGCGGAGGAGTTTCCGGCCCATCAAGTGATGCTCGCTGCATCCAGTGGCTACTTCAAGAGGATTCTCCTGTCCCAAGATGCTGCCCCTAACAAGCTATTCCTCTCAAACATGCACACCGCAGACTTCTCCACGTTTTTGGAGTTTGTGTACACCGGCAAAGTGGAGGTGGCCAAAGACAAGATTGGCGACGTCCGCGAAGTGGCGGCGATGTTGGACTGCAGCGATCTTTCGGAGGTTTGCAGCCAGGCCCTGGACGCCGGACAATCGGAGGAGCCTGCAGCAGAAACATCATTGTTAGATGAGGAAAAAGCTGAGCTGGAGGGCACAGACTCTGAGATGACACCGAAGACCAGGACAAAGAGACCGCCTAGACGGGCCACCCGGAAGCGCTACCTCTCGCCTAAGAGCTCGAAGAGAGGGGAGGGCGGCGGCTCTAAAAGGTCAAAGGTGAGAAACGCGGTCAAGGGTGGAGACGAATCCACACGTGGCGAGGAAGGAGGAACAACGCGGCTCAGCAGCAGGCTGGCGGGTCGTAAGGTCCTCGTGAGGGTCTTGAAGAAGCGTAAAGGAGACGAGTCGGCCAAAGAGGGCTTGGAGAAGAATACCGACATGGACACCGCTGTTGAAAATACCGATGAGGTTGAGCCTGAGGCCAAAGCGCCACTCCAGGAGAATGACAAGATTTCACTGGGACTGCCTGCCTCTGAGGATGAAGGTGACGAGCCAGAGGAGATGCCTGAGGAAGACCTTGAAGACCCCCTGTACCTGTCCTTGGAGGAGGAGGAAGAAGAAGGAGGGGACGCACTGAGGATGCTCAAAAGAGTTTCCAAGGCCCAGTTTGAGTGTGAGAAATGCCAGCGGACGTTCCACTACGAGAGAAGCTACTTGAAGCACATCAGGTGCGACATATACTCATCGGTTGCTGAAGATGTTTCTTCTGAATGTCTTAAGTCATTGTCCTAACATTTTGAGACTGCTTATGAGACTGACACCACACATATAACTGTACTTTCAGCTGTATATATGGCATGTTTACCTTTTCTAATGCTCATCAAATATACACTTGCATTTATAAATGGTTTAAAAAAAAGTATGGAATGGTTTTGTTCCAAGTTCAACCCATATTAATCTATAGTTAAACAATTCCTGAATTTAAAGGTAGGGTAAGTGATTTACTTTGGTTAAAATAAGTGTTAAATAGCTCTATATTCTGATAGTACTCATTGCTGTAGAGTGTTTGTTCAGTAAAAGGAGTCTCCCAGGTCTCTATTAAACAGAAAATGCATTTTCAGTGCTCTCTCCTGATTGGCTTAAATGTTGTCACCTACCTGAAAATGCACTATATTCTGTTTACTAAAGAGCTGGAGAGACCCCTGTGACCGAACAAATGCTCTGTAGCAATTATTACTATCAGAATATAGTACTTTTTTAACTAAATTTAAAAAATGACCAAAACATATCACTTACCCTACCTTTAAGGATACGATCATGTCAAATGGTCATAAACACGTCTACAGTAAAAAGCACCTTTGCTCATACTTAATGCACAGTGCACTTTTATTACATTCTATGTAATAATAATAATAATAGAGCACAATACATAATTTCCATCACTATGTGATTACATTCAGAAAGACGTGTGTCACTGACTGACAGCTGTTTCCCTGTCACTGCGGTTCCCACCAGCACGTACCATGGAGTGAAATCAGAAGTCGTATATCGCTGTGAGACCTGCCAGCAGACTTTTAAAAACCGCGGCAACCTGAAGATCCACGAGAAACACGTGCACAGCGACGAGCGGCTGTTCACCTGCCAAGTCTGCACCAAGACCTTCAAGCGCAAGAAGGACGTCATCCGCCATCAGCGGCAGGTGAGGAGGATTATTATGCCATAATTAGCCAAAATCGGTCCAGTAACAGTTTTTCTTATAATATACACCTATGTGATTGTGTTCTGGGACTTCTTCATGAGACCAGTTTCTACCCGCACGCCTTTCACGTTTTGCTGATTGTTGGATTCTTCTTGTGTCATTGGAACCTCCTCGCTGATGTCCAGGTGCACGAAGGCGGCGGTCAGCGTCACATCTGCCCTCTCTGTGGGAAGGCGCTCAGCTCTAAAACCGCCCTGCTGTTGCACGAGAGAACGCACACCGGCGCCAAGCCCTTTGAGTGCACCATTTGCAATGCCAAATTCACACAGAGCTCTGCCCTCAAGATGCACCACAGGTAGAGCTACCGGCCAGTTCTGCACTTGGTGATGATGACGAGCCACTCAGTGAAAGTCAAATGTGTTTTTGCTTGCAGACGAGGACTGAAATTCACTCCCTTTTTTACCCCTTTTCTTTTTGTTTTGTCTTTTTTTAATATTCAGGACTCACACAGGAGAGAAGCCGTTTGCCTGTGACGAATGTAACGCCAGGTTTACCCAGAAGCACATGCTGTCTTATCATAAGAGATCCCATACAGGTGAGATTTGGGCTGGTGTTGACGTTTTCATAAGGGTTTGATATTGATTTACAAACCGGACTGAACCGGTAACACAAACACAGACATTGAGTGTTTACATTGGTTTCAACTTTCATCAGCTTCAAATTCATAGTGTTGCCATATTGGCGCAGTATTGATTTTCTTTGACACTAAATCTGGGCTCACACAACAGGATAATCGGGGAAATGTTTACATGGCATCACACAGGCGTTCCTTGTTTGAGGCTGGTCGGAACCCATTAAGACCTGGAACGCATCTGTGTCACTTTAGATTTCTTTGGCTATTCAAAAATAGCAGATATACAAGCTCATAGCGCGGCACCGAGTGCCGCGCTACGAGCTTGTAGATCTGCTATTTTTGAAAAATCTTGTTTTTGTTTTTGTTTTTTTTCCAAAAAACTGTTAGGATTTAGAAAACATTTTAAAGAATCGCCTCAGGTCTTAATGGGTTAAACACATCTGGTGGAATCACAAGCATTGTCTAGAGCAGACCAGAGTGGAGCGTGAATGCCGCTGCACGCTCATGAGGCTTTTTTTCACACTCCGCTCCACCTCACAGAATAACCGATTACAGTGGATTTTAGCGCAAGTTATTTTTGGCATGCACGTCCTAGTCAAAGTATACAGACGTCCAATATCCCCACCACACCTCTGTGATGGGGAGGGGGCCCTCTTTGAACTGGTCCTTATCAACAGACAACTGTCCCCATGGGCGCTCATGAAGACAAAGCTATCTATACACACAGCACCATACTAGACGTCATCACATTGTTCTTGTTTGTGTTTTTGTCTGGTGTCCTTAGGAGAAAAGCCCTTCATGTGTGAGGCGTGCGGAAAAAGCTTTGCGTCCAAGGAGTACCTGAGGCACCACTCCAACATCCACACCGGCTCCAGGCCGTACAAGTGTGAACAGTGTGGTCGAGGCTTTGCTCAGAGAAACTCTCTCCATCAGCATCTAAAGATACACACGGGTAAGCGCGGCTCTGCAAGAGGCTTTCCGTCTATGATGGTCTGTGTGTCTGTCTGTCTGTCTGTCTGTCTGTCTGTCCGGAACTAATCTCGCAAATCGCTGGATTGATTAGAGCACATTTCTTGTGCATAATGCCAAGTAGGCCACAGAAGCACCTCCATTTATCTTTCTCACAACGTTTTTATACTTTGTGAAATATTTAACTTTCATTTTATTATAGAAAAGGGGTCTGGAATCGCGCTACACCCTCCCCAAATATTTAATCATACGTCATAGATACGTTATAAACGACTGATGTCACAGTCTGACCACATGAAGTCCAAGATCCACATTTCTGTGTGGATCCCAAGACATACTGTAAATACAGACAAACCCTGTTCTAAAATCCACCAGCACATGCAGAAAATATGAGCATACATGTTGTCATTTGCATCCAGGCATGTCTGTTTCCTGACTGAGAAATCAGGATTTTATTGTCATTTTAGTTTTTTCACTGTGTGCGTGTGTCCACTCTCTGGCATTGGTAGGCGAGCGTCCATACAGCTGTAAGGAATGTGAGAAGCAGTTTACCCAACTCAACGCCCTCCAGAGGCACCAACGCATCCATACAGGGGAGAAACCCTACATGTGTGGCCTTTGTAACCGCACCTTCACAGACAAGTCCACAGTTCGCAGGCACACCATGGTGAGACACTGTATATTCTTTCTTTGTTTTGGGGCTGTTATTGCCGTTTAACCCATTAAGACCTGGAACGCATCTGTGTCACTTTTTGATTTGAGCTAAAAAGCATTATTTTACACTTTGGCAATTTAAAAATAGCAGATATACAAGCTCGTAGCGCGGCACAGAGTGCCGCACTACGAGCTTGTAGATCTGCTATTTATGAAAAATTGGGAACATGAGTGCAAATCTTTGAATATATATTATTTTAAAGCAAACATTTTTAACTCAAATCTTTGCTTCTGGGGGTCCCTGGAACAAAATATTTTGGGAGTCTGCGGTCAAATACATATCATTTTGAGGGTCCTTGACATGAAAAAGTTTGAGAACCACTGATATAGAAACATACGTTTTTCAGAAAACTGTTGGAATTTACAAGACATTTCTAGAATCGGCTTCAGGTCTTAATGGGTTAAGAAACCATCAGTTCTCCATTGATACTTCCCACGTTTGACATGATAAAATATAACGTTAAGTGTTGTGTATCTACCCAGACACACGACACAGACGCCCCCTGGAAGAATTACCTGGTGGTGCTGGATGGAAATATCGAGGACAAGAAACCCCAAGATTCCCCCAAGGAGACGGCAGAGAAAGCAGCAGCAGTGGAGAACATGAGCAGTGCTGGAAGCGATGGTGCTGGAGGCAGCAGAAGTGGTGGATCTTCTTCGGCCCAGACCATAGTGGTGCCGGCCGAGCCAGTCACTTTGTCGGCCAACTGGGCCAGTCACGGCATCAGTCACGGTGGCCTGGGTGGCATCATTGTCATCCACGGCGAGGTCCCACCGGGGACACAGTTCCAGCCCATCATGACCACCGACGGCACGGGGGCCAATGTCATTACCCTAGACGGTTCGGCCATCTCCGTCCCTTTCTCTATACCCGTCTCCATGGCTCACCCTCTCCCCGTGTCCTCTGCTGCCGTCATGTCTTCTTCCTCTCTGTCCGTTCCCGTCTCCCTCTCCGTCTCGGAAACCATGCTGGCCTCGGTTTCAGAGCCCCCCGCCGCCGTGTCGAACGCTTCGGTCCTGGAAGCCGCCGTCTCGCAGACCATTTTCGCCCCGGTTCCCGAGGCGGACATGTTGACGGACACTGACATTCAGACTGTGATCATCAGCGAGAAGGAGTGTGTGGTGGAACAGCCAGCCGCCACAGATGATGAGCAACAAAGGACAGCAGAACAAATGAATTCTGAGGGAACACCAGAGGAAGTCCCCACTGAAAATGCTGAGTAGGAGATAACTTTGGGCAAAATCATCATGGTGTCAAACAAAATCCACTTCATCATTCATATCATTTTAATATATTTTGTATCTGGTTGTGATTATGTGACTGAAGCAATGCTTGAAGGTACCATTTCTAACGGGCAGAAATTCACCTACTTCATTTTAATCAGCCTTGAGTAAAACAATCATATTTAATTTTATGTCTCATCAGAATGTGTGGCCACATATTCTAGACTAGACTGCCTTGAGTAGTCTACTATGTACTGCAATTACTATGAAATATACTTAATGAGCTGCACATGGCATGGGATTGCCATTTGATGTACAATAAAAGTTATTTAAAGCAAATGGATATCCAGTAGATGTCATAACTGCCTTAGTAATGAGCCGTAATGAACAGCAAAAAGACAAGGGAAGTTTGGGAGATAAATGTCTTTAATTTTGTCCATTCGAACAAGCATACAGGTCAAGTCAAAACAAGTCCACTGTTATTCTTTCTGGAAGAAGCTCGATAAGTAGGATGACTGGCCCTTTAGTAAAAACTTTGGTGCGGCTCACACTAGTACACAAAGTACAACACTTAACTATACACAATGGCATGCTTAGCGACTGGCCATTTGGAAGGTGCACTACACTAGCAAACCTTCGATGATACGGCTAAGTTCACAATACAATATACAATACAGCACAACGTGAGTGATGGGTGATGGTGTATTTTCTTTTTCTTAGGTTTTATTTTTTTAAAGAGAAATTGCCCCTGGAAAGAGTAAGGGAAGCCTTGCGAGAATTCTTCATTCAAAAATACAGTTTTTCCACAGGCAAACTATAAATCATGGCTTATAGATTCAGACATTCAAAAATAATATTACACTGGTTGATCCACTCACAAATAAGGAATAGAACTGTAGGTGAATTGGTGTGTGAGATAATTGAGTATGGGTGTCTTAACAGTCTACATTATTTTGCATCAACCTTTTGTGAAGTCAAGTCTCTTCCTGTTTGAAACTGAAATGGAAACAAAAGAGTATTCTATTTTTATGACTGAAATAACTTGACTTAAAAGAACAATTATGACATTAAGGGTGTTATTCTGTCTTCTACTCTACCTTTGACCCCCAAAATACACTTTTACTGATAATACATTTGTCAAATTGAAGCCATGCACACTAGGCATTGGATCGACAATAAAACAATATTTTGTAAAGAAAACTATAAATACAATAAATATATAACAAATAAAATATGATATTTGACTAACAATGAACTGATTGTACAAATCATGTCAATACTAACATCAGATCCGCGTCTCTAATGCCACATGAGGTAAGCCCCTGGGTCACTCCTTAACAAAGGGGAAACGTAGCTAACCTTTAACCACTTAAACCCTACTATAAGCGGGGTTCCCCAGGGGTCTATGCTGTACTTGGTCCCCTTTTTTTTCGCTCTACACCATATCTCTTAAGCAAAAATAGCAGATCTACAAGCTCAAAACGCGGCACAACATGTCAGCTTGTAGAGCTGCTATTTTCACAGAATATGAGTATTTTTTTCAGAATGTTCAACTATTATGACATGCCCAGATTTGGGACGCTAGGGTTAATGTGGACAAACAATAACTGAGGGTTTGCGTCTTAACTGGCTTTAAAAGGCGTTGCAACAGGGAACCCTCACAGACTAGAATAGAACAGAACAGAACATGTGAAAAAGAATAAAAAAATACTTCTCCTGAAATGCTCTATGGATTGCAGCAGTTAAGAATTCTGATGTACCCTGTAAGAGGGGAACCTGGGTCGGCTAGTGCACGAAAAAGAAAATGAGTAATGAGTGAAGGGGTGTTTGTGAGTGAGGGTTATGCCTGATTCATACTTTGATGCGCATTGTGTTGCGCACTGGAAATAGCCAATCTACAAGCTTGTAGATCTTCTGTTTTAGGTGCGTGACACCAGTATGCAACTAAATATAAACCAGGCTTTAGTGTAGGAGATGGGGTAGCATGCCGTTCTGGAGTCCACCCTCCATGCTGCATTTGCACCCTGGGGTCTCTCTCTGCCTCGTCACTTGAGGTCCCCTTCGTCACCCTGGATGGTCTTTTTGATGCGCAACAGCAGGGTGGTGTGCCACTGGTCCAGACGAGAGATGGAGTCAAACTCCTTCACCTATACACAGATGGAGAAAAGGCCGTAAAAGGGCTTGATATGCTTTGTAGTGCGGTGTCGCGCACCGATACACACTATACTTTGGTGCACAAAATGGGCACGCAACTATGTAGAAATCACCCGTAAGAATAAGGTGGCGTCAAGAGTCAGGCAGCATTCACACTGGTTCTGCACAATTACTTCGAACATATTCATGGTAACTGTCAGACATACCATGTTTGATCACTCACTAGAAGACAATGTTTACCTGAGGTTATACAGGAAGACCCATCGTCAGGGGTGTTATTGTTAGCCATAAAAACGAGACCTAGTTTTAGAGTGACTTACCGCGTCCGTGAATGCCTCTGCATTCTGTTCCTCAGTGGCATCCAGGAGTTTCTGCAAACCAGGAAATGTAGGTTAGAGATAAAGACAGAATAGATTGACAGGAGGAAAACAAGACTAAGGATCTGAAAGCCCCAACCAGGCCAAAGCAGTTAGAACCAACCAACATGCTCTCACTAGTAGGGCTAAAAATATAAAATAAATAAGAAATGTGTTGCTATTATTATTAGTGGCAGAATTGTGTGTGTGTGTGTGTGTGTGTGTGTGTGTGTGTGTGTGTGTGTGTGTGTGTGTGTGTGTGTGTGTGTGTGTGTGTACATAACAGTAAAAGCTTTAACTTGAAATAAAATAAAAGCTAAAACATTCCTTTAAAACAAAACAATTGGACATTCACTACAGTCACCACCAGACTCAGGAGTACAATGTGCCAGAACAACGTTGGCAGTTTTATTTCATGGCAATGCATTGTGGGATATGATCATTCCACTATGGTATAATTATAACTTTTCATTCGGACACGACTACAAACAGACGGTTGGACAGACAGAGCAAGAGACAGAGCCATAGAGTTAAAAGTACAAAACAAAACACACACTTCCGTTATATCCCTCCTAATTATCAATAGCTGGGTACCTTCAAAAGCTTGCATTCCCTCGAGTCTGAGAAGGCTGGAAACATCTCCTCGTACTTCTCAACAGCAATCTGTGGAGACAGAGATTTCTTTAGAGTTTTTCCTGCGTTAATGGAACAGGACATTGAAGAGTGATGGGAAAGAGAGAGCAGACAGCGAATACAGGAATCAAATCCTTGCCCCTACATGGTCGAATAACGAAAATAGCCGATCTACAAGCTCACGTGTTGTTTGCTTGTAAATCTGCTATTTTGAATGTTTTTGACATTTTGTGAATGCTTAAATCACAGTGACAGAGAATTTGTCACAGAGTTGACGTTTTAATTAAAAAGAGATACAGAATCCACTTTGTGTTCGTTCATGTGTTATGAGTGACCTTCAGACCTGTTTCACCGTGCAAAGTCATTGGGAAGGATCATTTGGATTATAATTTTTTTTATGGATAGTAACCATGGAGGAGTAACCATTGAAAATATCTTGCCAATATTTGTTACATCATGGCAAGGCAACTACACAACCCAAAACTCTTTATTCTTTATTCGGATCTCCATTAGCTGCCACCAAAGTAAGCAGCTACTCTTCCTGGGGTCCACAACAAACGGATAACAATACTTATCACATATAACAAAACATAATACAAACATGTAACAGTCTTGATAAAAAAAAATTCAAGTAAAAAATAACTAAGCATCACAACCCATCAAATAACATTCCTTCGAGGTTATTCAGATCAGCTAGGTCACATCAGGGTTATTGATCATGTGTTTTCTTTTTTTGGGGGTTTCTTAATACTGGCCTTACTGGGTGCTTCAGTGATCATAGTTGGTAATGTATTCCTTATCGTAATGGCCCTATACATTACAGATCTGTATACCGCATTTGTTCTGGGTTTTTGTTTAACTATGTGACCTCTAGTAGCCTGCCTGGCAGTGTGACTATGATGATCTCTCACATAATGTTTTGTGAGTACAGACAAATTGGTTGTTTACTATGACAAATATTCCTAAAGAAACCCAATAAATATCATGCCAACCTCTCCTCTCCTCTACTGTACTGAGCCATGAGAGACTGGCATGCAATCTCTGCCTCACACCCAATGGACAGTGCAGTGCAAGCCTTGCAGCTTTATTCTGAGCTATTTGAAGCTTTGACAGATGTTTTTTGTCTGCACCCGAACATATTGCAGAGCGGTAATCAAGGTGAGATAGTACTAGTGCCTGTGTCACTAGTACTCTAGAGGCCGGGGGGGAAGAAAACGAGGAACACCTCATGCATGATATTCCTCTACCCATTTTTTGGACAATATTTTCACTGCGTTTCTCCCATGTTAATTGTCCACTCTACCAAGTCATTTAAGTGGTTATAGTTTAACTGTTAAAACGATTAAAAAGTCACTCCTCATCATGACAGGACCTAGGAATGATAGTTACGTATTCTAACTCGGTTCTCTTTCACACGGGTGAAATCACTCAATCAGCTTCACTACGTCCGCAATTGAATAAATCGCAGAATAATTGAAAATAGAACAAGCCGCACTGGTGGTGAGAACTTGCCTTTGCGTTCAGTTCGTCCACAATAAAATGACACAGGGAGGCTTTGAAGAAGTACTCTTTTGCGCTGTATTTCAGTAGTGGGTTGTCCATAGTGTTGGCTCCCACCTGTACAAACACAAAACAAGGACGCAAGCAGAAAGAATACACTCATTAGCTCTCGCCAGCTGCGCCGATGGGCTCACAAAGTACAAACATACCAGAGTGGTCAGACCTACCGCTTCATAAATCTCAATGGCCTTCGGGTACATTTCCAACTGAGCGCTGTAGGCACCCACCTTCAGCAGACACTTGTTGGCAGAGCTAAGACAGAGAAAGGACGCATTGAGAAACTTGACTCAAAGCGTATCGCCACTGTCATGCAGAAACCATGTATGTCCATATTACATTTTTATGTATATTTAATCTGCTTTGTCGTATGAAAGTGTCACTGAAAAGATCTACAAGCTCACAGTTGCATTGCGATGCGTTGTATCATGCCTTTATAAAATGTTATGTTTTCAATGGGATTATTTATTAGTGTGTTAGATATACATTTTGGAGTGGATACGTGTCCAGATACGTGTCCAGATGCCTGTCAAATTGTTAGACAATGCTGCACCGCATGTCTACGATGGAACAAACTGGTGTAGACAAATCCTACACGTCCTCAGACCAGATGTGAGATGTGACTTTGACGCTCAAGTCAAAGTCAAGATATATTGATAAATCCAGAAAGTGACGGTGATCTCGGCGTATGCCCGTTTTTTAAATCTGCGCACGTTTGATAAATGAGGGCCATTATGCCCAATTTATACCCTGTCGTAGGACACGGTATAAATCAGGCTTTCGAGTGCCTGGCAGAGGAAGAATGAGTGCTGACACTAATGACATAAAAAGGAAGCTCAATGATACTGCAGATCCTTAATTTAACAAGATCCCAATGCCTCGCCACTGGTACGAAAAATGGGACAGAAGTGGTCTTCTAAGTGGGCGCACTCACTCTTCCCCATTGGAATTAAGACACTCACGTCCTGTGGATGCGTTCGCAAATACGCCGTGAAAACGCTGGAGCCCAGGCGCTCTCTGGTCGTTCAGACATTCTGAGCGGTCGGAGCATCACAGATTCTCAGAGCGTACTTCCGAACGCACCCCATGTCTCCTAAATCCAATCTAATCAAAGTTTGAAAGTCTTGCTTTCCTGTTGTATTTGCAAATATTCAGCGATCATCTGGACAGGACAGAGGAGCGCACAGCGAGCAGTCAGAGAATGAGAGCCATCACTTATGTTTCAGTGCAATTCTAGTTTTAGACTCAGACACTTAATCAGTATCATATTTTATGTATATTCTATTTATTTATTTAAAATAATGTGTACAAATATATATATATATAAATATAACAAATGTTTATTCTGTTTATTTCATCCATCCCTTACTGTGGATAAATGAATAATTAAATACCTAATTTTAAGATACTTTTACATTAGCTATATGTCATATTTCCTATAATGCTATAATGATTTCTAGAGCAGTGTGGAGCAAAAATTTTACCTGTTTGACTCCTCTCCTTTGTAATAATCTGCTGCCTGCTCATAATGTGCAATGGCCTGTAAAAAAAAACAAAAAAGGAAGATGAACTTTAAAGAGATTCTTCAGATTAACAGGCTTAACCACTCCCATGTTAATCACTGGCTGATCATGGCTGATTAAGACTCATTTCACGATTACAGTACAAACACCACGTGCGTATGCCCTAAGCATGCACAGGGAGGCACGCATGCAAACACCTCATGCATGCGCAGTTGCGCACGCATACAGAGGTACACTCCTACGTAACACATCCACCCACAAACACCCACCTTTTCGATATCCACCAGTTCGGACTCGTAGATCTCTGCGATGCTGATGTGGTGCTTTGCCGCGATGGTGAACCTTCCCTGGAGATGGAGGGAAAAAAATCATTACTAACTGAGTCTACCCAGAGGAGCCACTCAACCCTCCTCAAGTAGTACTGCTGCAGTTTTACAGGTGACACAATGACATGTTACACATATCTCTAGAGATGACTCAAGTCTGTAAAATCTGTTCACAATAATGTGACCTTTTGACAAATGTTAATTAGAAGATTTAGATTTTGCAAAAGGATTCTGGTCATAGGGAAAAGTATCTTGTCACACCACACCAATAAACAGAAGTGCACACCATTCAAGAAAAGCAAAGGCTAAATGAACATGAAGATAGGCAGAATCTGTCTGCATGCATCTTACCATGTCTGTGTATATATCGATGGCTGCATTTAAACACTTGATTGCCTCTATTGGCCGCATTAAGAGAAGAGGAAGGCACAGTTAAAGACATGCAACATTGGTTAGCTTTGTTAAAATCAGACAGATCCTTAACTACTTAGGCCCTATATATACTGTACTTACAGTATATTGTACAACAAATAGGAGCCACAATCTACAACCTTACAACGGGTCACAATTGTGAGCTTGTAGATCGGTTACTACTACTCAGTACTTTCACTACTCATTTCTGAAAACAAATCCATACCCTTGCCCACTAATCCAGGCTGCGACTACAGATCAGCGTTGCCGTCGATCCGGGCTATGGGACTACATATCCCACAGCTTGTGGCAAACATACTATAAACAGTTTAAATTAGGAAAATTAGCGACTTCCTCACTTCCTCCTCATAATAATGGTCAGTATCCATGAAGAAGTTCAGATCGATTGGTCAACCCAATGAGGAGAAAAATGGATGAGGGCTCTCTTCACTGCACATAAAGGCTGAATATACTGAAACTAGTAGTACAGTATTATGCAACAACCCTGTGATCTAGGGACAAACAGAGGTTATAGAATAAAAGCCCACAGCGTCTGTCTTCAATCTCATATGACAAAACTTGATGCTGCTGATGGTGGTGGTGGCTGGGGGGGGAGTAGCTCTTATTAAAGGCTAGTATTAAAAGACACATAAGCATTCTGCATAGCAGACACACATTTCAGAGAACGAGCAATAAACAAAGCGGAACAGGGGACATACACTGTAGATCAACTGAAAACAACATACACATGAAGAGCAACATGTTCAACACACTGTGATTCATTCATCACTTGCTCTCCAGAACCAGTTAAGTAAAGTGAGAAGGACTGAAGGACGGAGTACAACGTTTTTGCCTGATAATGAGGTCACAGGCTGGAATCTGCAGTCTGTGGCTGAATGTCCTGATTTAACAATTATGTTATGTTGCAATAGGTTTAGACCACCAGGGGACCTCCTCTGATTCTCTGAGCTCTTCTCACCTACTCTTTCCCTCTCCATTTGTCCGCATTCATCACCAGGTTTTTGTGCTTTCTCGTCCCATAGACTTCAATGGATCGTGATTACAGACCCCTTGCCTGCAGTTTGAGCGTTTCCACAGACACTGGCTTATTATTAGTTATTGTTTGCTTAGCATCTTTGTGTCCTGTCCTCCCTCTCTCAAACCAATCTGTCAGGGCAGATGACCGCCCACAGGTTCAGTTTTTCCTTGCTCATGGGGGAATTGTTGGGTCTTTGTAAATGAGTATGGTCTTGACCTGCTCTATATGTAAATTGTGGTGATTTGGTGCTGACCAAAAAGATCATACATCAATATTTCTAATGAATAACACAGAACTAATTTCCTAGCAGAGGTCTTGGCTACCATCATCATCATAAATGGTGTGTGCCGTCTGGGTAAAACTCTCGCCCATCACCACAGAGGCCCAGGTTTGCTTCTCTTCAGCAGTGCCACTGTCGTGCCTGACCCAAGCCAACAGTGCGCGTTGGCAGTGACAGGAACCACAGTACACATGGGGGGAATTTTTTGTTTTGGCTCCATCATGTGTTTACATAGACTGAGTAACAGCCAATAACTAACTAACTAGCCACTTTATAAAATGCTCATTAACTAGGACACATCTAGCACTTTATTTGAACATTACAATGATGACGTATTTAATTTTATAATGATTTGAGGCTGTATGATATTATAACTTATTTTATTTCTCTCTATTATGTATGTTTTGATACGCTGTTGGTCATGTTATGTTGCAACATGCAACAATGATTTTATTGCACTGGAATGCACTCCTTTCAAATGCCTATAAACACAAACCATGTACAACTACAGTAGCTGCAGCACAACTGAAAAATGTCCTACTGTATATATTTTTGTATCCTAGAATTAAAAAAAAAGATCACTGGTCTGGGGTCTATATACGACAAATACATTGTAGAATGTAAGTATGGTACACAAATCTTAAATGAAAAACCTATGTACCGATGTGATGTGAGGAGGTTTAGACATAAATGTAATGAGGAAACATTGCATCTCACCATTGGGGTCGGCCTTTTTGAAAGCGTTTCCTGCATCGATGTAACTGACGGCACAGTCGTGTTTGTTCTGGAGTTGCATGTGCAGGCGAGCCGCCTTGCAAAACGCATTTCCAGCACCTGGACACAGAACACAGAGAAGAGGTTATGAAGCTGGTGATATATTTTTTTTTTACAAATGACCCTTTGTAATGTTAATGTGATACAGAAGCACTGATGATCCCAAAACGTTTCAGCACCACAGTTTACTGCTGTAAATATCTAGCAGTTCTTTGTTTACTTTTTGACGGTCTGTCAAACAGCGCCACCTTGTGCATTTCCGAGTTTACAAGGGACCGAAGTGTAAACCATAATGTGAAAGTTGTATAGTAGCTACACGTACAGTAGATTACAATCTATACGCGTAAAAATAATAATAATACTGAGAAATATATTAGTAGCACCAACACGGTTCTTGTTAGTTCGTTTTGCACTTAGAGGTTAAGCATTTTTTAAATTTTCACTATTTCCATTTGGCCAAATAAGATACAGTATAAGGTGGGTCACTATTCTAGTCGACATGACAGAAGCCAGTTTGCCGATGCAGGGACGCTACTATGCGTATTTTACCTGTATAGTGGGGATTCACCACTGAACACCAAACTGTGATTTATGCAGCATTGTTCACAAACTCCACAGCTTTAACTTAACTTGCTATTAACTTGCTATTGCTTTGAAGTCGACGTACTTACTGCTAGTCAGAAAAAAGCTTATTGCAGCATTATGGGTACATGCATGTACAGAGATAGTATATATTAAGATTACATTGGACATAATGCATATAATTTTACCTTCATTTTTTGTTGCCTTGAGGCATGTTCACAATTACTGTGCTTTGCAGATATACAGTCACAAACAGTGACTCTCCCCATGAAATGAACTACTGCAACAATTATATACTCTCAGGTAGGTTGTAACTTACCATTTTGATTAATGTACTTAAAGGAGTAGTTCACTCAAAAAAATACTTAATTTCTATCAATTACACACCCCATGTAGTTTTTGGTTTTTATTTTTTTTGCATTCCTAAGACGATAATTTGATGACCGGCGGTCTCTCCGGTAGGAGACTCAAAGGAGACTCTTTGAGTCTCCTACCGGATACATTTGCATCTTTCTGCCGGTAATCAAATTATTGGTTTAGGAATGCGACAAAAACAAAAAAATCTCCATGAATTCAATGCTTCATGGGGTGTGTAATTGATTTGGGTGAACTACTCCTTTAATTAAAACTTGATGTGTTTGTGATAATAACAATACAGGTGTCATACCGGTCCAGTTCTTGGCCATCTTGAACATGTTGGCTGCTCTGCAGTACATCTCGCATGCCTCTTCCACTTTGTGCGGTCCGCTATTCAAAAAACAGAGAAAGGAGACACACTCAAACACATATTTCAACAATAGCTTATTTTTCGGCCACAAGTCACTCTAACGTCAAGCTTGTTTGCCTGTCAATATGCAGCACTGTAAATCTCACTATGGCTTTATCCTCAGGGACAAACAGAGGACCCCTGGGAGCCCTCTGAAGCTGTAAAAATCCTCCGGTCATCCAATCATGAGAGTAGACATCACTGCGGAGGCCGCCTGGCCATTGTGGACAGTCTAAAGCCCCTCCAGAATGAATAAGCACAATACCTCATGACAACAGCATCATCTGGGTCACCTACAACTGAGGGTTGGAAAACAGATACTGAGTCACAGAACCACTAGCTGTTGTTTTGTCCTTGGATGCATGCAAACAACCCGTTTTCTTACTCACTGCGGTTCAATTCTTGCCCTTAACAGCTGAGGCAATATAATCAAAAACTGACAATTCACTTTCTTTTTATATTGTGTAGCATTTCATTTAGGGATGCACACTATATTGGTCATCATATCTGCTAATTACGGTACTTGCATCAGACAGATATCAATGTTATTCCCAAAGCATCGCACTGATATGATGATGCATTAATGTGCTAACCTCGTTGATGCCTTGGTGAAAAACAGCTTGTGTTAACTTAGCATTATGTTATAATATATATTATATTTATACTTATTTGTTTTACTCTTCATAAATACAGTCATTGTAAGCATTTGATTATTTGTATTATTATTGCATGTTAACATTAAATGTTTGAGGAACATGCACTTAGGTGACAAAACTCAAAACCCTTCTGGACAACTAAAACCTGGCCTTACTGGGGAATTTACCTACAATTCTGAAAAGGAAACCATAGGGTAAATTCAATTGTGTCGGATATATGTGCTACTTCACCCAAAAATGACTCCTGGGGGAATTTCACCACACAAAACCATGCAAATAGTGATTAAAGGCTCAATCTAAGATTGCTTTAAACATTTAAAAACAAAATTGTGTTATACACATTCCCCACTCACAAATCAATGTATAGGTCTGTTTTACTGCTATGTTTACAAACCTTACACACGTAAACAACCCCCCCCCCACCCCTATTTGTATTAGCCCTTTTTATCAAGAGATGTGTCAAGCATCTTTTTTCACTGATATTTAGTAATTTTGGTGGTGGGGGGCTACCCATTCAGGTTTGGATCAGTTGCATCTTTACAGTAATGTCAAATAAGGCCGAGTCTGACGTGCATAAACCATTTTGTTTACATGCCCAAACAGTGGCTAGCTAGTAGCTACCCAGGTTCATTCATTGATCGCATGATGAAACGTCTCCTGTAATGCAACACTACCTTAATGTCCATTATAGTTTTGTCATATCTCACAAGTGCACAGAAAACAACAACACTTCGAATGCTAAATTGTCTGTGTATAGCTTGTCATGAGCGTTGTATGCAAACATTTGACCAGAGCCTACAGTAGCTGCTTGTTTTGGTGCAGTGATCCAGTAGATCGCTCCTTACCCTCCAAACATCCCTCCCATGAAAGAGCCAGATGACTTGATTTTCTTGTCAGCATCAGCCATTAATTGAATCGCTTCCTTTTCCTTCCCGGAGTTGTCCATTTTTGCTGTATTTAATGCAAAACAACCAGCTAAACAGTAAGGTTTTAAACAAATAACCGCATAGGATTCAGCTCTAGCTACTAGTGCGGATTATACAGTCACTCGATGGGTTTATGATGCGTAGGCGTGCACCTGGCTTTGCAGATCGCGAAGCATCATGGGATTTGAAGTGTATTTTTTTTCCTATGACAAACTACAAGTCTCAGCAAATAAGTCAAGGTTTTAACATACATTATCCTTTAATGTTTCACATGAACTTGTCTTGAACGTGTGTTTTCTGCAAGTCGGTTCATGTTTAACTTTATTACGTGTGATTTCACACCTCCATAACAGCAAGAAAACAACAATTCAGTCAAATAAGCCGCATAAGGAAAGTGCATCCATTTATTGGGCAGCAGATGGCAGTAAATCTCCAGTTTCCCATTCAGTGTACACAGAATGATGGCTGTGACCGACTGTGCCTCATAAGTATGTACAGTATAAATAAACAAACAAACAAACAAACAAACAAACAAAAACTAAAAGGCATTCACTCCAGTTCTTTCTTCACCTGGAAGACTTTAAATGAAATAAAATTAAATTAAATTCTATCCTACCCCAACATTCATCTCTTGATAGTTTCCTCCCATTCATATTGTTTATTTGACACCTGTACAGCCCATGGTGTATAAATTAGAAACACTTTATCGTGTGTAGATGAGCTGATCTGCCCACTCAGAATATTCAATATGACGATTGGAAAATACATTTTATAAAAGGTCAAGACTTTATGACAAAATACCATAGTAGCCTACTGCATATAGTAGCTAGGTCTAAAGCATGCATTTCAGTGCTATTTAGTGAAGTGCAACTATCCATGTAGACATACATGACTGATGTGTCCTTAGAGCAGCTCAGCAGCTGGCATGACCTCTCAGCACTCCATTTAAACTGACACTGATTCTGATGTTTTGTTCACAGAGGTGGTTGAGGTGAGGGGAGCAAAGGATATATCAGATCATTTTATTTAAATACTCCCCACTGCCTCAAGGGCATCCCATCAATGACATTAAATCTGACCTGTTGATTTGAAAGGTGGCCTTTGATCATGAATGAAATAGCAAATGATACACTAGTCACTAGCCCCTCACACACCTAAATTATTCACATAAATATGCACACATAATTTCCCATACATATACATACATATAGGCTATGTAATAATATGCTTATAAATACACTGTATATATTTAGAAATAGGACCCATGCACACGCCACCTTCAAAGCAAGTAAAAGTGTGCTATGATTACTGTACATAGTAGCTATTTATTTATTTTACTATGTAATTCTTTCATATGTTATTGTTTTTACAATGTCATGGAACTGAAAACAAAGAATGTTACTTTTGTTGTGTACTTCACTAATCAGTAAAACACAAAATACTAAATGATTATATAAACAACAGGATACTACAAGCAAAACAAGTGTGGTGGCTACTAAACATAGACCCACAGACCTTAAATATATAGACCCACAGACCCTAAGCATATAATATAGACCCACAGACCCTAACACAGAGTGAGTTCTCTCAGGCAAGCAGCAAGTACGTTAGTAGAAGGCCAGTCAGAAAGCACTCAGAGCGTCTGGGAAGGAAGTGGAAAATTCTAGAAGCTGTACAAATCAGGATTTGTCACAAATATTAAGACTAATGGACCGTACGTTCCCAGAAATGAGATGATATCAACATGTTATTGTGTTGTTGTACTTTTGAGAAGATTGTGAAATATGAAGGCAAGAACAGGACCCCATCAGAAAGGAGGGGGCGAACCAAAAGAAGAATTGCAACATCAGGTCATATAAATGTGAGGAGAGGGTTATATTGGGGGCGCTCATTAAAGCTGCACTATGTAACTTTCCTCTTCTACCCCGGATTTGAACCCGGTTTCCTGCGCAAGTGCTGATTTTTTTTTACCATTGAGCTTGCACCTGCTTGCTCAGGGGATAAATTGAATCTTGACCATCAGGTACACATTTGGGTCAGATCCTGTGTCTAGGTGAGACAAGACCTTTGACATGATCTAAATTTCTCAATAGAAGAGCAGGGAGACCAAATACAACCACCCCAATTGTATAAGTTGGTTATATTGTATTGACATACCAGGCATACAGATTGGACAAAATAAAAATGTATTAATTTAAAAGAAAAGTGCCGCTTTAAGGAGGATCTTAGGAAGGAGTCACGATCACACAATAGTTTTCTTTGGATGCAGATGATAACTGTATTTTTAGCCTTCTCCATTTGGAATTGCATCAAAGGCAATAACTTATAGATAGAATAGACCATAATAGACAAGCCTTAGGGATTTATTGTGTTTTTATCCTCTGTGATATTGTGTGTGTTGTTATTGTCATGGAAGTGCTGATGTGCCCTTAAATTTTTATCACCATTTTCATTTATTCAATTCATATAAATTGAGGAATTCTTCATATCTGAGAAGATATTTATTTAAGTATGTCATCATTGTTCTGTAGGCCTATGGGATATTTATGTAGATAAAAAAAAAGTTGTGCTTATACATTAATGAACAAATTAAGAGCATTTGTTTATGAAAAGCAGAACGTTTGAGTGGAATCTTAGACATTATTTAACACAAATTATTATACACCTGACCTGAATGTGAAATTAAACTTAATTTGGGCCAATATTCCCCATGGGAAATATATTGTTTCACTTAAATTATTTATTTCTATCTATCTATCTATCTAACTAGCTGTGTCTGTCTGTCTGTCTGTCTGTCTGTCTGTCTGTCTGTCTGTCTGTCTGTCTGTCTGTCTGTCTGTCTGTCTGTCTGTCTGTCTGTCTGTCTGTCTGTCTGTCTGTCTGTCTGTCTGACTTTTGCTTTCATACTAGATATAGCCTTAAAGCCCGTAATTCTCCGTATATGTACCAAAACAATATATACGGTGCTTACCCGGTTGGCCCAAATGTTAAGTAGCGGTCCGGAGTCTTTGTGCAATGTATTAGTCCATATTCTTCAATAAATAAGTGTTTTAATCCCGTCTGTGGCCGAACGCCATTTTTCTCCCTGGTTTACTTCCTGTTAGCATTGAGTGTAATACCGACTTTCACCAGATGCGCCCCGTCACTACCGCCCATTGAGAACGTTCCGCCAGAACGGGCGCGGCTATGGCATTGACGCATGTCTGTAAAGAGAAAACGAAACTTATTGTTGTTGTCATTGTCAGTTTGAGTGGTGTGAGAGCGGTGTGATCAGTAAAATGGCAGAACAACAGCAAGGAGTTATTCTGGACCGAGATCAGTTATGCTGTTCTATCTGCCTAGAACTTTTAAAGGAACCAGTGACTCTACCTTGTGGTCACAACTACTGTAGAAGCTGTATTGAGGGTTACTGGGACCAGAACAGAGAATACAGCTGTCCTCAGTGCAGAGAGAACTTCAGTCCCAGGCCCGTTCTGAAGAAGAACAATATGATGGCTGAGGTGAGGGAATTAAAATGAGCAAGATAATATTGGTGGTGGTAATAGCACTAGGTGGTATTTTGGTGGTGTGTGTGTGTGTGTGTGTGTGTGTGTGTGTGTGTGTGTGTGTGTGTGTGTGTGTGTGTGTGTGTGTGTGTAAATGTGGCTGTACGTACCAATTATTTATGTTTGGTGTTTTAATGGTGCTCCTTCATCAAAGTAAAGTGCACTGACTAATTAACTAATTCTGGATTTGAAAATGTACTGTGAGGTATTGTTTAAATATATTGATTGGAAGCATGTGAGTATTAAGTATCAGTGAAAGAAAATAATCATTTAAAGGGGTATGAATATATACTATATGAATAACAGTACAATACAAGAACAGAACAATCAACAGTATAAAGTTCAAAGCTCAGTCACTGGCACTGCTTATTCCTATGGTCCTAGCAGAGTCGACCACTGAATCATTAACCTCAAGCTGCCTGTAGTTTCTTTGTCATCAGTGAGTGACATCCTCTCCATTACTTTTGACTTCCAGATTGTGGAGAAAGTGAGGAATCCAGAAGGTCAGCAGTGTTCTCCCTCTGCTGCTCCGGTCCACGCCGACCCAGCAGATGTGGTCTGTGATTTCTGCACTGGAACCACATGCCACAAAGCCCTTATGTCTTGTCTGGTGTGTCTGGTTTCTTGTTGTGAGACTCACCTCCAGCCTCACCACAATGTTCCTGCGCTGAAGAAGCACAAGCTGGTCCCGGCCACGGCCCGACTGCAGGAGAAGATGTGCTCCAGTCATAACAGGCTGATGGATGTGTACTGTCGCACAGACCAGCAGTGTATCTGCTATCTTTGCATCATGGATGAACATAAGGGCCACAATACCGTGCCAGCTGCAGCAGAGAGGACTGAGAAACAGGTAGGACCGCAATCACTTGTTTGACAAGATATTAGTTACTGCACCTCCCCCACTGCCCCAGTCACTCACGGAGTCCCCCAGGGCTCAGTGCTCGGTCCCCTACTCTTCACCATCTACATCCTTCCCCTCGGACAGATACTACGCAACCACGGACTTCAATTCCACTGCTACGCTGACGACACACAAATCTACCTTTCCACCAAAACCATCACCGCAGCCACCCATTCCACCATCACCGCATGCCTCACAGAACTCAAAACCTGGACGCAAAACAACTTTTTAAAACTCAACTGCAATAAATCTGAAATAATCATCATCGGCCCGACTCCCTCACTCGCTCCACCCAGGACTTCTCACTCAATATCGACGGCTCCCTCATTAAAACCTCCCCCCACATCCGCAACCTTGGTGTAATTTTTGACCCCACCCTGTCATTTCTCCCGCATGTAAAAAACATCACCAAAATAGCCTTTTTTCACCTCCGGAACATTGCCCGTCTCCGTCCCTCCCTGACATCTTCCGCTGCCGAAACCCTCATTCATGCCTTCATCTCATCCCGGTTAGACTACTGCAACAGCATCCTCCACGGTATCACCGCCAAAACCCTCAATAAACTTCAATATGTACAGAACTCAGCCGCCCGCCTGCTCACTCACACCCGCTCCAGAGACCACATCACACCAGTCCTCCGTGACCTCCACTGGCTCCCTACAAAGCCCTCAACCACCAGGCACCCCAATACATTTCCGACCTCCTTCACAACCACGTCCACACCCGTTCCCTCAGATCCAGCGATGCCAACCTCCTCAAATTCCCCACCAAAAAAACGAAGCGCACCTGGGGTGATAGGGCATTCTCCGTTGCAGCACCCACCCTCTGGAACCCACTCCCACCTCACATCAAAACCGCCCCCACCCTTGCCGTGTTCAAAACCTCCCTCAAAACCCACCTCTTCAGAACTGCTTTTCCCACCTAGCTGATCTCCTACCACCCTAGTCTCAACTTTTGTTTTATTCCCTGGCCCTCTGCAGCCTTTTTAACTTTTTATTCTCTGTTTTTTCTTATTAAAGTTGTTTTGTTTTGATTGTGTTCTACTTAGTTTAGCATTGTAAAGCGTCTTTGAGTACTCAGAAAAGCGCTATATAAATTCCAGGTATTATTATTATTATTAGTTCATGTTTCAGGAAATGATCATGAAGCATTAATTCAAAGCAGAAATCAGGTTGTCCTTTATTGGGGTAAATTAATTAATTAGTTAGTTGATTGCCTTCTGTATAAACCCAAGATAAATCTCAGCCTGACTTAGGCCTTGATCTACAATGAAAAACATAGGGGAATTATGTGACAAATTATATTTCTTGTCACTGCAAAAAAAAAAAAAAAAAGAGAAGTTATTGTCACTGTATTCATATTATGTGTGGAAACCAAACGGTCTCTTCCAATGTTCATTTATTGCAGAAACAGCTGGTGTTGAGTCAGCAAAATGCCCACCTGAAGATCCAGGAGAGAAAGAAAGAACTGACAGACCTGAGACAGGCCATAGAGATCCTGAAGGTGAGCTGGTGATATGTTACTAGTTTGACCCTGATATTGTGTTATTTACTGTGGATAGAGATAAGATGGTGATGCTAAATGAGACTAAATTCTGTCCCCACACATTCTTGCACATAAACTAATAACAGAGACATTCAGAATGACTGCTATTGACTGGATTGCAACAAAAGTAGGCATAGCAGCAACCTATAAAATAAGGCTAGCCATGTGCTTCAGGAATTATTAGCATGGATAAAATATTTTCAGATGACCAAAAAAACAACAACTATGCGATGCGATGTAAGAGTGTGAACTAGCCAACACAAACTCGGGACCCCTGGATCGCAGCCCTCCACTCCCTCCTGTCTAGCATCAGGGACTACAGTGTGGCTAGCTGTCCTGCCGATGTGTTTCTGCATAGGTGGTGTGCCTCTTGTTCCCCTCCTAGCTACACCTTGGATTCAGCCAATTAGTTTTTTGGAAAAATTAAACAGATATAATACAGATCATGCCAGTAGTCATGTGATACTAGTGATATTTCTTGTATTGTTTTTTATATAATGTGTGTGTGTGTGTGTGTGCGTGTGCGTGTGCGTGTGCGTGTGCGTGTGTGTGTGTGTGTGTGTGTGTGTGTGTGTGTGCGTGCGCACGCGTGGATGGGTGCATATGTCCGTGTCTTGTTGTGTTAACTAGACTTCTGCAAAAGAAGCCGTCGAGGCCAGTGACAAGATCTTCTCTGAGATGATTGTCTCCATTATGAGAAGGCGCAGTGAGGTTAAAAAACTGATATGGGACCAGGAGAAGACTGCAGTGGCTCAGGCTGAGGGACTCCTGAGGCAGCTGGAGGAGGAGATAGCTAAGTTGGAGAGGAGACATGCTGAGCTGGAGGAGCTGTCCAACACTGATGACATCATCTATTTCATTCAGGTTCCATTCCACAGACAGCTTTCACTCTTCCAACATCATGTCTTCTGATAAATTGACTAATCATGAAGATTTGTTTTGAAAAATGTATTAAATATTTTTCTCAACTGCACAACTGAGCAATTGACATGAAACAAAAGGTCACAAGACACATTCAGACCCATATTATTGACACTAGGTCTGTTCTTTGTGTATTAACTAGCTGAGAAACAACATTACCAGTTTTAATCAAAGCACTAATCTATTGATCTCGTATTTTGTTCTTCCATCCCTGTCTACTGGTGTCTCTGCTTTTCTCTGTCCAGAGTTACCAGTCTCTCAACAGTTCTAATGGATCTCCAGTCTTACTCAGTGTTGTTGTCCATCCTCTACGTTCCTTCACGGGTGTGAGTGATGCTGTGTCTGGTCTGAGAGACAAACTAAACAACATCCTGAAGACAACTTGGCCAGAGATATCAGAGAGAGGTGAGATTAATATTTTCCATGTTTTTTTTGTCAACCAGCCATTGTAGTAAACAGTGTATTTGGAAAGTCAGAAGGAAATTTCTTTGCTGCCAAAGGGATATTTGAAATAGAGTAGACTGATGCTACACACATGGGCATGTTGGCGGTAAAACCAAAGGATTTTAACTACTAACTACCTTAGCATCCCTATTCTGGGAATGTCATAATAGGCAAAAATAGACAAACATTCAGAAAAACTTGGCATTAGACCTGAGGCCGATTCTAACAACGCTTTCTAAATCCTGACCTAAGTTTTCGGAAAAACAAATATTTGTTACATAGAACAACAAGAACCCCAAAAGGGGTTCCCGGCTTGAAAGGTATAGTTACGTAATGGGGTTCCAGATCTAAATGGCTTAACGTCTATGGGCTTTTGAGAGCACCCCAGGCAGTTTTTAAGTCGCTTGATTCAGCATTTAGATATTTGATGTTCTCTCCTCCGCGTCATCAGTGCCCATACCCTAGGTGGGGTTGGCGAAAGGGCCTCTCTGTGTTGAGTTTGCATGTTCTCCCCGTGTTCCCTAGGGTAGGTACCCTCACAAAAACATGCAGTAATCCTGGTCACTATACTGCCTCCCCCTGGCCAGCTGGGGCGCCTGATGGAGGGGAAAGGAACTGGTTGGAATAACGTGTTCCTTCCACGCACTACGTCCAACCAGGGAAACTCTCCCCTGTCAGGTGACAAGAAGGTCAGTTGGCTCTCATGCATTGAAGGAAGCATGAGCTCGGCCCTGGCCTCCCTAGGTTGGCAGAGGGAAGGTAGTGCCCAGGATTACATAGATAATTGGCACTGGGTATAAAAATGGGGTTACAAAATAGTGGGATAAAAATGTAAAGACAAATATTTGATATATCAGACACGCCCCTTTCCTATACAATCCATTGTAACTTCACACTCCATTTTAACCATGTTAGATTCATTAATAACTTTACTGTGATGTGATTCTGATTCTACTAGTGCCAGTGGTTTAGTAAAGTTTGTTATTGTGCACCAGTTATGTAGTATTGTGTACTATTGTGTACCAGTAATAGTAGTATTATGTATTAATGTATATTTTCAGTCTTTGGTAACAGCACCAGTCGCGGAGGTCTGTTTGGAAACACCAACAACACCAGTAGCGGAGGTCTGTTTGGAAACACCAACACCACCACCTCCAGTAGCGGAGGTTTGTTTGGAAAGACCACCACCACCACCTCCAGTAGTGGAGGTCTTTTTGGAAACACCAACACCACCTCCAGTAGTGGAGGTCTGTTTGGAAACACAAACACCACCTCCAGTAGTGGAGGTTTGTTTGGAAACACCAACACCACCTCCAGTAGTGGAGGTTTGTTTGGAAACACCAACACCACCACCTCCAGTAGTGGAGGTTTGTTTGGAAACACCACCACCATCTCCAGTAGTGGAGGTCTGTTTGGAAACACCAACACCACCTCCAGTAGTGGAGGTTTGTTTGGAAAGACTACCACCACCAGTAGTGGAGGTTTGTTTGGAAACACCAACACCATCTCCAGTAGTGGAGGTTTGTTTGGAAAGACCAACACCACCTCCAGTAGTGGAGGTTTGTTTGGAAAGACCAACACCATCTCCAGTAGTGGAGGTTTGTTTGGAAACACCAACACCATCTCCAGTAGTGGAGGTTTGTTTGGAAAGACCAACACCATCTCCAGTAGTGGAGGTCTGTTAGGAAAGACCAACAACAGTGGAGGGCTGTTTGGAAACACCAACACCACCTTCAGTAGTGGAGGTTTGTTTGGAAAGACTACCACCACCAGTAGTGGAGGTTTGTTTGGAAACACCAACACCACCTCCAATATTGGAGGTCTGTTAGGAAACACCAGCACCACCACCAGTAGTGGATTTAGTGGTTTGTTTGGAAAAAACACCACCTCCAGTAGTGGAGGTTTGTTTGGAAACACCACCACCACCTCCAGTAGTGGAGGTTTGTTTGGAAACACCAACACCACCTCCAGTAGTGGAGGTTTGTTTGGAAACAGGGGCCCTGATTCAACCACTTTTTGACTTGCAGGCTTGCACCTCCTGGTACACCTCAGTGTCACTGAAGTTTAAGCTTCAAACCTCCCAAAACAAACTGATTCGGCTACTCCTCGGATTGGAGCCCATGACCCACCTTTCTCCCACCCATTTTGCCAGCCTAGGCTGGCTCAGGGTGGAAGACAGGGTTAAACAACTAAAAATGGGACTGGCCTTCAAAATTGTAAATGCAAATTTGCCCGATATGCCCCCTATTCCCGCATATCTGAGTAAATACCTCCAAAAGGTTAGCGACACCCACAGGCACAATACCAGAGGGAGCGTTAACAACAATTTGGTACCACCCACCCATAAAACAAACATGGGCAAATTCTCCTTCTACAGCACTGCCCCCCAGGATTGGAATAGTCTAACCCCATCCCTCAAAAAATGCAGTTCGCTGGGCTCATTTAAAAGAGCCTTAAAAAATCACCTTTCAGGAGGCCAAAAGAGGAGGTAGTACCATTTTCCCGTTAGACAGCCGACCCCCCCCCTGTTCTTGTACATATCTTTCCCCCCCCCTTTTTTTTTTTTTTTTTTGTTGTACATAGTGTTATTTTTTATTTAAAAAATGTTTTTGTTTTTTTGTAATGATATTCGAACTGTGGTGCCACTATATATGTCTATGAATTGAATACCAAGGCCCTCATTGGAAACAAGTCCGCAAGGACTTTTATTAACGGACCTGTTAGACAAAGTATTTTTAAATGTAACTGTGCTGTTTTAAATTTTTTGCCTAATAAAATATTCAATCAATCAAAAACACCAACACCACCTGCAGTAGTGGAGGTTTGTTTGGAAGCACCAACACCTTACACCACCTCCAGTAGTGGAGGTCTGTTAGGAAACACCAACACCACCTCCAGTAGTGGAGGTTTGTTTGGAAACACCAACACCACCTCCAGTAGTGGAGGTTTGTTTGGAAACAGGGGCCCTGATTCAACCACTTTTTGACTCTGCTTGCACCTCCTGGTACACCTCAGTGTCACTGAAGTTTAAGCTTCAAACCTCCCAAAACAAACTGATTCGGCTACTCCTCGGATTGGGGCCCATGACCCACCTTTCTCCCACCCATTTTGCCAGCCTAGGCTGGCTCAGGGTGGAAGACAGGGTTAAACAACTAAAAATGGGACTGGCCTTCAAAATTGTAAATGCAAATTTGCCCGATATGCCCCCTATTCCCGCATATCTGAGTAAATACCTCCAAAAGGTTAGCGACACCCACAGGCACAATACCAGAGGGAGCGTTAACAACAATTTGGTACCACCCACCCATAAAACAAACATGGGCAAATTCTCCTTCTACAGCACTGCCCCCCAGGATTGGAATAGTCTAACCCCATCCCTCAAAAAATGCAGTTCGCTGGGCTCATTTAAAAGAGCCTTAAAAAATCACCTTTCAGGAGGCCAAAAGAGGAGGTAGTACCATTTTCCCGTTAGACAGCCGACCCCCCCCCTGTTCTTGTACATATCGTTTCCCCCCCCTTTTTTTTTTTTTTTTTGTTGTACATAGTGTTATTTTTTATTTAAAAAAATTGTTGTTTTTTTGTAATGATATTCGAACTGTGGTGCCACTATATATGTCTATGAATTGAATACCAAGGCCCTCATTGGAAACAAGTCCGCAAGGACTTTTATTAACGGACCTGTTAGACAAAGTATTTTTAAATGTAACTGTGCTGTTTTAATTTTTTTGCCTAATAAAATATTCAATCAATCAAAAACACCAACACCACCTGCAGTAGTGGAGGTTTGTTTGGAAGCACCAACACCTTACACCACCTCCAGTAGTGGAGGTCTGTTAGGAAACACCAACACCACCTCCAGTAGTGGAGGTTTGTTTGGAAACACCAACACCACCACTAGTAGTGGAGGTTTGTTAGGAAACACCAACACCACCTTCAGTAGTGGAGGTCTGTTAGGAAACACCAACACCACCAGTAGTAGTGGAGGTCTGTTAGGAAACACCACCACCACCTCCAGTAGTGGAGGTCTGTTAGGAAACACCAACACCACCTTCAGTAGTGGAGGTCTGTTAGGAAACACCAACACCACCAGTAGTAGTGGAGGTCTGTTAGGAAACACCAACACCACCTCCAGTAGTGTAGGTTTGTTAGGAAACACCACCACCACCACCTCCAGTAGTGGAGGTCTGTTAGGAAACACCAACACCACCAGTAGTAGTGGAGGTCTGTTAGGAAACACCAACACCACCAGTAGTAGTGGAGGTCTGTTAGGAAACACCAACACCACCAGTAGTAGTGGAGGTCTGGGTCTGTTAGGAAACACCACCACCACCTCCAGTAGTGGAGGTCTGTTAGGAAACACCATCACCACCAGTAGTAGTGGAGGTCTGTTAGGAAACACCACCACCTCCTCCAGTAGTGGAGGTTTGTTAGGAAACACCAACACCACCAGTAGTAGTAGTGGAGGTTTGTTAGGAAACACCAACACCACCAGTAGTAGTGGAGGTCTGTTAGGAAACACCACCACCTCCAGTAGTGGAGGTCTGTTGGGAAACATCAACTCCATCTCCAGCCTTGGTGGAACCTCCATATACTTCACCCAACAACCTGGCACCACCCTAAAATTCAACGTAAGTATCTCCTTCACTCTAACCCTTCATGTACTGTATATGTGAGGGTGTAGCTTTAGGTGTAGCTGTCGTAGTTTTAGATATAGCTGGTGTGGTTTGATTTAGCTGGTGTAGTTTTAGATGTACCTGAAGCTACTTTTTAAGTTATTTTTTTTGTGTAGCTGGAGCATTTTTAGGTGTAGCTGAAGTATTTTTAGGTTTAGCTGGAATAGTTTTAGATGTAGTTGGTGTAGTTTTAGGTGTAATTGGTGTAGATTTAGATGTAGCTTGTGTAGTTTTAGTTGTTTAAACACTGCCAAAACATAATTAATCTGGGGGGCACGGTGGCGTAGTCGGTAGCGCCTCACAGCTAGAAGGTCCTGGGTTTGATTCCTGCCGGGGACGCTGTGGACGCTGTGGGCGCGTGCTCTTTCCTCTCCGTCATCAGTGCCCATACCCTAGGTGGTGTTCATGAAAGGGCCTTTCTGTGTGGAGTTTGCATCATGGGCGGCTTTACGCAGGGGCTTCGGTGACTATAGCCACCAATGTTTTATCCAAAGCCACCAATAATTTAAAAATATATATATTATTATTATTTATTTATTTTGTATTCTTTTTTTATTATATATCTATATACAGAGCATTACAGGAGCAATAAAAAGTAAGCAAAGTAAGAATTCAGTCTGTCTGCAATGTCTGCTCTGGTCTGAACCTATTTTTCGATTAAGCTTCCATTGGCTTTCATTGAGTTGATACAGCTGACATGACATGCCTGCTTGATTTACTCACCATTTAGTCCAGGCAATCTATGGAAAGTAAGGGGTTAACCTAGGACAAATTGCAACAGAAACTCTTTCAACTTTTTTTGTTTCATAAATATGATAGTAATAACATATCAAAAGTCCTAAGAAATCCCAGTGGTGGAACATATTTGAAAAATGCTGAAAAAGGTTTCAATTTCCCATTGACGCCCATGTTAAAAAGGATTTAAACATGTTTTCTTGCAAAATTTCCACACAAAAGGTTCAATACTGTCCACTATCAACCAGAAACTGTGTTGGATGCAGTACAGTGATTGTAAAATAATAATAATAATAATAATAATAATAATAATAATCTTAACCCTTCGAGGGCCATTTCTGTATGTTATGCATTATGCATTTGTATGCACTCGGTTTTCATGTTCATTTCATATACATTCTTATGTGAAGCACTGTGCTTGTGATTTTGTTGATGTAAAGCACTGCATTTTCTTTATGAAAGTTAAATATTATTCTTTATAGATAAACTTTATTTTGCAGCGCTACTCCTCCCACAGTTTTTGCGGCACACACTCGTGCCATATGTCAAATTGACTGGCTTCATTGGGATCATGTGCGTGGGAGGGGCCTATTTTACAAATATTGCCAAAAATCACGAACGAAATGTCCAGTCAATCCCAAATTTAGATCTCATGTCAAGGGTGGTTTACTCAACAAATCACCAAAAGCATTTCCACTTTGATCCATAGGGGGTGCCACAAATGCGCAAAATGTAACCGTTTGATGCAATAACAAGATTTTTGGGGGGATCAAACCTCTCAAAATGAAATGCGAGTGATCTCAGGAGTGATTTGACAATGTAATTGGCCCATTACATTTGTGGGAGGGGCCTATTTATTTAGTGGGAGGGGCCTATTTCTTAAAATCAAAACGCCATGTATCGCGAACACGATCCAGTACCAAATTTTGATTCTCATTCTACTACTCTGCCTCCAAAATGTGGAATGCCCTGACATCATCCATTAGGATGTGTAACACTGGTTTCTTTCAAAACTGTCCTGAAACTACAGTTAGATATTAATTCAAAATTGTATTTGTTGGTGACTGTATGTTAATATTCTATGCTCTGTTGATTAATTGAATACATAGGACCACAATGTAAACAAATCCCCAGGACTTTTTGTCTCCGCCAGGCCGAAAGGCATGGCGAGAGAGTATGTTTTGCACCCTGTCCGTCCGTTCGTGTGTCCTGTCCGTCCGTTACCAGCTAATCTCCGGCACCGTTGGCCCGGTCGCTGAGAAACTGTGCACACACACTCCCTCGATGCCAATTCAGAACCAATTTTTTTCCACATGGGCCTGTTATAGCGCCACCAGGAGGCAGATTTGTGCAAAACCCATTTTTGGGCGGTGAAACCGCCCCTATATGTGAGGTTTGGACATCAACATTCGCTGCACTGTGATTGGCCACCATTGTACCCCCCCCACCTATTGTACCCCCACAACCCTGCGCTGTGATTGGCCACCATTGTACCCCCCTAACCCTGCACCGTGATTGGCCACCATTGTACACCATGGTGGCCAATTCAGGACTATTCAGGACTGTGATTGGCTAGTGAACACATGACACATGTGCATAGCCCTATAAATAGGACTATGCACTTAAAAAAAAACACATTGATGGGTTTTTTTAAAGTTAGGGGTGTACAATGGTTGGTCCACAATATTACTTTTCTTTAAAGGATCTACACCATGAATTATTTTTTTTATTTTATATTTAATATCATATGGTGTATGTCCCTCAAACCTTTTTCAAAAGGTTTGAGCCTAAATCATCACTCAGATATACTCATCCCAAGTCAATTGTCTCTGGCTTATACAGCACTTTCAGCTGCAATACCAAAACGTCCTCTTGGGCAGGGGGGGGCTACTGAGCAATTCTGTCTGTTAATAAAAAAAAATTCTGCATAAAAAGAAGCATCTAAGAAAAATACAAAATCGAAAAAAAAAAACTTTGAACATTTTTGAACAATTCCACCTCAAACACTTCTCAAGTGTTCGAGGTGCCTGTTTCACCCACTTCCGGGGGGCGGAGCCAAAATCCGAGCCCGAAGTATTTGTTCGTAGACCCCCACTTAGGGGGGGTAGAAAAAGTTTCGGAGCGATTCGGGCACTTTTCATTTAACATTGGGTTTGCCATCATTAATGTTTGTGACATCAGAAACATTTCCAATCTGAGATCGCCTGTTCAGACACGCCCATTCTGGAAATCCATGAAATGAGAAGGAATGACTGAATTAAAAAAAAAACATTTTTTGGGGTACAAGAGACACTGGGGACCCCAAAAAATACAAAAAAACTAGAAAAAAGTGATTTTCATGGTGTAGACCCTTTAAGTGAACTTCCATCACTGTGATGACCACTGTGACCACACCGCCCACTTCACACTGGGTGTGATTTTTATTTTATATTACTCTTACAGATTTTATCCAAACGTCATGCAAATCGGTACACAGTATCTCTATAGTCATGTGATCAACACGGATCTGTCCGATTTCCCATATTCAATCCTCATTGGCTAAGGTTGGCTTCCAAGGTTTGCAGGATTGGTCCGTTTTGAACAAAATGCCTCAAATCATGAAGCTTGCGATTTCCGTGAAATTTCACACGCACATTCCCTCTAGGCCGAGGAAGAAATGCCACCCTTTTCACATTGGCCTGTTATAGCGCCACCAGCAGGTGGCTTTTATTATTCTTGCCCTAGCTCTGGTTTAGTGAATTCAAATGTATTTTTCCTTATTCACAGGGCCCAATGTATGGTATGAGCCGCATGCCACCTCCACCACAGCCCGCCACCAACGCTCCTCCACTGCCTGAGCCTGGTTACTTCACGAAGCCGTCTGTAGTCCCTGTACAGCCACCAAAAAGCGCTGAGGGGAAGGCCATGGATTTTGGAAAGATCGCTTTCGCCCCCCAGGCGCCATCCAAGGTCCCCAAAGTGCCGAGTTTTGAAGCTGGAGTAGTGGCTCAGTCCACACCCTCATCCTCGTTCAAATTCAACTTCACCTTCTCAGGCTCAGCCAACAAACACAGTGAAAGCCTGCTGGGTCTTCTGACGTCAGATCTTCCCACCAAAACGTATCCACCTGAGCAGATGCCTCCGGCCCCCGAGCAGCCCCCCACCCAACCTGGCATCTTAACATTTGGCACTAGAAATGACGGCGGGTTCTCTTTTTTCAAATTGAAAGAAGGAGAATGGGAATGTAATGTTTGCTGTGTGAGATATAATGCCACGGCTACAAAGTGTGTTGCTTGTCAGAGTGACAATCCTAATGCTTCATCACAGCCAGACGGCAATGAAACCAAAGGCCTTGCTGAAGGGTCAACCTCAGAAGGGGGCTTCTCCTTCAAGTTTGGGACTGATTCATTGAAACCCACCAGTTCAGGCACTGGATCCACAGGTTTTGGAGCTTTCGGAGCTTCGGTGCCCTCTTCTTTTAAATGTGGTACAACTGCTGCTACTTCAACACCTGCGGACACTGCAAACAAGCTGTCAACTGCTGCGTTTGGCTCTGGCTTCGCTCAGTTTGTCAAAAAGCCAGGGCAATGGGACTGTGACACATGTGCTGTGAGGAATGAGGGCTCTGCGGACAGTTGTCTTTCTTGTCAAACTCCCAACCCCTCAGCTAAAACAGACTCAATGGCAGCCCCATCTGCTCCTGCAGCGAAACCCACTGGTCCTGCTTTTGGCTCTGGATTCGGGGCACAATTTGGTAAGAAGCTAGGACAGTGGGACTGTGACACGTGCTGTGCACGAAATGAAGCTTCTGCCAACAATTGTGCCTCATGTCAAAGCCCTAATCCCTCAGCTACAACAAATATAGAACCTCCGCCAGTCCCAAAGCCATCAGCCACATCATCTGGGTCAAATTCTGGAGCTGCTTTTGCAAAGAAAGATGGACAGTGGCACTGTGACACCTGCATAGTCAGAAATGATGCCTCAGCCTCTAATTGCGTTTCCTGTCAGACCCCGTGTCCCAACCCCTCCCTGGGAGCCATTTTTGCTAAGAAGGATGGACAGTGGGACTGTGACACTTGTCTGGTAAGGAACGATGCGTCTTCCAATCAGTGCGTGTCCTGTCAGACTCCTAATCCCAATTCAAGTAGCACAGCCAGCAGCACTGCTCCTTCCAGCTCTGCATTCAGCTTTAGCTTTGGAAGTAAAAATGCATCCAGTCAAACCCTCTGGAACTTTACCTTACCTTGTTACCTTTATAAGTTTGGCCAAAGAAAAGACAACAACTCTGCTTCTTCATTCAAGTTTGAGGCTCAACCATCTGGGGCTAGTAGTGCTTCAGGGTTCTCCTTCTCACTGCCCGTTTCATCTGGTGGCTTTAAGTTTGGCACTCAGAGTCAGGACACTGGAAAGGAAACTTCTGCAACTGAGGATCCAACACCTGCAGATCCAACACCTGCATCAGGGTCTGCTTCCATGTTTCTTAAAAACATTACCGATCAGCACAGAGAGAAAGAAAAGGAGACTGGTGTTTCTATCTCCACACCATCGTTGGAAGACACGGACCCAGATAATCCACTATTCAATGTTAAGCCTAATACCTTAGGTTTTGGAGATCTGGCTAGTGGAGACTTCCAGTTTGGACTGAAAGGCCTGAAAGACCTAAAATTCTTCCTGAAGGATGACAAAACAAAGATGGGGAAGGAGGAAGGCCAAGCAGACATCTCAACGGCTACCGATGTTTCGGCACTTGTCATCAAGCCCCATGCCGGCCCCACCCTGGAGTGGGATAACTACAACCCCAGAGAGGACGTGTTGGATGACACCGCTGACACGTCCATTTACGCCTCTCCCATCGCCAGCAGCCCCATTCGAAAGAACCTCTTCCGCTTCGGGGAATCCACCTGTGGCTTCAACTTTAGTTTCCAACCCATTATCAGTCCAGCGAAGACCCCTACTAAACTGAACCAGAGCGGGGCCTCTGTGGGCACTGATGATGAACAGGATGTCAGTCAGGATGAGGACAGGGATGGTCAGTACTTTAAACCTGTGGTCCCCTTACCTGACCTGGTAGACACATCCACCGGGGAGGAAGAGGAGGAGGAGGTGTTCTGCCACCGGGCCAAGATGTACCGCTACGATAAAGACCTGAGCCAGTGGAAGGAGAGGGGCATCGGAGACCTCAAGATCCTGCAGCATTACGACACCAAGCGGGTGAGGCTGATCATGAGGAGGGACCAGGTGCTCAAGCTCTGCGCAAACCACTGGATCACTGCAGCCATGAAGCTGGAACCAATGAAGGGTTCTGAGAAGGCCTGGATCTGGAGGGGACCGTACCTATGTTCCCCAGGTTCTATGTTCCCCAGGTTCTATGTTCCCCGCAAATAAGGTTCTATGTTCCCCACTTACCAAAAAAGGTTCTATGTTCCCTGGGTTCTATGTTCCCCTTTTACCTAAAAAAAAGGTTCTATGTTCCCCGTTTACCCCAAAAAAGGTTCTATGTTCTCCATTAACATAAAAAAGGTTCTATGTTCCCCGCTCACCCAAAAATGCAGGAAACATACATTTTTAATTTCCAATTACTAATAACATCTCTGAACACACACAACTGAACATAATGGGGAGAAATTACTATCAGAAACTTGCCCGCCCCTTTCCCCTGGCGGCCATCTTGGTGATATAGAGCACCTTGTAGCAACTCATAATGTAATAACGGCGTAATAACAGTTCATAATATAATAAACTAAATGTCATAAAAGCTCATAATGTAATAAAATCATGAGCGATAGCGCAATAACGGGTTTTTGCATAATATAATAACGGAATAATTTGTTACATTAAGATTTTTTTTTTATATAATTGTTTTTGGCTTTATCTGCCTTTTATTAGATAGTATACAGTAGTCTGAGAGGAAATGGGGAGAGAGAGATGGAAGTGACACGCAGCAAAGTCCGTCGGGATCGGGAGTCGAACCCGCGACACGCTGTGCCCGGACCGCCATGCCAGCCGTCCGGGCCATAACTGGTCAAATTGTTGAGAAAAGTGTTACATCTTATAATCAGTATCAGTATCATGGTCAGTGTCATGGTCAGCATCATGCTCAGTTTCATGGCAAGTGTCAGTATCATGTTAGTATCATGGTCAGTATCATGGTCAGTACCATGTCAGTATCATGTCAGTATCATGTCAATATCATGTCAGTATCATGGTAGTATCATGGTAGTATCATGGTCAGTACCATGTCAGTATCATGTCAGTACCATGTCAATATCATGTCAGTATCATGGTAGTATCATGGTAGTATCATGGTCAGTATCATGTTAGTATCATGGTCAGTATCATGGTCAGTATCATGGTCAGTATCATGTCAATATCATGTCAGTATCATGTCAATATCATGTCAGTATCATGGTAGTATCATGGTAGTATCATGGTCAGTACCATGTCAGTATCATGTCAGTACCATGTCAATATCATGTCAGTATCATGGTAGTATCATGGTAGTATCATGGTCAGTATCATGTTAGTATCATGGTCAGTATCATGGTCAGTATCATGGTCAGTATCATGTCAATATCAGTATCATGTCAGTATCATGGTCAGTACCATGTCAGTATCATGTCAGTATCATGTCAATATCATGTCAGTATCATGGTAGTATCATGGTAGTATCATGGTCAGTACCATGTCAGTATCATGTCAGTACCATGTCAATATCATGTCAGTATCATGGTAGTATCATGGTAGTATCATGGTCAGTATCATGTTAGTATCATGGTCAGTATCATGGTCAGTATCATGGTCAGTATCATGTCAATATCATGTCAGTATCATGGTAGTATCATGGTAGTATCATGGTCAGTATCATGGTCAGTATCATGGTCAGTATCATGTTAGTAGCATGGTCAGTGTCGTGGTCAGTATCATGGTCAGTATCATGTCAATATCATGTCAGTATCATGATAGTATCATGGTAGTATCATGGTCAGTATCATGGTCAGTATCATGGTCAGTATCATGTTAGTATCATGGTCAGTATCATGTCAATATCATGTCAGTATCATGGTAGTATCATGGTAGTATCATGGTCAGTATCATGGTCAGTATCATGGTCAGTATCATGTCAGTATCATGCCAATATCATGACAGTATCAACTTTTTTAACATCATATAAACACCATAGAAGGCCTACACCAAAATGTAGGGGGGAAAAAAAACCTTGTCAGACAAGAGGAAATGCCTGTCAAAAAGGCAAGGGGGTTGGGGGATATAGCCAATAAAAAAACATGCATCATTAACAACAACAACAACAACAACAACAACAACAACAAAAGCAAAACAACACCAGAACTACACTAAAATTGAAGAAATTCCAGTAAAAAATGGAAGATATGCCTATCAAATTTGGCAAAATCAAAGATGTACACGGTCTAGCCCATGTAAATGATACGGCTGACAGCCCTCCAGTAGAAGGCAGATCTCTGTGGCCCTGATTGTATTGCGGTTAAACATGAGGTTAAACATGAGGTATCATGTCAGTATCATGTCAGTATCATGGTCAGTAACATGTCAGTATCATGTCAGTATCATGGTCAGTATCATGGTCATATGATATGACCATGTGATCATGGTCATATGGAAAGGCATGGCGAGAGAGTATGTTTTACCCCCTGTCTGTCTGTCCGTCCGTCCGTCCGTCCGTCCGTCCGTCCGTCCGTCCGTCCGTGTGTGTGTCCTGTCCGTGTGTTACCAGCTAATCTCCGGCACCATTGGCCCGCTCGCTGCGAAACTGTGCACACACACTCCCTCGATACCAATTCAGAACCTCTGCCCCAAATTTTTCACATGGGCCTGTTATAGCGCCACCAGGAGGCCGATTTGTGCAAAACCCATTTTTTGACATTACTCCTACAGATTTTATCTAAACGTCATGCAAATCGGTACACAGTATCTCTGTAGTCATGATCAACCCGGATCTGTCGGATTTCCCATATTCCATCCTGATTGGCTAAGGTTGGCTTCCAAAGTTTGCAGGATTGGTCCGTTTTGAACAAAATGCCTCGAATCATGAACGCAGCTTGCAATTTCCATGAAATTTCACACGCACATTCCCACTAGGCCGAGGAAGAAATGCCACCCATTTCACATTGGCCTGTTATAGCGCCACCAGCAGGTCTAATTTAGCAAAACACATTTTTGGAACAAAATGCCACAAATCATAAATGCAGTGTCCGATTGCCGTGAAAGGCCTAGGAAGAAATGGCACCCTTTTCACATTGGCCTATTATACCGCCACCAGGAGGCCACAATAACGTACCTGACCTGGCGTAGACCTGTGCTCTGAGGAGCACTTTTTCTAGTAACTTTTTTTATATTCTTTATAAATTAAGCACTTTGAAACTGAAGATGATGGCCAATGTTGATGATAGTAAAAATGATAATGATATCGTATCGATATCGTGAGCCCAATATCGTGTATCGTATCATATGTACTGTGAAATTAATGTATCGTGACACCCCTAAATAGATTTTGAGTCATGTCAAAGAAGTTTTCAAAACATGATATTTTGACACTTTAAAAACTGAAAAATTACAAATAACTAATGGGTATAAATACATGTATTTAAACCTTTTTAAATGTCTCACCATTTCCTGCATTTTTGGGTGAGCGGGGAACATAGAACCTTTTTTTGGTTGAGTGGGGAACATAGCACCTTTTTTAGAACCTTTTTTGGTTGAGTGGGGAACATAGAACCTTTTTTTGGATGAGTGGGGAACATAGAACCCTTTTTTGGTTGAGCGGGGAACATAGAACCCGGGGAACATTGAACCTTTTTTGGGGGGGGAGGGGAACATAGAACCTGGGGAACATAGAACCTGGGGAACATAGGTACGGTCCCATCTGGGGCACCATAGACTTTGCTGAAGGAGTGCTCAAAGTAGAGCAACTGGCTGTGAGATTCAAGTTGCAGGAGATGGCCAACAAATTCAAAGACATTTTTGAAGAAGCCAAGGCTAAAGAGGGTCTGTTGACCATTGTGACTTCCAGGGTGGCCACTCCTCAAAACACTGAATGTAATGCACAATGTATGTAAAACGCTTTGTATAAAAGTGCCATTTACCTTATACTTTGGTACTTAAATTTCGATGGCCATAATTTTGTACATTTCAAGCTCCCATTTAATACTAATGTGTGTATTGGTCAACATAACCCCATGGTTGTGACGGTCTTGTGTAGCGTTTCTTCTGAAATGGTACCTGTAGTGGAGAGCAAGATGATGGCTAACCAACTATGAATGCTTGCATGTTGACTTGCTTCAAACAGAGGGCAACTGCCAGTCGGAACCGTTTGAGAGACATTCGTTTCCCATTCAGTAGAACACAATCCCACTTGTTGACCAGCCAGGAATTTGAGATGCACAGGTCAAGGGTGTATCTAAACAGGGGAAGGCATATGTTCCCCAGTCTCTTCTGCTTGTGAGAGTTGATCAGCATCATCTGTTTGGTCATCTTCTTCTTCATCACTCAGATCATCAAAATGGTTCATTTATTATTTTAGATCTGCCTTTACCACTAAATGGCAATTCAACCATTTGGTCGAGCATATTTTTTTAGATAGGAATATAATCATACGAATAATCTTTTTTTGCATATATATAATGAAATTAAAATTAAATGTATCATATTGACAATATTGAATTAGCAGAAGCCCTATTTGTCCATAGCAAATAGTATATTTTCATTACTTTAGTTTAGCTTCACTACTTTTACAGGGTTCCTGCGCAAGTATGGAGTATGGAAAAAAGAAAAGAGAGCATGGGAAAACATATATGCTTCCAGACTATAGCCCCTATTCTGTTTCTAAAATATAAAATGTATAATTTCTCAAAATTGAGCTTACAGCTGTGTTTTTCCTGCCGTTGCAGAATTGCATATACACAAATAAACTAAAACTTGTTTGAACATTCATGCAGATTTCTTTTTTATCACCAAATTCATTCATTCAATTCATATACATATCTGAGAAGATGGGAGATACTGTATGTCATCATTGTTCTGTATGGAATATTTATGTGGAGAAAAGAAGTTGTGCTTATACATTAATGAACAAATTAAGAGCATTTGTTTATGAAGCAAGCAACAAATAGCCTACAATTATTTTACACCTGAATGTGAAATCAAACTTAATTTGGGCCAATATTCCCCATGGGGGACTTAAATTGTTTCACTTAAATTCTATGATTGATTGATTGATGTACTTTATTTAGTAAGACAAACAACTTTCTTGGTCTTTTCAGAGAAAACGAAACTCATTGTCAGTGTTTGAGTGGTGTGAGAGCGGTGTGATCAGTAAAATGGCAGAACAACAGCAAGGAGTTATTCTGGACCGAGATCAGTTCTGCTGTTCTATCTGCCTAGACCTTTTAAAGGAGCCAGTGACTCTACCTTGTGGTCACAGCTACTGTAGAAGCTGTATTGAGGGTTACTGGGACCAGAACAGAGACTACTGCTGTCCTGAGTGCAGAGAGAGCTTCAGTCCCAGGCCCGTTCTGAAGAAGAACAATATGATGGCTGAGGTGAGGAATTAAAATGAGCAAGACAGTAGCCTATTGGTGGTGAGCAAGATGGTATTGGTGGTGGTAATAGTGGTAACTTACTGAATGCTGCAGCATTTATTTTCTGTTCATGTAAACTACTCTTTTGAAGTATAGAAATCACAACCTACATCCTGGAACCCCCCCCCCCCCCCAAGAAAATGTAACGGCACGCAACTGACACATTTCAGAGCTACTAACACTCCTTCATCAAAGTAAAGCGCACTTACTAATTAACAAATTCTGGATTTTAAAATGTACTGTTTAAACATACTGATTGAAGTATGAGTATTAAGTGTCATGCCAATGCCTTTGCAAAGCACTGTACAATACAAGAACAGAACAATCGACAGTATGGAGTTCTAAGCTCAGAGCCACAGTGCTCAGATAACATTCCTATGGTCCTAGGCTCCTAGCAGAGTCAACCTGTTGTTTCTTTGTCATCAGTGAGTGACATCCTCTCCATTACTTTTGACTTCCAGATTGTGGAGAAAGTGAGGAATCCAGAAGGTCAGCAGTGTTCTCCCTCTGCTGCTCCGGTCCACGCCGACCCAGCAGATGTGGTCTGTGATTTCTGCACTGGAACCACATGCCACAAAGCCCTTATGTCTTGTCTGGTGTGTCTGGTTTCTTACTGTGAGACTCACCTCCAGCCTCACCACAATGTTCCTGCGCTGAAGAAGCACAAGCTGGTCCCGGCCACGGCCCGACTGCAGGAGAAGATGTGCTCCAGTCATAACAGGCTGATGGATGTGTACTGTCGCACAGACCAGCAGTGTATCTGCTATCTGTGCATCATGGATGAACATAAGGGTCACAGCACCGTGCCAGCTGCAGAAAACAGGTAGGACCGCAATCACTTGTTTGACAAGATATTAGTTCATGTTTCAAAGATTAAAGTAGAAGGAAATCAGGTTGTCCTTTATTGGGGTAAATTAATTCATTAGTTGATTGCCTTCTGTATAAACCCAAAGATAAATCTCAGCCCGACTTATACCTTGATCTACAACGAAAAACATAGGGGACTGATGTGGAAACCAAACAGTCTCTTCCAATGTTCATTTATTGCAGAAACAGCTGGTGTTGAGTCAGCAAAATGCCCACCTGAAGATCCAGGAGAGAAAGAAAGAACTGACAGACCTGAGACAGGCCATAGAGATCCTGAAGGTGAGCTGATATATTACTAGCTTGGCCCTGATATTGTGTTATTTACTGTGGATAGAGATAAGATGGTGATGCTAAATGAGACTGAATGACTGCTATTGACTGGATTGCAACAAAAGTAGGCATAGCAGCAACCTATAAAATAAGGCTAGCTATGTGCTTCAGGAATTATTAGCATGGATACAATATTTTCAGATGACACAACACAAGAATAAACTATGCAATGCGATGTAAGAGTGTGAACTAGCCAACACGGGACCAGCCCTCCACTCCCTCCTGTCTAGCATCAGGGACTACAGTGTGGCTATAGCTCCGATGTCCTGCCAATGAGTTTCTGCATAGGTGGTGCGCCTCTTGTTCCCCTCCTAGCTACACCTTGGATTCAGCCAATTAGTTTTTTTGAAAAATTAAACAGATATAATACTGTGTGTGTGTGTGTGTGTGTGTGTGTGTGTGTGTGTGTGTGTGTGTGTGTGTGTGTGTGTGTGTGTGTGTGTGTGTGCGTGCGTGCGTGCATGCGCGCGTGTCTTGCTGTGTTAACTAGACTTCTGCAAAAGAAGCTGTCGAGGCCAGTGTAAAGATCTTCTCTGAGATGATGGTCTCCATTATGAGAAGGTGCAGTGAGGTTAAAAAACTGATCTTGGACCAGGAGAAGACTGCAGTGGCTCAGGCTGAGGGACTCCTGAGGCAGCTGGAGGAGGAGATAGCTAAGCTGGAGAGGAGACATGCTGAGCTGGAGGAGCTGTCCAACACTGATGACATCATCTATTTCATTCAGGTTCCACAGACAGCTTTCACCCTTCCAACATCATGTCTTTTCTGATAAATTGACTAATCATGAAGATTTGTTTTGAAAAATGTATTAAATATTTTTCTCTACAGCACAGCTGAGCAATTGACATGAAACAAAAGGTCACAAGACACATTCAGACCCATATTATTGACCTTAGGTCTGTTCTTTGTGTATTAACTAGCTGAGAAAACAAGAATACCAGTTTTAATCAAAGCGCTAATCTATTGATCTCGTATTCTATTCTTCCATCCCTGTCTCTGCTTTTCTCTGTCCAGAGTTACCAGTCTCTCAACAGTTCCAGTGGATCTCCTGTCTTACTCAGTATTGTTGTCCATCCTCGTTCCTTCACGGGTGTGAGTGATGCTGTGTCTGGTCTGAAAGACAAACTAAACAAGATCCTGAGGACAACATGGCCAGAGATATCAGAGAGAGGTGAGATTAATATCCATGTTTTTTACATACACTACACACGTGGGCATGTGGGCGGTAAAACCGCCAAAGGATTTAAACCAAACTATCTTAGCGCCCCTATTCCGGGCATGTCATAATAGACAAAAATAGACAAACATTCAGAGAAAAATGGCAAACATTTGGCGAAAATAGGCAAATAATGTACAATCAAAGTATAGTGGGTTTAAGTGGGATAGGGATATTTCACTTTCAAACATGTTTGGGGTCATTCTAACGTCTATGGGCTTTTGAGAGCACCCCAGGCAGTTTTTAAGTTGCTTGATTCAGCATTTAGATATGATGACACACCCCTTTCCTATAAAATCCATTGTAACTTCAAACTCCATTTCAACCATGTTAGATTCATTGAAAACACCCGTCCTTCAAATCAAATCAAATCAAACTTTATTTATATAGCACACTTAAAAACGACTGTCGCCGACCAAAGTGCTGTACAGGTCAAGAAAACAAAACTGTACACATTACAGTCAAAATACAATGAAATCATGAACAATTACAACAAATCAAAGTTAAGACTCAATTTTGGATAAAGGCCAGGTCAAAAAAGTAAGTCTTGAGTAGGGACTTAAAAACCTCAATGGACTGGGCGGATCTGATAAAAAGGGGAAGATCATTCCAGAGCCTGGGGGCAACCACGGCGAAAGCACGGTCACCCCTGGTTCTCAGTTTGGCGGTTACTGTGGGAATCATTAGAGAGAGGTGAGTTGACCTTAGGGCTCTAGGAGGGTTGTGGTGTTCAACAAGCTCCGCTAAATAAGAGGGGGCCATCCCATTGAGGGATTTAAAAGCAGTTATTAAAAATCTAAAATCAATTCTAAATTTGACAGGGAGCCAGTGGAGTGAGGCCTGGACTGGGGAAATATGATCGCGTTTTTTGGTGCCTGTGAGGAGGCGTGAGACGTCCTTGGTTCTGATGACTGATATTGTCCTTGAAATACTTGAGGGGGCCATGTTTTTTCAATTACATTTTTCATACATTTTATTTGTTTGTTTTTATTGAAAAAACAAGTCCTTGGTTCTGGTGATTGATATTGTCCTTCTAATGCATTTTTCAATTCCTTTTTTCATTCATCTTTTTAATTCTTTTGGAAAATGAAAAATAATTCAATACAATAAAAAAATATACAAAATGATAAACAGTAATCGAAAAAAACAGGGCAACCTCACGTATTAGGAGGGCTGTATGAGTCACCAGAACCAAAGTTGGGTGTTTTCGATGAATCTATCATGGTTAGAATAGAGTTTGAAGTTACAATAGGTTTGTATATGGAAGGGGGCGTGTCTGATAAAATAAATAAGTAAATACTGAATCAAGCAACTGAAAAACTGTCCGGGGGGCTCAAAAAAGCCTGAGTAGATGTTAACCCCAAACATGTTTGAAAGTGAAATATCCCTTTAACTAACATCCATATATCATGTACAGTATGTATCTGCTGCTATGCTCACTCACCTTTATGTCTTACTCAGGTAAATATGTAGATAATGTGTTTGTTTTTATTGATCTCTTTCCCTCTCTTCCCCCTTTCTTCTTCATCCCTTTCTTTTATGGAAATAACAAAAACGATGGAGCTTGCACAGACACTTAAAACCTGTGAAGTTTCTACTAGTGCCAGTGGTTGATTACTGTTTGTTATTGTGCACCAGTTGTGAAGTATTGTGTACTATTGTGTACCAGTAATGTAGTATTATGTGTTATTGTATATTTTCAGTCTTTGGTACCAGTAGTGGAGGTCTGTTTGGAAACACCAATAACACCAGTAGTGGAGGTCTGTTAGGAAACAACAACAACACCACCACCACCACCACTACCAGTTGTGGAGGTTTGTTAGGAAACACCACCACCACCAGTTGTGGAGGTCTGTTAGGAAACACCACCACCACCTCCAGTAGTGGAGGTCTGTTAGGAAACACCAACACCACCAGTAGTAGTGGAGGTCTGTTAGGAAACACCAACACCACCAGTAGTAGTGGAGGTCTGTTAGGAAACACCAACACCACCAGTAGTAGTGGAGGTCTGCTAGGAAACACCAACACCACCAGTAGTAGTGGAGGTCTGTTAGGAAACACCACCACCACCAGTAGTAGTGGAGGAGGTCTGTTAGGAAACACCACCACCACCTCCAGTAGTGGAGGTCTGTTAGGAAACACCAACACCACCAGTAGTAGTGGAGGTCTGTTAGGAAACAACACCACCACCAGTTGTGGAGGTTTGTTAGGAAACACCAACACCACCTCCAGTAGTGGAGGTCTGTTAGGAAACACCACCACCTCCAGTAGTAGTGGAGGTTTGTTAGGAAACACCAACACCACCAGTAGTAGTGGAGGAGGTTTGTTAGGAAACACCAACACCACCAGTAGTGGAGGTCTGTTAGGAAACACCACCACCTCCAGTAGTGGAGGTCTGTTAGGAAACACCACCACCTCCAGTAGTGGAGGTCTGTTAGGAAACACCAACACCACCAGTAGTAGTGGAGGTCTGTTAGGAAACACCACCACCTCCAGTAGTAGTGGAGGTCTGTTAGGAAACACCAACACCACCACCAGTAGTAGTGGAGGTCTGTTAGGAAACACCACCACCTCCAGTAGTGGAGGTCTGTTGGGAAACATCAACTCCATCTCCAGCCTTGGTGGAACCTCCGTATCCTTCACCCAACAACCTGGCACCACCCTAAAATTACTGCGGTCACGCTGGCCGCACTTCAGAGAGAGACGGTCGCACTAGCCGTGCTTCAAAAATTGCTGCGCAACTACGTGGCCTTTTACGGTTAGGCGAACTGATGGTGCGTTCAATGAAATCGTAAATCCCAACCACTTCAATATATACATGTAAAAATGTAATAAAACTCTATCTAAAAAAATCTAAAAACATTGTTTGTGTCTAATGTTCTCGTCTGTGATTATTACCAAAATGTTTTACTGCACAAATTATTAATAATAAAATATTGAAATATAACAGTTCAATGTAATTTTTGGGAAAATCTAAAAACAAAGTTATCAACCAGCAACTAAATGTTATTGTGCCAATGTGTGTCCTTTACAATATGTGATTATTACCAATATATTTTACGGTACCGATTAATAATAATAAATTATTGAAATATTACAGAATCCCATCCATTTACATGTAATCTTTCGAAACATCATTAAAAATTATAGTTATCATTCAACAACTATATATTAATGTGCCCAAGTGTCTCCTGCACACCAGGGATGATTATCGATATGTTTTACAGCAGCAATTATTAATAATAAATTATGAAAATATTACAGAATCCCATCCATTTCAATGTTATTTTTCGAAAAATCATAAAAAAATCAAAAAACATAGTTATCACCCAAGGACTAAATATGAATGTGCCCAAGTGTCTCCTGCACACCAGGGATCATTATAAATATGTTTTACAGCAGCAATTATTATTAATAAAGTATTGAAATATTACAGAATCCCATCCATTTCAAGGAATCTTTCGAAAAATCATAAAAAAATCTAAAAACATAGTTATCACCCAAGGACTAAATAGTAATGTGCCCCATAGTCTCCTGCACACCAGGGATGATTATCAATATGTTTTACAGCAGCAATTATTAATAATAAATTATTGAAATATTACAGAATCCCATCCATTTCAATGTTATCTTTCAAAAAAAATTAAAAAATTCAAAAAACATAGTTATCACCCAAGGACTAAATATTAATGTGCCCCATGGTCTCTTGCACACCAGGGATCATTATCAATATGTTTTACAGCAGCAATTATTAATAATAAAGTATTGAAATATTACAGAATCCCATCCATTTCCATGTTATCTTTCAAAAAATTATAAAAAAATCAAAAAACATAGTTATCACCCAAGGACTAAATAGTTTTATTTCCCATGGTCTCATGCACACCAGGGATGATTATCAATATGTTTTACAGCAGCAATTATTAATAATAAATTATTGAAATATTACAGAATCCCATCCATTTCAATGTTATCTTTCAAAAAATATTAAAAAATTCAAAAAACATAGTTATCACCCAAGGACTAAATATTAATGTGCCCCATGGTCTCTTGCACACCAGGGATCATTATCAATATGTTTTACAGCAGCAATTATTAATAATAAATTATTGAAATATTACAGAATCCCATCCATTTCAATGTTATCTTTCAAAAAATATTAAAAAATTCAAAAAACATAGTTATCACCCAAGGACTAAATATTAATGTGCCCCATGGTCTCTTGCACACCAGGGATCATTATCAATATGTTTTACAGCAGCAATTATTAATAATAAATTATTGAAATATTACAGAATCCCATCCATTTCAATGTTATCTTTCAAAAAATCATAAAAAAATCTAAAAACATAGTTATCACCCAAGGACTAAATAGTTTTATTTCCCATGGTCTCTTGCACACCAGGGATGATTATCAATATGTTTTACAGCAGCAATTATTAATAATAAATGATTGAAATATTACAGAATCCCATCCATTTCAATGTTATCTTTCAAAAAATATAAAAAATTTAAAAAAACATAGTTATCACCCAAGGACTAAATATTAATGTGCCCCATGGTCTCTTGCACACCAGGGATGATTATCAATATGTTTTACAGCAGCAATTATTAATAATAAATTATTGAAATATTACAGAATCCCATCCATTTCAATGTTATCTTTCAAAAAAAAATAAAAAATTCAAAAAACATAGTTATCACCCAAGGACTAAATATTAATGTGCCCCATGGTCTCTTGCACACCAGGGATCATTATCAATATGTTTTACAGCAGCAATTATTAATAATAAATTATTGAAATATTACAGAATCCCATCCATTTAAATGTTATCTTTCAAAAAATCATAAAAAAATCAAAAAACATAGTTATCACCCAAGGACTAAATAGTTTTATTTCCCATGGTCTCCTGCACACCAGGGATGATTATCAATATGTTTTACAGCAGCAATTATTAATAATAAATTATTGAAATATTACAGAATCCCATCCATTTCAATGTTATCTTTCAAAAAATCATAAAAAATTCTAATAACATAGTTATCACCCAAGGACTAAATAGATTTATTTCCCATGGTCTCCTGCACACCAGGGATGATTATCAATATGTTTTACAGCAGCAATTATTAATAATAAATTATTGAAATATTACAGAATCCCATCCATTTCAATGTTATCTTTCAAAAAAAAATAAAAAATTCAAAAAACATAGTTATCACCCAAGGACTAAATATTAATGTGCCCCATGGTCTCTTGCACACCAGGGATCATTATCAATATGTTTTACAGCAGCAATTATTAATAATAAATTATTGAAATATTACAGAATCCCATCCATTTAAATGTTATCTTTCAAAAAATCATAAAAAAATCAAAAAACATAGTTATCACCCAAGGACTAAATAGTTTTATTTCCCATGGTCTCCTGCACACCAGGGATGATTATCAATATGTTTTACAGCAGCAATTATTAATAATAAATTATTGAAATATTACAGAATCCCATCCATTTCAATGTTATCTTTCAAAAAATCATAAAAAATTCTAATAACATAGTTATCACCCAAGGACTAAATAGATTTATTTCCCATGGTCTCCTGCACACCAGGGATGATTATCAATATGTTTTACAGCAGCAATTATTAATAATAAATTATTGAAATATTACAGAATCCCATCCATTTCAATGTTATCTTTCAAAAAATCATAAAAAAATCTAAAAACATAGTTATCACCCAAGGACTAAATAGTTTTATTTCCCATGGTCTCTTGCACACCAGGGATGATTATCAATATGTTTTACAGCAGCAATTATTAATAATAAATGATTGAAATATTACAGAATCCCATCCATTTCAATGTTATCTTTCAAAAAATATAAAAAATTTAAAAAAAACATAGTTATCACCCAAGGACTAAATATTAATGTGCCCCATGGTCTCTTGCACACCAGGGATGATTATCAATATGTTTTACAGCAGCAATTATTAATAATAAATTATTGAAATATTACAGAATCCCATCCATTTCAATGTTATCTTTCAAAAAAAAATAGAAAATTCAAAAAACATAGTTATCACCCAAGGACTAAATATTAATGTGCCCCATGGTCTCTTGCACACCAGGGATCATTATCAATATGTTTTACAGCAGCAATTATTAATAATAAATTATTGAAATATTACAGAATCCCATCCATTTAAATGTTATCTTTCAAAAAATCATAAAAAAATCAAAAAACATAGTTATCACCCAAGGACTAAATAGTTTTATTTCCCATGGTCTCCTGCACACCAGGGATGATTATCAATATGTTTTACAGCAGCAATTATTAATAATAAATTATTGAAATATTACAGAATCCCATCCATTTCAATGTTATCTTTCAAAAAATCATAAAAAAATCTAATAACATAGTTATCACCCAAGGACTAAATAGATTTATTTCCCATGGTCTCCTGCACACCAGGGATGATTATCAATATGTTTTACAGCAGCAATTATTAATAATAAATTATTGAAATATTACAGAATCCCATCCATTTCAATGTTATCTTTCAAAAAATCATAAAAAAATCTAAAAACATAGTTATCACCCAAGGACTAAATAGTTTTATTTCCCATGGTCTCTTGCACACCAGGGATGATTATCAATATGTTTTACAGCAGCAATTATTAATAATAAATGATTGAAATATTACAGAATCCCATCCATTTCAATGTTATCTTTCAAAAAATATAAAAAATTTAAAAAAAACATAGTTATCACCCAAGGACTAAATATTAATGTGCCCCATGGTCTCTTGCACACCAGGGATGATTATCAATATGTTTTACAGCAGCAATTATTAATAATAAATTATTGAAATATTACAGAATCCCATCCATTTCAATGTTATCTTTCAAAAAAAAATAGAAAATTCAAAAAACATAGTTATCACCCAAGGACTAAATATTAATGTGCCCCATGGTCTCTTGCACACCAGGGATCATTATCAATATGTTTTACAGCAGCAATTATTAATAATAAATTATTGAAATATTACAGAATCCCATCCATTTAAATGTTATCTTTCAAAAAATCATAAAAAAATCAAAAAACATAGTTATCACCCAAGGACTAAATAGTTTTATTTCCCATGGTCTCCTGCACACCAGGGATGATTATCAATATGTTTTACAGCAGCAATTATTAATAATAAATTATTGAAATATTACAGAATCCCATCCATTTCAATGTTATCTTTCAAAAAATCATAAAAAATTCTAATAACATAGTTATCACCCAAGGACTAAATAGTTTTATTTCCCATGGTCTCTTGCACACCAGGGATGATTATCAATATGTTTTACAGCAGCAATTATTAATAATAAATGATTGAAATATTACAGAATCCCATCCATTTCAATGTTATCTTTCAAAAAATATAAAAAATTTAAAAAAACATAGTTATCACCCAAGGACTAAATATTAATGTGCCCCATGGTCTCTTGCACACCAGGGATGATTATCAATATGTTTTACAGCAGCAATTATTAATAATAAATTATTGAAATATTACAGAATCCCATCCATTTCAATGTTATCTTTCAAAAAAAAATAAAAAATTCAAAAAACATAGTTATCACCCAAGGACTAAATATTAATGTGCCCCATGGTCTCTTGCACACCAGGGATCATTATCAATATGTTTTACAGCAGCAATTATTAATAATAAATTATTGAAATATTACAGAATCCCATCCATTTAAATGTTATCTTTCAAAAAATCATAAAAAAATCAAAAAACATAGTTATCACCCAAGGACTAAATAGTTTTATTTCCCATGGTCTCCTGCACACCAGGGATGATTATCAATATGTTTTACAGCAGCAATTATTAATAATAAATTATTGAAATATTACAGAATCCCATCCATTTCAATGTTATCTTTCAAAAAATCATAAAAAATTCTAATAACATAGTTATCACCCAAGGACTAAATAGTTTTATTTCCCATGGTCTCTTGCACACCAGGGATGATTATCAATATGTTTTACAGCAGCAATTATTAATAATAAATGATTGAAATATTACAGAATCCCATCCATTTCAATGTTATCTTTCAAAAAATAATAACAAATTCAAAAAACATAGTTATCACCCAAGGACTAAATATTAATGTGCCCCATGGTCTCTTGCACACCAGGGATCATTATCAATATGTTTTACAGCAGCAATTATTAATAATACATTATTGAAATATTACAGAATCCCAGGTCGGGGGATCTTAGTATAATTTGAAATTCAATTCTAATTCACTTTTTAAACAATAATTTTACTGATTTTCCTTTCAGAAACCAAATTAAATATTGCTCCATTTTTCAAATAATCACTTCCAAATTAAACCTCAGATTATACTAAGATCCCCCGGGCTTTTGGAGTCAGGGCATCTTATTTATTATTTGTTTTTCAATTGGAATAAGCGTCTGAAAAGTATATTTTACTGATTTTCGTTTCAGATCCTAAATAAAACATTGCTTCATTTTGAAACTTTTCTTTTTTCCCTTAAAATCTGGAAAATGGCCCATTTTTATGATATTCTCATTAGTATTTTGGCTTTTTTTGATTTGGGACTGACACTGAAAAAAAGCTCTTAAAAAAGGTTTTGGCGTTTTTTCATCCCAGACCAAAAATCAAATAATGGCTTCATTTATCCAATTTTCTAGCCCACCAAAAAATCAGGAAAATGCTCCATTTTTCTGATATTCTGATTAGTATTTTGGCATTTTTTGATTTGGGACTGACAAAGGAAAAAGCTCTTTATTTGTCTTTTTTTTTCTTAATTCATCTGGAATCCAAAAGCCTGGAATGGTTATTATTCAAAATGTCAGTCATCTTTTAGTCTACCTTTTTCATCAAAACAAAGAAGCCATGTTACCATGGGTCAAAGCACATGGTCTTTGTCCTTCAAAGTAAAAGTTGTAGTCTAAAATGTAATCAATAGGATCTACAGACAGTCATTAACACCACATGTAATTACTGTATGATGTGTTTTTTAATGCATTTTCTGTCATTTTTTTTAGATCAAAGCTACATCTCACAAAAGTATGTTGCAAGACTACTAAAACCTTTCTGGGACATAAAACCGTAAACTCCTTACAACTATATACTTGTGGTGTGGAAGCTCCACCAGCAGGGGTCATTCACTTTCTAGGACCTGGCTAAGATATGTGTGCACTTCATTTAGGAGAGAATATCTCAACTGTTCTTGGCTAATATGACCCCAGGGAACAACTTAGGAACTGTGACTAATTCTCTATTCGGGACGAAATACCCGAAAATGACCACGCCCTTTTAAAAATCAAATCAAATCAAATCAAGGTTTATTTATATAGCACATTTAACATGACCAGGTCAACCAAAGTGCTGTACAGGTAAAAAGCAAAACAAAGCAAAAAATAGTAAACAATGAGTAAGCACAGACAAACAAACATTAGCGCCAATAGAGGAAGGTAAGGCTGCTTTAGTTGTTACTGAATGCCAAGGACAAAAAATTAGTCTTTAGTAAAGATGACTGGGCTGCTTTGATGCGTAAAGGAAAGTCATTCCAGAGGGGGCAGCCACGGCAAAGGCCCGGTCACCCCTGGTAACTTTAGTGGGTGCAGTTGGCACTTCCAGCAGCAGCTGGTCAGCAAACCATAACATCAATGCTCAGCATAAAGTGAATACTATCATAATAGTCAAAGGTGTATGGAATTTGAACAATATGTTCAAATTAGAATCTGAAAAGTGAATTGCTAAACAACAAATCGTTGCTAGGAATGTGTCTTGGTGTTACAACAACAGAACAGCTCTGCGATAACTGATACATACTGCACCACACACACACACACGCGCGCACACGCACACGCACACGCACACACACACACACACACACACACACACACACACACACACACACAGTTGCATGTGCTCAGTCCTTTTGATTCCTCGGGTGATGATTGTTTTTAATGTCCTAATCACACAACATCTATATATCGAGATGCAGCAGACTCCAGTTTTGCAGCATTTGCTGTGTCCACTACATGACTTTTGCAGCCACAGTGGAGGAGGATGGCGCAAGCTTTACTGGCATCTGCCTGATGGGTCCAGTAAGGTTCCCAGGTTCGGACATGCTGAATCAGTGCAGCTTGGGTGGGAGGAAGTTCTCAAGGGACCTGGTTACCATTTGACCAACATCAGCCTTCCCTGACTATGGGAAAAGGAGTGCAGGTATCTCAAAGAAACTCTGGTCACCCTTACTTTGGAGCCTGAAAAGATCAACTTTCCATGTCCAAAGATTGGAGTATATGGTCATCATCATATACTGTACGCCGGCAAGAGCCGTGGTGGCCACAGCAGAGTAGATGAATCCTGACAGTGGCTAGTGACTAGTACCGTATGATATCATACTAGTCAATGGTGTATAGAATAGTAATACTATATAGTATTACACTTTATGCTGAGCATTGTTGAACATACTGTATTAGCTCTAGCTGTAGGTCTATCATCATAGGAATTAGTTCTACTGTTAAATCATTCTTGTTTCAATTAAATTACATCGTAAGATACATTGGTTGTTTCAGAACATAGTAGCCATATTTGTGATAATCAAATTAGTGTCCTCTAGATAGATTAAATCATAAAGATAAGCATTCAAACATGTTTTTAATTGTCAAAAAACATGATTTAGACACCAAGTTTGCATTCATAGCTGAAAATGTGGTTCAAACGTTATAGCCAAAAACTTTGTCAGGTGGCGGTCATATTGGATTTGGCCACTATGATGACCCTGAAGGTTGCTGGCTCGGGCGCTCTTGCTAAATCATTAGAGCATGCCCTGGGTTACATCTGGGACAAATGTGGTGCTCTTAGATTGATTTGCGCAAAAATATCCTTATGGCCCTGGACAGTAATACGTTTCTTTTAGCTGTTTCTTTTAGCTGTTCTGTCAAATATCAAATTAGAAATTTTACACTTTACTATGTTTCCCTAATCATAAGTAAAGTGAAAGGGAAAGTATTCTGAACATTTTGAGCACCTCAGTAAATCTGTAGCTCCAAAGGTTTAGCAGATAGAGCCATGTTGGAAGTAGTGCACCGGTTATGGTCATTTAAAAAAAGAGCGTGGTCATTTTCGGGTATTTCATTCCGGATAGAGAATTAGTCACAGTTCCTAAGTTGTTCCCTGGGGTCATATTAGCCAAGAACAGTTGAGATATTCTCTCAAATTAAGTACATACAATAACGAATACATCACATGGATGCACCTGGGATGTATCATCAGTGTTGTAGCCTGGGGTCATAGGGTGTTTCGGGTCTCGCAACATGAACCCTCGCCCAGGTGACCCAGCCGGGGTTGATCAAGCCCCAACTTACATCCCAGGTAGCTACCCACGGTCAGTCCTATAGGGAAAGACAGTAAATTAAGTTCCCTCACATATACAATTGACATCCTGCACATAATTCTACATTCAATAAAACTATGAACTCTGACTGGGGAGGGAGTTTGGGATACAGGTGGGTTACTTATTGATAATGGGTAATGGGTTATTAGTCTAATGATCATTAAAGAACGACTTCACCCATTTTCAACCTATCTTCATAGATCCTCACTAATGCTCCTGCTAAAATTGTGTGATTTTTTTCTTCTCAGTCTGTGTCTCATAGGAGGGCTATGGACACTTCAGAAACGCATCTACCAGTGAAAGTATAAAGAACGTTCAGGGCATACTTGCCAGCATTAGCCATAGATGGATAACACCGCAAGGTGGATCATGGCAAGGTGCCCAGAAACCTAATGGGATGAATGACCTATTCAGTCCCGACTTTAGTGACCTATTCGATCACAACCTTCCCAAATGGAGATTCCCATAGATGGAGACAATTAACCTCCCCAAGTCTGACATCTGATGGCAATTGATATCCCTTTAAAGCTTTAGTTAATACTAGTTGGTATTATAAGAATATGCGATTGCTTTAATTACTATTGTTTAATTGCTGTCCCAATAAAGAAGACAAAACTGTCAGATGGCCCGGCCGTTGAAGTGATGAGAGGTCATCTGTCTGTACATGTGTATGCATTTGTGGTTTCTGTTCCTTTCTGTCCTTCCCTAATCTTAGAAAGATGCAGGTTGGAGAGAAATCCCCCCCCCCCCCATTGTTTGAAGACAAATGCTGAGTCAGGTGGCGAACCAACCTGAAGACCATCCCACATTTCAGTATAAAGGGAGTTCATCAGGACTGACATCATGGCTAAGGGAGTTCATCAGTGAAACCGAGCGACATTAGATAAGCATCAGACAACTCATCAGCCTAGTTGGTTTTCACAGCCTAAGCCTTACATATCGATTTTACTTACTTCTCATAGCGGCTCTCGGATCTGGTCAAAGAATCAGCCGATTATCAGTTCAACAGAAAGGATTTTTTTCCCTTCAATATTTAAAATTGTATATATTTGTTTTTATTAACGCGAGAACAATGGTTTCCATTATAGCGTGCTAACAGGAATAGAAAGCCTGTAGTTTCTATTATCTTGGATTCCCCATCGATTATTTTTTTCTCGATGGGTGCCATATTATCATGAGCATTATTGAGGAACAATTATATGAAGACAGGTTGAAAATGGGTGAACTCGTCCTTTAAATCCTGATGTGAAAGAAAATATTTGTATAGAAGAACAAAAAGGTTGTTAGGTTGACAGCACCTCAGTAAAACTACTAAGGTGCTGTGAAGTTGGGAGGCACAAGGGGAAAGTGAATGACCCCTGCTGGTGGAGCTTCCACACCACAAGTATATAGTTGTAAGGGATTTACGGTTTTATGTCCCAGAAAGGTTTGGTAGTCTTGCAACATACTTTTGTGAGCCGTAGCTTTGATCTAAAAAAAAAGACAGAAAAGGCATTAAAAACAACATCATACAGTCATTAGATGTGGTGTTAATGACTGTCTGTAGATCCTATTGCTTACATGTTAGACTACAACTTTTACTTTGAAGGACAAAGACCATGTGATGTAACACGTGGTCACGTGACATCTTTGTTTTGATGAAAAATGTAGATTAAAAGATGACTGACATTTTGAAAAACAAAGACAAATAAAGATGTTTTCCTTTGTCAGTCCCAAATCAAAAGATGCCAAAATACTAAGCACAATATCAGAAAAATGGAGCATTTTCCTGATTTTTGGGTAGGCTAGAAAATTGGAAAAATGAAGCAATGTTTAATTTAGATTCTAAAAGGAAAATCAGTAAAATAGACATTCTTTGATTTTTATTCTGGGATGAAAAAAAAAAAAAAAACCCTATTTTGAGCTTTTCTCAGTGTCAGTCCCAAATCAAAAGACGCCAAAATACTAAGCACAATATCAGAAAAATGGAGCATTTTCCTGATTTTTTTGTGGGCTAGAAAATTGGAAAAATGAAGCAATGTTTAATTTAGATTCTAAAAGGAAAATCAGTAAAATAGACTTTTCAGATGTGAATTTGAATTGAATATAATATATCAGATTATACTAAGATACCCCCAACTGACCTTGGGATCTTAGTATAATCTGAGGTTTAATTTGGAAGTGATTATTTGAAAAATGGAGCAATATTTAATTTGGTTTCTGAAAGGAAAATCAGTAAAATAATTATTTGAAAAGTGAATCGGAATTGAATTTCAAATTATACTAAGATCCCCCGACCCAGGAGACCATGGGAAATAAAACTATTTTGTCCTTGGGTGATAACTATGTTATTAGAATTTTTTATGATTTTTTGAAAGATAACATTGAAATGGATGGGATTCTGTAATATTTCAATAATTTAATATTAATAATTGCTATTGTAAAACATATTGATAATCATCACTGGTGTGCAGGAGACCATGGGAAATAAAACTATTTAGTCCTTGGGTGATAACTATGTTTTTTGATTTTTTTATGATTTTTTGAAAGATAACATTGAAATGGATGGGATTCTGTAATATTTCAATAATTTATTATTAATAATTGATGCTGTAAAACATATTGATAATGATCCCTGGTGTGCAAGAGACCATGGGGCACATTAATATTTAGTCCTTGGGTGATAACTATGTTTTTTTAAATTTTTTATATTTTTTGAAAGATAACATTGAAATGGATGGGATTCTGTAATATTTCAATAATTTATTATTAATAATTGCTGCTGTAAAACATATTGATAATCATCCCTGGTGTGCAAGAGGGTCGGGGGATCTTAGTATAATTTGAAATTCAATTCCGATTCACTTTTCAAATAATTATTTTACTGATTTTCCTTTCAGAAACCAAATTAAATATTGCTCCATTTTTCAAATAATCACTTCCAAATTAAACCTCAGATTATACTAAGATCCCAAGGTCAGTTGGGGGTATCTTAGTATAATCTGATATATTATATTCAATTCAAATTCACATCTGAAAAGTCTATTTTACTGATTTTCCTTTTAGAATCTAAATTAAACATTGCTTCATTTTTCCAATTTTCTAGCCCACAAAAAAATCAGGAAAATGCTCCATTTTTCTGATATTGTGCTTAGTATTTTGGCGTCTTTTGATTTGGGACTGACACTGAGAAAAGCTCAAAATAGGGTTTTTTTCAGTTTTTTCATCCCAGAATAAAAATCAAAGAATGTCTTCATTTTTTCAATTTTCTAGCCCACCCAAAAATCAGGAAAATGCTCCATTTTTCTGATATTCTGATTAGTATTTTGTCATCTTTTGATTTGGGACTGACAAAGGAAAACATCTTTATTTGTCTTTGTTTTTCAAAATGTCAGTCATCTTTTAATCTACATTTTTCATCAAAACAAAGATGTCACGTGACCACGTGTTACATCACATGGTCTTTGTCCTTCAAAGTAAAAGTTGTAGTCTAACATGTAAGCAATAGGATCTACAGACAGTCATTAACACCACATCTAATGACTGTATGATGTTGTTTTTAATGCCTTTTCTGTCTTTTTTTTTTAGATCAAAGCTACGGCTCACAAAAGTATGTTGCAAGACTACCAAACCTTTCTGGGACATAAAACCGTAAATCCCTTACAACTATATACTTGTGGTGTGGAAGCTCCACCAGCAGGGGTCATTCACTTTCCCCTTGTGCCTCCCAACTTCACAGCACCTTAGTAGTTTTACTGAGGTGCTGTCAACCTAACAACCTTTTTGTTCTTCTATACAAATATTTTCTTTCACATCAGGATTTAAAGGACGAGTTCACCCATTTTCAACCTGTCTTCATATAATTGTTCCTCAATAATGCTCATGATAATATGGCACCCATCGAAAAAAAAATTCCGATGGGGAATCCAAGATAATAGAAACTACAGGCTTTCTATTCCTGTTAGCACGCTATAATGGAAACCATTGTTCTCGCGTTAATAAAAACAAATATATACAATTTTAAATATTGAAGGGAAAAAAATCCTTTCTGTTGAACTGATAATCGGCTGATTCTTTGACCAGATCCGAGAGCCGCTATGAGAAGTAAGTAAAATCGATATGTAAGGCTTAGGCTGTGAAAACCAACTAGGCTGATGAGTTGTCTGATGCTTATCTAAGAGTTAATGTCGCTCGGTTTCACTGATGAACTCCCTTAGCCATGATGTCAGTCCTGATGAACTCCCTTAGGACTTTGATGTTTGTCCTGGACGTTTTGGTTATCTCCATATATGGAGTTCCAGTAGGGGTTCTCTGATGTCAGCGCTAGGTATGTTAGGTATCTCCATGATAATCGTCTAGGAGAGATTCTATGATGTGTTGGAGATTTCAGCTATTTAAACAACAGACAAATTGTGCAATGACATAATTTGTCGTTTGTCCGTCCATTGTATTGGTGAAATTAAGAGCAGACAAGACTGTTAAAATTAAGTGTATTAATTAATCAAGCAGTAAGTTAAAAGTTAGAGAAATGTACTTAACAGAGATCTCTGGGCTCACACTAGCTTTCCTTATCAGCAACAAATTGCATCGAGGTCACCTCACTAAGTCTGAGCCCTCTTATCTGTCCCTAGAGCCCCTATATACTGAAATGTGGGATGGTCTTCAGGTTGGTTCGCCACCTGACTCAGCATTTGTCTTCAAACAATGGGGGGGGGGGGGGGGGGGGGATTTCTCTCCAACCTGCATCTTTCTAAGATTAGGGAAGGACAGAAAGGAACAGAAACCACAAATGCATACACATGTACAGACAGATGACCTCTCATCACTTCAACGGCCGGGCCATCTGACAGTTTTGTCTTCTTTATTGGGACAGCAATTAAACAATAGTAATTAAAGCAATCGCATATTCTTATAATACCAACTAGTATTAACTAAAGCTTTAAAGGGATATCAATTGCCATCAGATGTCAGACTTGGACCCGAAACACCCTATGACCCCAGGCTACAACACTGATGATACATCCCAGGTGCATCCATGTGATGTATTCTTTATTGTATGTACTTAATTTAGGAGAGAATATCTCAACTGTTCTTGGCTAATATGACCCCAGGGAACAACTTAGGAACTGTGACTAATTCTCTATCCGGAATGAAATACCCGAAAATGACCACGCTCTTTTTTTAAATGACCATAACCGGTGCACTACTTCCAACATGGCTCTATCTGCTAAACCTTTGGAGCTACAGATTTACTGAGGTGTTCAAAATGTTCAGAATACTTATGATTAGGGAAACATAGTAAAGTGTAAAATGTATAATTTTATATTTGACAGAACAGCTAAAAGAAACGTATTACTGTCCAGGGCCATAAGGATATTTTTGCGCAAATCAATCTAAGAGCACCACATTTGTCCCAGATGTAACCCAGGGCATGCTCTAATGATTTAGCAAGAGCGCCCGAGCCAGCAACCTTCAGGGTCATCATAGTGGCCAAATCCAATATGACCGCCACCTGACAAAGTTTTTGGCTATAACGTTTGAACCACATTTTCAGCTATGAATGCAAACTTGGTGTCTAAATCATGTTTTTGGACAATTAAAAACATGTTTGAATGCTTATCTTTATGATTTAATCTATCTAGAGGACACTAATTTGATTATCACAAATATGGCTACTATGTTCTGAAACAACCAATGTATCTTACGATGTAATTTCATTGAAACAAGAATGATTTAACAGTAGAACTAATTCCTATGATGATAGACCTACAGCTAGAGCTAATACAGTATGTTCAACAATGCTCAGCATAAAGTGTAATACTATATAGTATTACTATTCTATACACCATTGACTAGTATGATATCATACGGTACTAGTCACTAGCCACTGTCAGGATTCATCTACTCTGCTGTGGCCACCACGGCTCTTGCCGGCTTGTGTGTGTGTGTGTGTGTGTGTGTGTGTGTGTGTGTGTGTGTGTGTGTGTGTGTGTGTGTGTGTGTGTGTGTGTGTGTGTGTGTGTGTGTGTGTGTGTGTGTGTGTGTGTGTGTGTGTGTGTGTGTGTGTGTGTGTGTGTGTGTGTGTGTGTGCGTGCGTGTGCGCGCGTGTGCGTGTGTGTGTGTGGTGCAGTATGTATCAGTTATCGCAGAGCTGTTCTGTTGTTGTAACACCAAGACACATTCCTAGCAACGATTTGTTGTTTAGCAATTAACTTTTCAGATTCTAATTTGAACATATTGTTCAAATTCCATACACCTTTGACTATTATGATAGTATTCACTTTATGCTGAGCATTGATGTTATGGTTTGCTGACCAGCTGCTGCTGGAAGTGCCAACTGCACCCACTAAAGTTACCAGGGGTGACCGGGCCTTTGCCGTGGCTGCCCCCTCTGGAATGACTTTCCTTTACGCATCAAAGCAGCCCAGTCATCTTTACTAAAGACTAATTTTTTGTCCTTGGCATTCAGTAACAACTAAAGCAGCCTTACCTTCCTCTATTGGCGCTAATGTTTGTTTGTCTGTGCTTACTCATTGTTTACTATTTTTTTGCTTTGTTTTGCTTTTTACCTGTACAGCACTTTGGTTGACCTGGTCATGTTAAATGTGCTATATAAATAAACCTTGATTTGATTTGATTTGATTTTTAAAAGGGCGTGGTCATTTTCGGGTATTTCGTCCCGAATAGAGAATTAGTCACAGTTCCTAAGTTGTTCCCTGGGGTCATATTAGCCAAGAACAGTTGAGATATTCTCTCCTAAATGAAGCGCACACATATCTTAGCCAGGTCCTAGAAAGTGAATGACCCCTGCTGGTGGAGCTTCCACACCACAAGTATATAGTTGTAAGGAGTTTACGGTTTTATGTCCCAGAAAGGTTTTAGTAGTCTTGCAACATACTTTTGTGAGATGTAGCTTTGATCTAAAAAAAATGACAGAAAATGCATTAAAAAACACATCATACAGTAATTACATGTGGTGTTAATGACTGTCTGTAGATCCTATTGATTACATGTTAGACTACAACTTTTACTTTGAAGGACAAAGACCATGTGCTTTGACCCATGGTCACATGGCTTCTTTGTTTTGATGAAAAAGGTAGACTAAAAGATGACTGACATTTTGAATAATAACCATTCCAGGCTTTTGGATTCCAGATGAATTAAGAAAAAAAAAGACAAATAAAGAGCTTTTTCCTTTGTCAGTCCCAAATCAAAAAATGCCAAAATACTAATCAGAATATCAGAAAAATGGAGCATTTTCCTGATTTTTTGGTGGGCTAGAAAATTGGATAAATGAAGCCATTATTTGATTTTTGGTCTGGGATGAAAAAACGCCAAAACCTTTTTTAAGAGCTTTTTTTCAGTGTCAGTCCCAAATCAAAAAAAGCCAAAATACTAATGAGAATATCATAAAAATGGGCCATTTTCCAGATTTTAAGGGGAAAAAGAAAAGTTTCAAAATGAAGCAATGTTTTATTTAGGATCTGAAACGAAAATCAGTAAAATATACTTTTCAGACGCTTATTCCAATTGAAAAACAAATAATAAATAAGATGCCCTGACTCCAAAAGCCCGGGGGATCTTAGTATAATCTGAGGTTTAATTTGGAAGTGATTATTTGAAAAATGGAGCAATATTTAATTTGGTTTCTGAAAGGAAAATCAGTAAAATTATTGTTTAAAAAGTGAATTAGAATTGAATTTCAAATTATACTAAGATCCCCCGACCCAAGAGACCATGGGAAATAAAACTATTTAGTCCTTGGGTGATAACTATGTTTTTTGATTTTTTTATGATTTTTTGAAAGATAACATTTAAATGGATGGGATTCTGTAATATTTCAATAATTTATTATTAATAATTGCTGCTGTAAAACATATTGATAATGATCCCTGGTGTGCAAGAGACCATGGGGCACATTAATATTTAGTCCTTGGGTGATAACTATGTTTTTTGAATTTGTTATGATTTTTTGAAAGATAACATTGAAATGGATGGGATTCTGTAATATTTCAATAATTTATTATTAATAATTGCTGCTGTAAAACATATTGATAATCATCCCTGGTGTGCAAGAGACCATGGGGCACATTAATATTTAGTCCTTGGGTGATAACTATGTTTTTTTAAATTTTTTATATTTTTTGAAAGATAACATTGAAATGGATGGGATTCTGTAATATTTCAATAATTTATTATTAATAATTGCTGCTGTAAAACATATTGATAATCATCCCTGGTGTGCAGGAGACCAAGGGAAATAAAACTATTTAGTCCTTGGGTGATAACTATGTTTTTAGATTTTTTTATGATTTTTTGAAAGATAACATTGAAATGGATGGGATTCTGTAATATTTCAATAATTTATTATTAATAATTGCTGCTGTAAAACATATTGATAATCATCCCTGGTGTGCAGAAGACCATGGGAAATAAAACTATTTAGTCCTTGGGTGATAACTATGTTTTTTGAATTTTTTATGATTTTTTGAAAGATAACATTGAAATGGAAGGGATTCTGTAATATTTCAATAATTTATTATTAATAATTGCTGCTGTAAAACATATTGATAATGATCCCTGGTGTGCAAGAGACCATGGGGCACATTAATATTTAGTCCTTGGGTGATAACTATGTTTTTTTAAATTTTTTATATTTTTTGAAAGATAACATTGAAATGGATGGGATTCTGTAATATTTCAATAATTTATTATTAATAATTGCTGCTGTAAAACATATTGATAATCATCCCTGGTGTGCAAGAGACCATGGGAAATAAAACTATTTAGTCCTTGGGTGATAACTATGTTTTTTGATTTTTTTATGATTTTTTGAAAGATAACATTTAAATGGATGGGATTCTGTAATATTTCAATAATTTATTATTAATAATTGCTGCTGTAAAACATATTGATAATGATCCCTGGTGTGCAAGAGACCATGGGGCACATTAATATTTAGTCCTTGGGTGATAACTATGTTTTTTGAATTTGTTATGATTTTTTGAAAGATAACATTGAAATGGATGGGATTCTGTAATATTTCAATAATTTATTATTAATAATTGCTGCTGTAAAACATATTGATAATCATCCCTGGTGTGCAGGAGACCAAGGGAAATAAAACTATTTAGTCCTTGGGTGATAACTATGTTTTTAGATTTTTTTATGATTTTTTGAAAGATAACATTGAAATGGATGGGATTCTGTAATATTTCAATAATTTATTATTAATAATTGCTGCTGTAAAACATATTGATAATCATCCCTGGTGTGCAGAAGACCATGGGAAATAAAACTATTTAGTCCTTGGGTGATAACTATGTTTTTTGAATTTTTTATGATTTTTTGAAAGATAACATTGAAATGGAAGGGATTCTGTAATATTTCAATAATTTATTATTAATAATTGCTGCTGTAAAACATATTGATAATGATCCCTGGTGTGCAAGAGACCATGGGGCACATTAATATTTAGTCCTTGGGTGATAACTATGTTTTTTTAAATTTTTTATATTTTTTGAAAGATAACATTGAAATGGATGGGATTCTGTAATATTTCAATAATTTATTATTAATAATTGCTGCTGTAAAACATATTGATAATCATCCCTGGTGTGCAAGAGACCATGGGAAATAAAACTATTTAGTCCTTGGGTGATAACTATGTTTTTTGATTTTTTTATGATTTTTTGAAAGATAACATTTAAATGGATGGGATTCTGTAATATTTCAATAATTTATTATTAATAATTGCTGCTGTAAAACATATTGATAATGATCCCTGGTGTGCAAGAGACCATGGGGCACATTAATATTTAGTCCTTGGGTGATAACTATGTTTTTTGAATTTGTTATGATTTTTTGAAAGATAACATTGAAATGGATGGGATTCTGTAATATTTCAATAATTTATTATTAATAATTGCTGCTGTAAAACATATTGATAATCATCCCTGGTGTGCAAGAGACCATGGGGCACATTAATATTTAGTCCTTGGGTGATAACTATGTTTTTTTAAATTTTTTATATTTTTTGAAAGATAACATTGAAATGGATGGGATTCTGTAATATTTCAATAATTTATTATTAATAATTGCTGCTGTAAAACATATTGATAATCATCCCTGGTGTGCAAGAGACCATGGCAAATAAAACTATTTAGTCCTTGGGTGATAACTATGTTTTTAGATTTTTTTATGATTTTTTGAAAGATAACATTGAAATGGATGGGATTCTGTAATATTTCAATAATTTATTATTAATAATTGCTGCTGTAAAACATATTGATACTCATCCCTGGTGTGCAGGAGACCAAGGGAAATAAAACTATTTAGTCCTTGGGTGATAACTATGTTTTTTGAATTTTTTATGATTTTTTGAAAGATAACATTGAAATGGAAGGGATTCTGTAATATTTCAATAATTTATTATTAATAATTGCTGCTGTAAAACATATTGATAATGATCCCTGGTGTGCAAGAGACCATGGGGCACATTAATATTTAGTCCTTGGGTGATAACTATGTTTTTTTAAATTTTTTATATTTTTTGAAAGATAACATTGAAATGGATGGGATTCTGTAATATTTCAATAATTTATTATTAATAATTGCTGCTGTAAAACATATTGATAATCATCCCTGGTGTGCAAGAGACCATGGGAAATAAAACTATTTAGTCCTTGGGTGATAACTATGTTTTTTGATTTTTTTATGATTTTTTGAAAGATAACATTTAAATGGATGGGATTCTGTAATATTTCAATAATTTATTATTAATAATTGCTGCTGTAAAACATATTGATAATCATCCCTGGTGTGCAAGAGACCATGGGAAATAATACTATTTAGTCCTTGGGTGATAACTATGTTTTTTGAATTTGTTATGATTTTTTGAAAGATAACATTGAAATGGATGGGATTCTGTAATATTTCAATACTTTATTATTAATAATTGCTGCTGTAAAACATATTGATAATCATCCCTGGTGTGCAAGAGACCATGGGGCACATTAATATTTAGTCCTTGGGTGATAACTATGTTTTTTGAATTTTTTATGATTTTTCGAAAAATAACATTGAAATGGATGGGATTCTGTAATATTTCAATAATTTGTTATTAATAATTGCTGCTGTAAAACATATTGATACTCATCCCTGGTGTGCAGGAGACCATGGGGCACATTAATATTTAGTCCTTGGGTGACAGCTATGTTTTTTTAATTTCTTATTATTTTTCGAAAGATTACATGGAAATGGATGGGATTCTGTAATATTTTAATAATGTATTATTAATAATTGGTACAGTAAAACATATGGTAATAATCACATATTGTAAAGGACACACATGGGCACAATAACATTTAGTTGCTGGGTGATAACTCTGTTTTTAGATTTTTTTTATGATTTTCCCAAAAGATTCATTGAACTGTATGGGATTCTGTAATATTTCAATATTTTATTATTAATAATTTGTCCAGTAAAACATTTTGGTAATCATCACAGACGAGAACATTAGACACAAACAATGTTTTTAGATTGTTTTATTACATTTTTACATGTATATATTGAAGTGACTGGGATTTACGATTTCATTGAACGCACCATCAGTTCGCCTAACGTACAAGGCCACGTAGCTGCGCAGGAATATTTGAAGCGCGGCTAGTGCGACTGTCTCTCTCTGAAGTGCGGCCAGCGTCACCGCAGTCTAAAATTCAACGTAAGTATCTCCTTCACTCTAACCCTTCATGTACTGTATATGTGAGGGTGTAGCTTTAGGTGTAGCTGTCGTAGTTTTAGATATAGCTGGTGTGGTTTGATTTAGCTGGTGTAGTTTTAGATGTACCTGAAGCTATTTTTGTGGTGTAGCTGGAGCATTTTTAGGTGTAGCTGAAGTATTTTTAGGTTTAGCTGGAATAGTTTTAGATGTAGTTGGTGTAGTTTTAGGTGTAATTGGTGTAGATTTAGATGTAGCTTGTGTAGTTTTAGTTGTTTACACACTGCCAAAACATAATTAATCTGGGGGGCACGGTGGCGTAGTCGGTAGCGCCTCACAGCTAGAAGGTCCTGGGTTTGATTCCCGCCGGGGACGCTGTGGACGCTGTGGGCGCGTACTCTTTCCTCTCCGTCATCAGTGCCCATACCCTAGGTGGTGTTCATGACCATGACCATGGCCTTTCTGTGTGGAGTTTGCATCATGGGCGGCGTTACGCAGGGGCTTCGGTGACTATAGCCACCAATGTTTTATCCATTATTTATTTATTTTGTATTATTTTTGTATTATATATCTATATACAGAGCATTACAGGAGCAATGAAAAGTAAGCAAAGTAAGAATTCAGTCTGTCTGCAATGTCTGCTCTGGTCTGAACCTATTTTTTCGATTCAGCTTCCATTGGCTTTCATTGAGTTGAGTGATTGACAGCTGACATGACATGCCTGCTTGATTTACTCACCATTTAGTCCAGGCAATCTATGGAAAGTAAGGGGTTAACCTAGGACAAATTGCAACAGAAACTCTTTCAACTTTTTTTGTTTCATAAATATGATAGTAATAACATATCAAAAATCCCAGTGGTGGAACATATTGAAAAATGCTGAAAAAGGTGATGTCACAATTTCCCATTGACGCCCATGTTAAAAAGGATTTAAATACTGTCAATACTGTCCACTATCAACCAGAAACTGTGTTGGATGCAGTACAGTGATTGTAAAATAATAATAATAATAATAATCTTAACCCTTCGAGGGCCATTTCTGTATGTTATGCATTATGCATTTGTATGCACTCGGTTTTCATGTTCATTACATATACATTCTTATGTGAAGCACTGTGCATGTGATTTTGTTGATGTAAAGCACTGCATTTTCTTTATGAAAGTATAATATTATTCTTTATAGATAAACTTTATTTTGCAGCGCGCTACTCCTCCAACAGTTTTTGCGGCACACACTCGTGCCATATGTCAAATTGACCGGCTTCATTGGGATCATGTGCGTGGGAGGGGCCTATTTTACAAATATTGGACGAAATGTCCAGTCAATCCCAAATTTAGATCTCATGTCAAGGGTGGTTTACTCAACGAATCACCAAAAGCATTTCCACTTTGATCAATAGGGGGTGCCACAAATGCGCAAAATGTAACCGTTTGATGCAATAACAAGATTTTTGGGGGGATCAAACCTCTCAAAATGAAATGCGAGTGATCTCAGGAGTGATTTGACAATGTAATTGGCCCATTACATTTGTGGGAGGGGCCTATTTATTTATGGGAGGGGCCTATTTCTTAAAATCAAAACGCCATGTATCACGAACACGATCCAGTACCCCCCAAATTTTGAACAAACATTTGAAAATTCTCATTCTACTACTCTGCCTCCAAAATGTGGAATGCCCTGACATCATCCATTAGGATATGTAAGTGTAACACTGGTTTCTTTCAAAACTGCCCTGAAACTACATGGGGAGTTAGATATTAATTCAAAATTGTATTTGTTGGTGACTGTATGTTAATATTCTATGCTCTGTTGATTAATTGAATACATAGGACCACAATGTAAACAAATCCTCAGGACTTTTTGTCTCCGCCAGGCCGAAAGGCATGGCGAGAGAGTATGTTTTGCACCCTGTCCGTCCGTCTGTGTGTCCTGTCCGTCCGTTACCAGCTAATCTCCAGCACCGTTGGCCCGGTCGCTGCGAAACTGTGCACACACACTCCCTCGATGCCAATTCAGAACCAATTTTTTTTCCGCATGGGCCTGTTATAGCGCCACCAGGAGGCAGATTTGTGCAAAACCAATTTTTTTATATTACTCCTACAGATTTTATCCGAACGTCATGCAAATCGGTACACAGTATCTCTATAGTCATGTGATCAACACGGATCTGTCCGATTTCCCATATTCAATCCTCATTGGCTAAGGTTGGCTTCCAAAGTTTGCAGGATTGGTCCGTTTTGAACAAAATGCCTCAAATCATGAACGCAGCTTGCGATTTCCGTGACATTTCACACACACATTCCCTCTAGGCCGAGGAAGAAATGCCACCCTTTTCACATTGGCCTGTTATAGCGCCACCAGCAGGTCTAATTTAGCAAATGGTGATTTACATTTTTGTCTTTTATTATTCTTGCCCTAGCTCTGGTTTAGTGAATTCAAATTTATTTTCCTTATTCACAGGGCCCAATGTATGGTATGAGCCGCATGCCACCTCCACCACAGCCCGCCACCAACCCTCCTCCACTGCCTGAGCCTGGTTACTTCACGAAGCCGTCTGTAGTCCCTGTACAGCCACCAAAAAGCGCTGAGGGGAAGGCCATGGACTTTGGAAAGATCGCTTTTGACCCCCAGGCGCCATCCAAGGTCCCCAAAGTGCCGAGTTTTGAAGCTGGAGTAGTGGCTCAGTCCACACCCTCATCCTCGTTCAAATTCAACTTCACCTTCTCAGGCTCAGCCAACAAACACAGTGAACGGCTGCTGGGCCTTCTGACGTCAGATCTTCCCACCAAAACGGATCCACCTGAGCAGATGCCTCCGGCCCCCGAGCAGCCCCCCACCCAACCTGGCATCTTAACATTTGGCACTAGAAATGACGGAGGGTTCTCTTTTGCCGATGGCGGGTTCTCTTTTTTCAAATTGAAAGAAGGAGAATGGGAATGTAATGTTTGCTGTGTGAGAAATAATGCCACAGCTACAAAGTGTGTTGCTTGTCAGAGTGACAATCCTAATGCTTCATCACAGCCAGACGGCAATGAAACCAAAGGCCTTGCTGAAGGGTCAACCTCAGAAGGGGGCTTCTCCTTCAAGTTTGGGCCTGATTCGTCGAAACCCACCAGTTCAGGCACTAGATCCACAGGTTTTGGAGCTTTCGGAGCTTCTTTTAAATGTGGTACAACTGCTGCTACTTCAACACCTGCGGACACTGCAAACAAGCCGTCAGCTGCTGCGTTTGGCTCTGGCTTCGCTCAGTTTGTCAAAAAGCCAGGGCAATGGGACTGTGACACATGTACTGTGAGGAATGAGGGCCCTGCGGACAGTTGTCTTTTTTGTCAAACTCCCAACCCCTCAGCTAAAACAGACTCAATGGCAGCCCCATCTGCTCCCCCAGCGAAACCCTTTGGTCCTGCTTTTGGCTCTAATTTTGGGGCACAGTTTGGTAAGAAGCCAGGACAGTGGGACTGTAACGTGTGCTGTTTTAGAAACGAGGCTTCTGCAAACTGCGTTTCTTGTCAAACTCCTAACCCCTCGACTAACACTGCATCAACTGCAGGTCCACCTGCACCTGCCGCAAAACCCTCTCGGCCTGCTTTTGGCTATGGATTCGGGGCACAATTTGGTAAGAAGCTAGGACAGTGGGACTGTGACACGTGCTGTGTACGAAATGAAGCTTATGCCAAAAATTGTGTCTCATGTCAAAGCCCTAATCCCTCAGCTACAACAAATATAGAACCTCCAGCCCCAAAGCCAGCAGCCACATCATCTCGGTCAAATTTTGGAGCCGCTTTTGCAAAGAAGAATGGACAGTGGGACTGTGACGCTTGTCTGGTAAGGAACGATTCTTCCAATCAGTGCGTGTCCTGTCAGACTCCTAATCCCAATTCAAGTAGCACAGCCAGCAGCACTGCTCCTTCCAGCTCTGCATTCAGCCTTAGGTTTGGAAGTAAAAATGCATCCAGTCAACCTTCTGGAACTGGCTTTACAGCACCCTTTGGTAGCTCTTTTAAGTTTGGCCAAAACAAAGACAAAAACTCTGCTTCTTCATTCATGTTTGAGGCTCAACCATCTAGGGCTAGTAGTGCTTCAGGGTTCTCCTTCTCACTGCCGTTTCATCTGGTGGCTTTAAGTTTGGCACTCAGAGTCAGGACACTGGAAAGGAAACTTCTGCAACTGAGGATCCAACACCTGCAGATCCAACACCTGCATCAGGGTCTGCTTCCATGTTTCTTAAAAACATTACCGATCAGCACAGAGAGAAAGAAAAGGAGACTGGTGTTTCTATCTCCACACCATCGTTGGAAGACACGGACCCAGATAATCCACTATTCAATGTTAAGCCTAATACCTTAGGTTTTGGAGATCTGGCTAGTGAAGACTTCCAGTTTGGACAGAAAGACCCCGATTTCAAAGGCTTTTCTCATTTCAAAGGCTTTTCTCGTGCTGGTGAACAGCTGTTTGCAGCACTCCCGGTGAACCCCAGCAAGGGGGTTGCCTCAGCTGACCAGGGCAAGGAGGACATGTACAAGACTGAGGAGGAGGATGACATATACTTTGAACCTGTGGTCCCCTTACCTGACCTGGTGGACACATCCACTGGGGAGGAAGAGGAGGAGGAGGTGTTCTGCCACCGGGCCAAGATGTATCGCTACGATAAAGACGTGAGCCAGTGGAAGGAGAGGGGCATCGGAGACCTCAAGATCCTGCAGCATTACGACACCAAGCGGGTGAGGCTGATCATGAGGAGGGACCAGGTGCTCAAGCTTTGCGCAAACCACTGGATCACTGCAGCCATGAAGTTGGAACCAATGAAGGGTTCTGAGAAGGCCTGGATCTGGAGCGCCCTAGACTTTAGTGAAGGAGCAGACGGCAAAGTAGAGCAACTGGCTGTGAGATTCAAGTTGCAGGAGACGGCCAACAAATTCAAAGACAGTTTTGAAGAAGCCAAGGCTAAAGAGGACTTCCAGGGTGGCCACTCCTCAAAACACTGAATGTAATGCACAATGTATGTAAAACGCTTTGGATGTGTGTGTGCCATTTACCTTATACTTTCGTACTTACATTTTGATGGCAATAATTTTGTACATGTCAAGCTCCAATTTAACAGTAATGGTGTGTATTGGTCAACATAACCCCACAAAACCTCCCCCCTCCCCCTCCATCCCCTTACTTCCGTCAGCTATGCAAGCAGGTGTGTAACTGATAACAATTAGGAGAATGATAACAGGTGCTCCCCATCTGATCAACTGGATGCAAGTCTACACCCACACACAACACACAGACAGAGATACCAAGTCAAACTGAATTTGTACTTTTTATACTACTACTTTTTTGGCTTTAAAGCGAGCCCACATTGTTTCTTTAGGGAACAATATTTTCTAGTTTTATTCCTTAGTCTTTGCCTTTTCTTAGTGTTTTTTCCCCGCTAATGAAGTTGTTTTTCTTTGTTGTATTTTCATGCCCCCCATGTAAAGCGTCTTTGGGTACTCAAAAAAGAGCTATATAAATTTCAGATATTATAAACTAATTGGGTGTGACTGCATGTGCGCACAGTCACACCCAGCTCGGAGCCCAATTAATTTGTACTCAGGCCAGGTGTGACTAAATGGCCTAAATCAGCCAACACACACACACACACACACACACACACACACGCACACACACACACACACACCACAACCATACTTGCTGAGTGCCTGATTTGAGTGTGGTGCAACAGCATAAATGTTTTGGGCCATTAGATCCACTGTCTTATCTGGTGGTACGCTACGAAGCATTACCATTTTGGACTCCAACACAGGAAAACCATGCATTTCTGGCACTTTCATCTGGACACACCCTTTGGACAGAGTATGCATTGTCCCTGCTTGTCACAGCGAAGTAGCCAATATCCACAGTTGTCATAGTGCACATCTGGTTGTTGTGACGGTCTTGTGTAGCGTTTCTTCTGAAATGGTACCTGTAGTGGAGAGCAAGATGATGGCTAACCAACTATGAATGCTTGCATGTTGACTTGCTTCAAACAGAGGGCAACTGCCAGTCAGAACCGTTTGAGAGACATTCGTTTCCCATTCAGTAGAACACAATCCCACAGGAATTTGAGATGCGCAGGTCAAGGATGTATCTAAACAGGGGAAGGCATATGTTCCCCAGTCTCTTCTGCTTGTGAGAGTTGATCAGCATCATCTGTTTGGTCATCTTCTTCTTCATCACTCAGATCATCAAAATGGTTCATTTATTATTTTAGATCTGCCTTTACCACTAAATGGCAATTCAACCATTTGGTCGAGCATATTTTTTTAGATAGGAATAAAATCATACGAATAATCTTTTTTTGCATATATATAATGAAATTTAAATTAAATGTATCATATTGACTATTGAATTAGCAGAAGCCCTATTTGTACATAGCAAATAGTATATTTTCATTACTTTAGTTTAGCTTCACTACTTTTACAGGGTTCCTGCGCAAGTATGGAATTTTATTTGAGTAATTTCCAGGTCTATATAAGTATGGAAAAAAGAAAAGAGAGCATGGGAAAAAATGTATGCTTCCAGACTATAGCCCCTATTCTGTTTCTAAAATATAAAATGTATAATTTCTCAAAATTGAGCTTACATGCTGTGTTTTTCCTGCCGTTGCAGAATTGCATATACACAATACACAAATAAACTAAAACTTGTTTGAACATTGATGCAGATTTCTTTTTTATCACCAAATTCATTCATTCAATTCATATACATTGAGGAATTCTTCATATCTGAGAAGATGGAAGATACTAGTCATCATTGTTCTGTATGGAATATTTATGTGGAGAAAAGAAGTTGTGCTTATACATTAATGAACAAATAAAGAGCATTTGTTTATGAAGCAAGCAACAAATAGCCTACAATTATTTTACACCTGAATGTGAAATCAAACTTAATTTGGGCCAATATTCCCCATGGGGGACTTAAATTGTTTCACTTAAATTCTATGATTGATTGATTGATGTACTTTATTTAGTAAGAGTAGATGATAACAACAGTACATGGAAGTACAAATTCACTGTTCACAATACAAGGTCTACTAAACTGGAATACTCATTAAGGGTGCGTTCGGAAATTACGCACCGGAGCACACTCGCCTATTAGTTTGTATTGGCCAGTGCGCTCAGTGCTGTATTTTCGAACGCGCCCTAAGCACTGAGCTTGTTTAAGATGAGGTCCCCCATGCACACAAATCATGATGATCTATCTATCTATCTATCTATCTATCTATCTATCTATCTTCTAAATACCTCTGTCTGTCTGTCTGTCTGTCTGTCTGTATGTGCCACTGCGGTGCTAGGTCTCCAAGTCCAACTTTAGTAAAAAAAAAAAAAAACTATTTCGCTATAATCATCAAAACAAAGGCAGTTTTGTGTTGTTGAAAGTCTATTCTCCAGGATGGGGAGCCTCTCAGGACCCCACCTTCTCTGTATAATACACTTTCTGGACAGAAAATAAAATATGTCCGCTAGATGGAAATAATTGTATTTATTCCACTGCGCCCCCTACAGATCTGGTAATTGGTAATTTATATTGCCCATATCTGTAGAGGGCGCAGTTGAATAAAGTAAAGCGTTAGAGAGAACTCACTAACGCTCTGGACCAGGGCTAGTCTGTAAAGAGAAAACGAAACTAACTTTCTTGGTCTTTTCAGAGAAAACGAAACTTATTGTCAGTGTTAGTGGTGTGAGAGCGGTGTGATCAGTAAGATGGCGCAACAACAGCACGGAGTTATTCTGGACCGAGATCAGTTCTGCTGTTCTATCTGCCTAGACCTTTTAAAGGAACCAGTGACTCTACCTTGTGGTCACAGCTACTGTAGAAGCTGTATTGAGGGTTACTGGGACCAGAACAGAGACTACTGCTGTCCTGAGTGCAGAGAGAGCTTCAGTCCCAGGCCTGTTCTGAAGAAAAACAATATGCTGTCTCAGGTGAGGGAATAAAAATGAGCAAGACAGTAGCCTATTGGTGGTGAGCAAGATGGTATTGGTGGTGGTAATAATAGTGGTAACATAATATTATTTTCCTCATCACAGGCTGATAAATGTTGATCACACTGAAACATTGAAGTTGATATAATGCATAGATAGGCCTAAGGCATTTGACATAGTGTGTGTGTGTGTGTGTGTGTGTGTGTGTGTGTGTGTGTGTGTGTGTGTGTGTGTGACACACACACAATTCCTATGGTCCTAGCAGATTCCACCACTTCTCAGTGTGAATCATTAACTTCAATCTGCATGTAGTTTCTTTGTCATCAGTGAGTGACATCCCCTCCATTACTTTTGTCTTCCAGATTGTGGAGAAAGTGAGGAATTCAGAAGGTCAGCAGTGTTCTCCCTCTGCTGCTCCGGTCCACGCCGACCCAGCAGATGTGGTCTGTGATTTCTGCACTGGAACCACACGCCACAAAGCCCTTATGTCTTGTCTGGTGTGTCAGGTTTCTTACTGTGAGACTCACCTCCAGCCTCACTACAATGTTCTTGCACTGAAGAAGCACAAGCTGGTCCCGGCCACGGCCCGACTGCAGGAGAAGATGTGCTCCAGTCATGACAGACTGATGGATGTGTACTGTCGCACAGACCAGCAGTGTATCTGCTATCTGTGCATCATGGATGAACATAAGGGCCACAACACTGTGTCCGCTGCAGCAGAGAGGACTGAGAAACAAGTAGGATCGCAATCACTTGTTCGACAAGTTATTAGTTCACGTTTCATAGATTAAAGTAGAAGGAAACGATCATGAAGCATTGGTTTCCTTCTGTATAAACCCAAAGATAAATCTAAGCCTGACCTTGATCTACAACAAGTAATAAAAAGTACTACAGAAGTACAGCCATTTTGGACCCAATGAAAAACATAGGAGAATGATGTGACATTTCACAAATTATAGTCATTGTCACTGAATCCTGTCACTGCAAAAATGTATTAGGAGAAGTTAGTCGTCACTGTTGACTTCATAGTATGTGTGGATACAAACCAAACTGTCTCTTCCAATGTTAATTTCTTGCAGAAACAGCTGGTGTGGAATCAGCAAAACATCCACCTGAAGATCCAGGATAGAAAGAAAGAACTGATAGACCTGAGACAGGCCACAGAGATCCTGAAGGTGAGCTAATATTTTCTCCACACAAATTTCTCCACCTTCAGAATAACTGATATTGATCGGTTTGCAACATTTCCATAGCAGCAACCTATAAAATAACGCTAGCCATATGTGGCTCCCACAGCGTTTTTGAAAAAACTAAACAGATATAATACAGATCATGCTAGTCACTAGTGATATTTCTTGTACTGTTTTTGTATTGTGTGGATGAGTGTGTATGTGCGTGTCTCGTTGTGTTAACTAGACTTCTGCAGAAGAAGCCGTGGAGGCCAGTGACAAGATCTTCTCTGAGATGATTGTGTCCATTGAGAGAAGGCGCAGTGAGGTTAACAAACTGATCTTGGACCAGGAGAAGACTGCAGTGGCTCAGGCTGAGGGACTCGTGAGGCAGCTGGAGGAGGAGATAGCTAATCTGGAGAGGAGGCATGCCGAGCTGGAGGAGCTGTCCAACACTGATGACATCATCCATTTCATTCAGGTTCCACAGACAGTTTTCACTCTTCCACCATCATGTGTTTTCTGATAAATTGACTAATCATGAAGGTTTGTTTTGAAAAATGAGAATATTATCATTATTATTTTTATTATTGTTATTATTATTATTATTATTATTAGGCTGCTATTATTATTACGATTATGACTATTTGTGCTGGTTGTAGTAGTTGTAGTAGTAGTTGTTGTAGTGCTGGTTGTTGTTAAAGATTTAGAGAACTTCACTCATACTATCTCTACAGAACAACTGAGCAATTGACATGAAAGAAAAGGTCATAAGACACATTCAGACCCATATTATTGACTTTAGGTCTGTTCTTTGTGTATAAGTTTAAACTAGCTGAGAAACAAGAATACCAGTCTTAATCAAAGTTCTAACTAATCTATTTATCTCTTGGTATTTTGTGCTTCCATCCCTGTCTACTGGTCTATATGTCTCTTCTCTGTCCAGAGTTACCAGTCTCTCAACAGTTCCAGTGGATCTCCAGTCTTACCCAGTATTGTTATACATCCTCTGCGTTCCTTCAAGGATGTGAGTGATGCTGTGTCCGGTCTGAGGGACAAACTAAACAACATCCTGACGACAACTTGGCCAGAGATTACAGGTGAGATTAATATTTTCCATGTTTTTTTGGTCAACCAGCCATCGTAGTAAACAGTGGATAAAAGTCAGAAGACAACATTTCTTTGCTGCCAAAGGGATATTTGAAATGGAGTAGACTGATGCTACACACATGGGCAAGTTGGCGGTAAAACCAGGATTTTAACCAAACTACCTGTCATAATAGACACAAATAGACAAGCAGAGTATATTGGGGTTAAGTGGTTAAGACCGGATATGACACACTTTGTATAGCAGCTAGAGTTAATTTCACCATACAGGTGAAATGGACTACTGGGTAAGACTGGTCTGTTAGGAAATTCATCTTGTATCATACAGATAATTAAGAGAACTAGAAAATAATTGTAACATTTAAAAGTAATAATATTAGTTATTAGTCGCTTCCGACTAGTAGCCGGCCTTAGGACTGCTATTCAAAACTCTGTTCATTCAGGACAGTTGTTAATCAACTAGATAAGTGGTGTTTCGTAGTGTGGTCATCATACAGTAGAAACCAAATTTAGAAATTCAGAAAACGGACATTGCAGTATTGATACTTTTATTTAAGTAAAAAAGTGAGTACTTTCTCCACCAGTCACCACTGGCTATATAAATATCAATCTGACAATGTAAAGTTAAAACGGAACGGGACGTGCAGTAATTGCTGCTAAGAAATAATGACTTTATATTTGGTTGCGCGCCGTGTGACGCATCAAAAAGAGCCAATCTACAAGCTCACGAACGCGTCTTGGTCACGAAGTTTGTAGGTCGGCTAATTTTTGCTGCACAACGCGGTCGTTCAACTCAGCATATTCACAAACGGCTTATTTTTCGCGTTAACTTCAATTCCACGCTGTAATATGGATGAGGCTTGACAACAACTAGCCTGGGATCCTAACCTCGAATCACCAGGCTTTCCAGCACGGGGGGAATCCGTTCGGTGGATGTGAAGTTGTGAGAAGAAAAAAAAGTCAGCCGAATGGAGCGAATCAGTCTGGGTTACAGGCTAGACATTAGACAACAACTTGATATAAACGTGACGTGATAAACAACTTAGTTTACTAAAGATCAGCAGCTCAACATATTGGCAATAAAGCTGGGTACAACGCGCGTTCTCGACGGCACTGCCGTATATTCTCTATCTCAGCTACGGACACCTTCGTACTAGTGCGTTGCACAACAAGCTAGTAGACTACAAGGGACAGTGAGGCGAGTGCACTGACTCGCTGCGACGCTGACTATTACATTACACCCGCCTTCTTTGGAACTGTATCCGGTGCAGTCCACACACATATATATGCATGCTCACAGCTGTTTCCGTTTCCTTTGATTCTCTCTAGGCCGGATATGCAACCTGGCAAGGCAAATGGACACCAACATATTTTTTGGTCGAACTTTTTTCTTTTTTCTTTTTTCGCGATAATTACAGTACCTGCGATACAGTTATCGTGGACGTTTTTTATCGCGATATACGATAATATCGTATATCGTCCCATCCCTAATCAGTAGTGTAGTAATATTTGTTATTGTGTACCCGTAGTGCAGTATTGTGTACTAGTACAAGTACTGTAGTACTGTTTATTATTGTGTGCCAGTAGTATTGTAACATAATGTATTATTGTATATTTGCAGCCTTTGGTACCAGTACCTGGAGTGGAGGTCTGTTTGGAAACACTAACACCACCTCCAGCCTGTTTAGTGGAACTTCTGGTTCAAACTACACGTTTGGAGTGTCTGGTTTATCCTCCACCCAAGGTGGCACCACTGTCAAATTCAACGTAAGTATCTCCTTCACTCTAACCCTTCATGTATTGTATATGTGATGGTGTAGTTTTAGACCTAGCTGTCGCCGTTCTATTAGATAGGGTTGCCATTTTGCATTAGAAAATATTTGATCTGGTATGGGAATGCTGTTATTGCCAAATCAGAACTCCATATAAAACATATTGTTTGTCTTTTTTGTTATAAATTGCCAAAGGCGAGAGATTATGATTTCTCTCCTGTCTGGTGGGGATCTGTGGGGGGTGCCTCCAAGGAGTGCACCTTTTCTACAGTATAGTTTAGATGTAGTTTCAGGTATACAATGTCAATGTTATATAGATATCACTTGGTAACTTGGTATTAACCCCCCCCACCCCCCCCCCCTGCCAGCCTCCTACAGCATCTGACATTGAAGTACTAGGGGGCGTAGGCACCAGTATCAACACCAAACACCAGTGTATAACTGCAATGAAGGAATACGAGAGCAAATCACTGGAGGTATTAACACACACGTATGCACACACACACACACACACACACACACACACACACACACACACACACACACACACACACACACACACACACACACACACACACACAAACAAACAATTCATCAATTCAAGTAAAATATTTTAAATAATGTGATGAGTAAATTAAATTAATCAATAAATAAAACCTCTTGGCTCCTCTGACAATACATGCCTGAGCAGTGTCAGGAGTCAGGACTTAGTTTTGATTTTGCTATTGTTGATTAATCAAAAACACAGTTTTGTTCATTTACACACCAAAACTCACTGGTCAAATTATACAAGATTTGTATTCATTTGCCAATTTAATGACATGAATGTAGCCTTCCCTATGCTGATGCTGGTCACAGAATGGTGCAATCTGCACGATGCTGCACTTATGCATATATGGAATTTAATACACATATACTAAATAAAACAATGCCACTGCAAATACACTAACAACTGCCTCTCTCTCTCTCTTAGGTTTAGGCTTACATGTACAGTAGTTTATTTGAAATGCAGCAAAAAGCAATTTCAGGATAAAACACAATCAAATCCAGGACTTATTTCCATTGTGGTTCTCTCTCTCTTTCTCTCTCCCCCCCCCCTCTCTCTGCTTCTAATCTATCTATCTAGGAGTTGCGTCTTGAGGACTACCATGCTGGCAGAAAAGGCCAGTGACTTCACATCGTCCCAAATAGATTATTGTGTTGTTCAAAATATAACAATAATACCAATATAATGTAATTCTATTGTGTCAGGTTGTAGTTCACATCAATTACTTTAAGTAAGGTTAGGGTTATACCTGTGATAATATGTAGATAATTATATAAATTACAAACTCAAGTGACTGACACGTTTGTTTGCCTCTTTGAAAAGTGATGTTTCATCATCAGGATAGTTATGTCTGAGTCATAGAGTACTCACTCGTACTCCTAGGCGTTCTAAAAATCAGACTGAGAGTTGCCCTTTTTATTGTTTTGCTCTTGTATATTTTAGTTGTTTTTTTTGTTACTGAGTGTACAGCACTTTGGTTCAACACTGTTGTTTTAAATGTGCTCTATAAATAAAGTGGATTGAATTGGATTTATGTGAGTTGTTAACTCCTTTGAACGCAGGCATATCTGAACGGCCCGTTATCCGCCCAAGACATCGCAGGGGGGCACGGGCCATCCACCCCACGGGCCCCAGTGCAACCGCACTGGCTGCACTGTCTATAGCTACGCCACTGAGGGAGACCAAGGAGATCAAAAACAATCAAAACCCTTTGTGGAATGAGGTATTGATTTATTGATGTATACGTGTCTCATAATTGACTAGATTTGTCTCTTATAGTCACTAGGGTCATGTCCAAGTTGCCCAATGATACCTTATATGTCATGATTGTGGTCTATAACAAAACGTTCAGGATATTACACTCAAGACTTCAAAGATTTGTAATTTCTTTTGTTTTAAGCCGAGTTCACACCAATGATTCGCGATGCAACGAGTTGCAACTTGCAACAGAATCCCTTTGTAACCTTATAAAACTGGACAGTTCACATCCAGGCGCCGAGCTGCGACCAAATGCCATATAGATAGTATGACGTTCTGTTAGGGTGAACAAACTTCCTCTTTTACCTGGACATGTCCAGGTTTTTTTTATATTATTTTATTTACATTTTATTTATTGATTTATTTAAATCAATTATTTGGAACCCTTTTTCTCCCCAATTTAGTCTGTTTCCAATTAATTCCGCCTTTTATGTTGAATAAACTCCACTGGATTATCAGAGTGTTTTGGAATTTTTGGTGTGGAAATACCTCTTAATTTTCACTGCTGTTATAAGCTTTTGTGTGTCGGAACCTCCGAGCACAGTACGCGTTGGAGGTGATCATTTTCATAACATGGCGGGTGATATAGTAAAAAGTTAACTCCTGCTGGTTTGCGTCGCTCTGTAAACGGCTGTGTAACGTTCTTAACCACTCAATTTCTCATTTGCATGGGTGTTACTGTAATATAGATCCATCCACCGTTCAGCATTAGTAGAAGAGAACGGGCTCTCCATCCACCCTTGACCGCCCCCAGGACTGTTGTAACCACAGAGTAAACAATGTTACATAGATTAACTTTTGCTGTTATAATTATGAAAGTTTCTTAAACATAACTTTTAAGTTAACTTTTACGAACAAACACACACACACACTTACGAACAAACACACACACACACACACACACACACACACACACACACACACACACACACACACACACACACACACACACACACACACACACACACACACACACACACACACACACACACACACACACACACACACACACACACACGTAAAAAAAGCTTTTGTTTGCACTTTGGTAGGTCAGAAAGAAAGATTTGCATCATTAGATTAGTTACTCGACGTGATGCAATGATGAGCTTGTAGATCTGCAATTTCCACTTTGGAAGATGTTTGAAACATAAAAAATTAAAACAATATTCGAACGTCAATTTCAACATATGAAGATTTAAAAAGAAATTCATATTCAAAATATAGTCGACTCCCGAAATTCGTTCCACTAGCCCTAGCAGGTACTTTCCCACTGTGCCACCCGAGCGCCCGTCAAGCTTTTCTGAAGGAAGAATCACTTTCTTTACTTTGAAAACCCCTGGCATTGATAAATAAAATATTTCAGACTGTCATATGTTAAGTTTACACTTAATTCTGATAAATATTTACACAAAAGAAATTCTGGAGATACAATTCTAAAAAAGTAAAATCACATAATTCTGGTTGTCATCAAGTATTGTCATTAAGTATGATTTTGTCATTTTGTCATTTTAGGTGAAAAAAGCTCCTACCATTGATCATGCATTTAAACGGCCAAAGTCAGAGCAGCTATCCATCTGCGTCAAAGCCACAGATGAGGCAGCGCTCTTCAAAACAAAGTTTGTGGAAGTAAAAGAAAATTGTGCCCAAGTTACCAGAAAAGCATGATGAGCAAGAGAAGAAAGAAACAGAACCCACTGAATTCCAAGCAACAACATTAGGAGCCCAGTTTGTATTGAATAAAGGAGACTGGGACTGTAAAGTTTGCTGTGTGAGAAATTTTGCCATGGCTGCAAAGTGTGTTGCTTGCCAAAGTGATAATCTTAATTCTTCAAGGCCAGATTGCAGGGAAACCAAAGGCCTCACTGCAGGGTCAACCTCAGCAGGTGGCTTAACCATCAAGTTTGGGATTGATTCAAAACCCATTAGTTCAAGCTCTACCTGTAGATTCACTGGTTTTGGAGAGTTTCGCAAAAAGCCAAGTCAGTGGGACTGTGACACATGTGCTGTGAGGAATGAGGTCTTTGCCGATAGTTGTGTTTCTTGTCAAGCTCCTAACCCCTCAGCTAGAACAGCATCCACAGCATCAATGGAAGCGCCATCCATACTCTCTGGCCAAGATCAAAATCCATTATCCATTCATTATAACACCTTCATTTTTGCAGAGTTGGCTAAGATTACGGGAGGAGACTTCCAGTTTGGACAGAAAGACCCACATTTCAAAGGCTTTTCTCGCACTAGTGAGAAGCTGTTTTCATCACTCCCGGCGACCCCCAACAAGGCTGATAGTGATACCTCAGCTGACCAGGGTGAAGAGGACATGTACAAGACAGACGAGACAGAGGCATCTTCGTCCTCTTCCAAAGCCAAAGACTCTGGGCATATTGAACATGCTTCACAAGCAACGTCTGCATTCAGAATCCCAGAGAAAGGTATCTATTCATGTTGGCCACTTTTGTTTGATTCTGAAGTTAAGTTGTTGGTTTACTTCTTGATTTGTGGGAGGGATGTACTTGTACATCAAGCCGCCTCACGCTACAGAAACAGGAGATAGGCTCCTACCCTTTGGGCCACATGGCTCGGCAAGGCTTACTTACTCTACTTATGGAGCGCTCGCAATGCAGAAGAAATAAGACGTCACTCTCTCCTCTCATGAAATAATAATAATAAAAGATAGATAGATAGATGTGAATAACTAAAGTTAGCAGCGGCTATGATATGTCAGCAGCAGTGCCCCGGGATAGGATACAAAGATACAATTAAGCTAGGGTAGGTTATCATCTCACGTTGAATGTACTTGTATATTAGTCTATACAAGTGAATAAGATACAGGAGCGTATGTATTTTGAGATTTTTGACTTACAGTACAATATCAAATAATGAAACCTGTAAACCATGGCATCTTTGAGGGCACCTGTCCACCCAGGGCCCTTGGAATCTTTCCTTTTTTAATCCTTATTTGGCATCCCTGGTGCAGCACATAGTAGGCTACAAGTAATATGGTCCAAGACTGAGATGCATGGTACTCGACCAGGATGTAAAAACAAGGGCTGTGTTGGCCACAGTACCTCGGAGAGGGATGCTCTGTGTGCTGCCTCTCATTGCAACCATTTTAGTGTAGTATGGTAGCTAGGGTTCAAGCTAGGGTAGAACGCTCCTGTGTTTCACAGGTTGTATCATGGATTTTGAAAATTAAGTAGGAAATACATTCTGAATGAAGTAGTACATAGTAGTACATAATACTGCGTAGTTGTACATAGGCTATGTATTGTATTGTTGTGGAAAAAATGCATGGTATGATTTTGTGCAATGCATGGAGAGTTTCTATATCTAACTAACACCTGGATATACAGAGAATCCCTATAATTAGGAACATTTCAGAGCTGCAAATTTGATCGATAGCAACGGCCTTATATAGTGTTACACAACACCGTGGCACCTTCATTTATCCTATTTTATGCCTCCTGCTGCAGGCTCTTCACAATGTTTTTTTCCCCTTCATGTCTTTATTGCTGTGTAGTGCCCCCGCAGGCAGAGGGAGATAGTGCTGGTGAGTCAGACAGAGACGTGGAGGTGGTGTATGTAAGGAGCCCCACTGCCGAGCAGGCCTCCTTGGCCAGGAAGCTGCTGCTGCCCCACACCTTCTTCTGCTACAAGAACGAACAAGGCTACACCAGTGACTCCCAGACAGATGACGGTGAGGCTGCAGCTACAAAGTGAAACCTGCCACCTCTGTCCTTTTTCCTTAAACTGGGCTCACACTGCAGGAGTTTTAAAATCTTGAAGTCTGGTTGCTACACTACAGGAAAATCTTAAAAGATGTCTTATTGGAATATCTTAAACATGCACACACTGCAAGATTTTTAAATAATGGGGCATGCACACTTTATTAAGATTATCGGGCTGGGGCCGGGGGTGAGCAACGCTAGCCTGGCATTGACCAGACTGATAACGTGGATTCACTCTCACGTTCCTCCCTGGTATCAGTCTGGACTTCGGCCCATAGGGAGCGAGTATGAGAAATCAGAAAATGATCAGAAATCAGTGACTGCGTTTCAACTGCTGTCCGTACAACAGTGAAAAGCATCAAAATCATTTTCTGATTTCTCATACCTGCTCCCTATGGGCCGAAGTCCAGACTGATACCGGGGAGGAATGTGAGAGTGAGTCCACGTTGCTGTACTCTGTCCTCAACCCTAAGCCATCCAATCCTAGCAAAATGAGCAGGGGTTAGATGGGTTTTGTGATTGAGGCCAAGAAGTAGCCTTACAAGTTTGTTTTGGGATGTTTGGAGCCTTGTTTTTAAGGCCTTGGAGGTGTTGTGATACCATGAGTCGTGTCTTGCCACATATCAACTGGCCTCAGCTGTCCAAAACGCCCATAACGGGTTGTTTCATAACAGGCTGTTATGAAGTCATGTCAAAAGTCATCTCATTCACTTGACAGCTGTGTCCTTGTAAACTGCATGTCTTTCTCTCTGTCGTATGCCACTCCCATCATATCGTGCCGTGACCCACTTGAACAGTAGTGATCGTTCAGATACATGATTGAAAATGAGAGGATAATATTGCCAGATAATCGGTACCCGATCAGGCTTGGAGGGGGAAGGCCTCTCCCGATATAGTCGGGAGGCGTAAGTATGATTAAATGGAGCATGTGTGCTCCCTGATATGTAATCTAACATCTATCTAATGTAAAATAGCTTATTTTATCATTTAGTTTTGGATTCACAAAACGATCTCTGAATTTGAGGCAAATCCATTTCCTCAACATCAGCAGCTGATGTTGCTACATCTTATCCCATCTTTTTTCAACAGGATAGTCACAAGGGTTTTCTCCTAGCAACAATAGAATTTTGAAACCATCTATACTAGTGATCAACACCTTCTCCAGACCCAAATGTGCCTTTAGCTGGCCTAGGACAGAATGTCTAAAGAGGAGTTTGATTGATTGATTGATTGATTGATTGATTGATACATTATTGATTCTCAAGGAGAAATTAAGCAAGGAAAGCACTGTTTTCTGCACACTGAAGGAAAGCATGACGTGTTGTGTATTTTCAGATGAGGACTATGAGTCAGCAGTGACAGCCTTGAATGGAAAACTCTATGCTGATCCCACAGATAAAAGGCTGGCAGCCTCTCAGCATGGTACTGTACATTATATCTTACATCTCATCATGTATATTGTATATATATATTTATTTATTTTTCTCGACGGGGCGGTACAGCCCCCCAGGGAGCGTGCAGAGAAATTTGGAGGGTGCTGGAAGCAATGTTTTTTAAAGGGGGGTGATGGGGTGCTCTTGGCGGAGGGAGCATTTTAATTGGCTGTGGGGACCTGGATATTGGATAGGGAGCACTGGCCCAAAAAAGGTTGAGAAACACTGATATATATCAACATGTACATATTGTATGTAATGCATCTTAACATTTTACCTACATCTCAATATGTACATTATATCCTACATCTCAACACTGTACATTTTATCTTACATCTTAACATGGTACATACTGTATCCTATTTCTCAATATGCTACATTATATCTGTAATGGTGGGGTGTGGTTTTGTGGTTCACTGTAAGGGGATAGCGTAGGAGTGGCATTCTGCGGCAGTAGGCATTGCTTAGTAGGTATAATGTGGCGCAAGTAATTGGGTTGAGTGTCAGTGAGCCCTTTCTAATGTTTTTTGTCCTCTGATAATAGTGAGTCCGGAGCCATTCCACTGATGCAGCATAACGATCGGGGCTTACCTTGGACACCATCATTTCTCTGTGGCAATATCGACTTACTAGGACTTTATATGTATGTATGTCAGGCAGATTCATTTAAGTTTCTGTAAGGAACTGGAAAATAAAGAGCACTTAAATACCAAAACTCCTGCTGCCATCTGTTCTCTCCTACCAAGCCTTGTACAGTATGCTAAAAACATGGTACATCAAGTCATACGTCTCTACATGGGACATAACAAGGCTATTATATCTCAACATGGTACATAACAAAGGCATGAAAGATGCATGTGAAAACCAAATAGTTAACCTTTCAGAGATCAGATGACCTTTTAGAGTTTAGATGGAGTGCGAAAATGTTACTTAGCAGTTTTGAACCCTAAAACTTTGGCTTATCCTACATCTCAACAAATGTACATTATAGGCCTACGAAATCTCACAATGGTATCCTAAATATACACGTTATTGTATTGTGCACGGACTGGGAACAAAAATCAGCCCAAGAATTTAAATGACAGTGGCCTCTATAACTTTTCATTGTTACAGTATTTTATTACTTGGCAGGGATGCAAAGGTGATTGGGTGAAGATGATCTCATGACAAAAACAACAACAAAATAGGCTACAATAAAGAAATATAGGACATATAGGACAAAGAAAATCCAAGACAGAAAACCAAAAATGTGTCAGTATCAGGAAGGATGTTTTGTGATGTTTTGTACTGTAGCAGGGGTAGGCTTACACTAAAATAAAGTTTGAGAACCACTGGTATAAGAGACAAAACACAGCCCTGGGGGGGGGGGTTGCTGTATTGAATCTAACCTGCTGTGTATGGTTCAGTAGATCACTAATCCATTGAATGAGGCTAGGATTAAGCCCACGTGCCATCAATTTGCCTACCAGCAGGTGGGGTTGGATGATGTTAAATGCACTGCTAAAATCAACAGACAAAATCCTCACTATATTGTGAAGTTGATCAGTGTTCAAACATACTGTTGCTCATTGCAAGAAGTGCGTCCTCAACGCCTCGTTTTGACTGGTACTGTATGTAAACTCATCCAAGAATCCAAGAACGGTGAGAACTCAGAAAGCAAGACTCAGAAACCCAAGTTCCTGCTTGACACAAATGAGGAGGTCGTGCCCCCAGAGGCAAAAACAAAGACAAAAAAAATCTTCATTGGTTCCCAGATTGAGGTTAGGGTAATTGGTCATTAATTTCTTTTGGCCTATTTTTGGGCACAATCACAGACTGTTTCCACAGGTCCAAGATTGCCCTGCTCCTCTGTGTCCAGTGAAAGCTGGGACAGCCTTTAGAAAGGAGCTGCCAGTGAATCAGCACAGGCAAAGTTGCCCATCTGGACCGTGAGATTTGCAACGTGTAGAAACTACTTAGCCTCATTCCAGGCTAATCTTGATATCACTAAAATCCTGTAACTTTATCATATGCCTTATAGCCTGCTTAGATTAGCCTGCTGTGACGCATAAGCAACAATCCGGGTCATCATCACATAAGTGAGTAAGTTCACTTTCCTCTCCTTTGCTTTGTAGGTTTGTGTGAAACATTTGTACTGATATATCTCAATCTGCCTATGATCCAGGTATGCGTGTGACATCCAGGTGATCTGGCAGCTGTGGGAGAGATGCCTGGGTAACAGCCCCAAAAATGGGTCTTAAAGCAGGTGAGGTACACCATGTGGGCTTGAAGAGTGCCGGACTACCTGTGGAAATATTTTGTGCTTCAGATCACAAAGAAGCTGGCGGAAACTGCCAAGGCAGAAAAACAAATAACGCACATCCTCCGTTCTTTGGTGCTGACCTTTAACTGTAAGAACCGTGATAATGAAACAAAGATAGGGCTCGCAACTCACTTTTATGCTCCAAGGTTTTATTCAAACAAACAGCAGATACGACGTTTTTTCGACCCTTTCGGTCTTGTTCAAGTATGAAGGAAACAGCCACGGCAACAGCAGATCGGTGTGTTGAAGACATAACAGCAGGCCAGTGTGGATCCACCTGCTGCCTTGTATGTAAATGATGTTGACTTTGGCTGCTGTACTGAAGTGTCAGAGGACGTTGCTCCACTTCCTGCCAATTCATGGTGACAGGCCCTCCCCTGTGCCACCTGCTCCTGTCTGACACAGGTCCTTGGTCTTAATGACGTTAAGGTCAAGAAAGCTGCCATCAAACCAGGGGCTGAGAGCAGGTGTGACGTTTACGGCCGCGTCATGTGTGACCATGATGCACATTGCACTCTCAGAATGGCTGATAGTGCATCTGCATCTGGTAGGCAGGCGGGGAGGTGTTCAGTGCTGCAATGCAACGTTATGAATGAGTGGACTGCACAACACAACACAACACAACACAACACACACACAATGCCTCGGTGTGTGCATGTAAAAAGCTTTGAAAATATGTCGAGAGAGAAAGTGAATACATTTCTTTTATAGTAAGTAAATGTATTCCTATTGAGTAGTATAAACTACAGCATTTTCTGTCAACTCCTCAGTGTTAATTTTAGACCCTGTGGCCATGGGTATGCAAGCTGTCCATGCAACTGACATGTTTGAATAGACCATTTAAACATGTTAGTTTAAAATTAGACTTGACACTGAATGTAACCCGTCACCAAAACCCAGTACAATACTGTATGCTAGCCTTCCATCTTTAGATGTCTGGAGTGGATACAAAATTCAGCTCTTTGAATTTTTTGTGTGTGTTTGCAGCAAATAAGTTTGCCGTTGTCGCTGCTGAAGACCTGTGCCTTTCATTCCCTTGCTTTCTGAAATGACGATCTCTCTTTCACCACCTACAGTAGTCAGTCAAACAGTCTGACATCAGTGTCACTTTAATTCCCTACACTGACGTCACAACAGTGTTATGTAGCAAGATGCATTAGCTAATGTGATTACACCGTTAACATAATGTAAGCCAAAAATGGAATGTGAAATCTAATTCTAATTGTCTTTTTCTATACTGTATATCAGTTGTAATTTATCTTTGAAGAGCCATTTTGTACCTTTACAGTGATGGTGAATAAACAGTTCAGGGTTCACTCTGATATGGTTCAGATGAGCAGTTAAGAGATGACAGTAAGACACCCATAGTGCCATGTCTGTGTTTTGAGTAATTTATCACTACACATGTTGTAGAGATCATACAATGGCTCGCATTTTCCTGTCCCGCTGTAGCAGCTACTGGATATGATGGCTAATACGATCCATCAGTGGTTCCCAACCTTTTCTGGATCAGAGCCCACTTGAAAATCTGGGCGTGGGCGGCACAGATGGATGGACTGCATGCATTTTCAGAGCATGATTTGAATTGATTGGGTTCTGGCTTGGATCAATGGAACTAACATAGTATAGAAGTTCCTATGTATTGGTATCACAATGATGTTTTTTCAAGGTTTTAAGAAAATAATCCATGACTTTTTATATTATTGTTATATCAATTAAGTCTTTAGTGTTTTACCAATTATTTGAGAGCCCACTTGCAATATCCTCACGGCTCACAGGTTGAATAGTAGTTAACCACTTGAAATCTAGCATCCCCATCTACAAAAAAGAAAACAATTGTTTTTGTAAATGTGTTCATGTTTTATTTACTTTCCTGTGTTCAGAGCAGTAATATTACCGATACACTGGTTTTATACATCCAACTCTGAGAAGCATGCATACCTCAAATGTTTTTTACAGCTCTCAGATGGAGACACAGGCAGTATACATACATCTACAGACGTCTTTGCATGATCTACAGATGAACCATTGTAATATATATCACGTATATGTGCATATTCCCAGATGTATATTTGACCAAAATATGATTTTAACGTACAGCAAATGGAAGTCAAATGATGGGTGTTGTGATTTCTGAAAGTGCAAAGCGAGCAAAGTGTTTGTTCTTCAACAGAAGAGAAAAGAAAAACTTTTGGTCTGGTGAAATAAATTGATCGAGGTATTGTCGAAGAATAAAGCAGCAGCAGCGAGAGAAATAAATGGAAACGTATTACATAGTCTTTCCTCATTAAGGCTGTGAGGTACCATTTACCAACTCTGTCGCAGAGAAAACATTCTTTACCCACTCGCACCCACCCATCAGATAAATGTACAGGATAACGCAATTATTAAAAGGATTGACCGTGCTCCTAAATCTAGGACACATTCAATCGTCTGAATGACCTTTAAAAATCCCAGTGTGGTGCATGAGTATGAATTTATAGGTGCCTAGAAAACAGGCGGACTGTTTTGAACAGTCCATTTTGAGTCAAGTCAAAAAGTGAGACAGAATCACTGCTCAGATTGTAGGTGACTTTAAGATGCTGTTCATCAAGCCACTGAGAGGTGAGCTTTCATTAATGGCAACATGCGATGTGTCATTGTACTGGGAGTCATGTGATCTAGTCCCTTAGGGAGTCATATGAAAAAACCCTGGTATTAAGCTGGATATTGTCCTGACCGGTTTAGTCGAATTCTTAATACAGCACCCATTAGCCGTTGCTATTTGAGTACAATAAATATTGCTCTTAAAAGTATTGGTTATATACAGGAAAGAAATGACATCCTGATGGAAACGGAACAGAGAAAAATAATCTTGCAGCATTAGACGTTATGACATCAAGTGCTACTGTAGAATCTATTAATATACAATTTTAGCACTTTAACAGATAAAATAAAATGGCAAAATAATTATCCTTGATTATGAATTCCTTGAGTAGACATTTTTCAATTATGTTGAGTAGATGATGTGATCCTGAAACAGGCCCCGTTTCATAATACATGAAAATAAATAAAACAAATGGTATAAACATTCACATGGATGTCAACTTGGCGATCACTCCACCATTTTCTGGAGAAAAAAAATAATACTACAGACTACTTGTGAGAACTGAAGCTGTAGACACGTTTTGCTGCAGTAGACATAACACAAGTACGTCACGTTTCAAAATATACAAAAATAAAGTTGATATTTGAGAGACGATACATTATGAATGGTCAAAATACATCTATAAAAATTACAAACTTTCCCAGTATGGGGGAGTGGAGTGAACGCCGGTTCAAGTTATAGTCATTGCTTTTTGGCCATGCACGGTAGGATAGGAAAAAAGTAAAAAAGAATTACTAGCTCCAGCCTCAACCCATGTACTGTACACACACATTAACTCAGAAAAGACATTCGTCCTCAATCGGTTATTCTTCCACCAAAAACCTCGGTGCCCTCCAGCATGGACGTGAGGCAGTAGTTAAGTATTAAAAAAAAAAAGTCTTGCTCTACAGATTATTTTTCCAGGCAGTTTTTTCGCTTTGTTAGTTAGAGCTGTGCAGTGATTGCGAAACATTGTAACGACACTGTGTGTGTGTGTGTGTGTACAGTACAGGATGTACATGCGTATGTCACTACACTACTCGGATCATCAAACCACAACAGGAGGCCATGAAGTTTCCTACGACATTAGATCTCTTACTACTCAATATCGGCCATATGTTGCAATTTGGTGGTGAATAACACATCGTCGTACATAACCTCTGAACTAAACTATTCATCGGATGGATGAGGATGAGACTGATTGCATTTGAAAGCTTGTCTCAAGCAATTTCACTTCCCTGCATTACATTTCATAGATGCTATAAGAAAACGATGTAAATGTACATCATCAGAAGTTTGGCATTTCATGGTTGAATTGAACTATGCACAACTAGTAGGTTGCCCGTGTTTAGACTGCAGAGAAACGGGGAACGAACGACATGCAACACAGATATCCTGCTGGAATCGAATCCCAGGGACCCTGCAATTACTATGTGGCCGTTGCTAGAGATGTTCCGATACCGCTTCTAACTTGCCAACCGATCCGATGTCAAGTGTGTGTAACCATGGTTGTGATTTGATTACAAATCATGGTTGTATGTATGGCCTGGCTCAGGTACATTTGTACAACATGAACCCTTTGTACAACATGGAAAATATACATACAGAGAATGAATGCCATTCTGAGAGTGACAATACACTCTCTGCTAGCACCACATGTGTTGTTTGCCTGGGTAGCACAATGAGCTATTATCTGGTTAAATTACGTGACATCTGATCGGTTCATAAGACTTGCGTACTCGCAAATACCTGATCCAGCATTTTATGCCGTATCGGAAGGCATTTCTGGCATCAGTATCGGAACAACTCTAGTCGACGCACTATCCGGTCATCTACTGCTATGCGCATAAAATACATAAAATGATGCATTTTCGACTGGAGAAAAAAAAGTGAGCAAAGTATGAGGTCATGGCAGTGAGCAGAAGATTTAAGAGGAGCTGAGGCCGGAATCGGACTCGGCGCTGCCGCTGCCCGCGCGAGCCTTGGAGGTAGGGCATGGGGTGGAGGAGCACGGGATGGTGTAGCAGGAGCAGGTCTCCATGGTCTCCTGTGTGATCACCTCCCGTAGGGAGTGCTGCTCCTCTACTTTGAAGATGTTGGGCTGCTCTCCCAGGTCTTCACAAATCCTTGAATAACAGGAGAGACAGAGGGGGGTAAATCAGTCACAGTGGTCACAGAGTACACGGAGGTGTCAAAGTAAAACTTTTGTCATGGCTTTGATTCAATCATTCTCTCTTTCCGACTGTGTCAAAGCTTTAAAACGTTAACTGATCCCTCCTGTTGCAGGGATATTGCCTTTGGTACAGTACAAAAAGAAGCAAACACAACTAAGCTGACAAAATGAAGTTTAGGCTAGAAAAATGACAATAACCATGATTCAGTATCGATGCAAGATGCAGCAGAACAACATCCGATAATGAATGAGTAGGCGGAAAAATGTTATTTCATCCAACTGGTTAAACTGGTTTTTGCTCCGACTCAATAAGGAATCTTATCACTCGGATAAGATCCCCAATAAAAATGGATATTCTACATTATCATTAGGCTGTTCAAACATGAACACTACTCCAAACTATCACAGAGGCACAAACCACATTACTTCATGCATCCAAGGTTTATTAAAGAGACACCATCACACTTCTGATGTGCATTTCAAGTAATTGTTGAAGCTTATATACAGTATTTATGAGGCAACTCATTCTGAAATTTCCCTTGTCTATCTATTTCGGCAGTTCTTGGTCTTCCTACAATTCCCATGATGCATTTCACGGGCAACCACTGGCCTGACACGCCCATACACTACAGTCTATTGACCGCATTACACTAAAGTGGTTGAAAATCGACATTTTATCATAATTACAATGAACAAAGCCAATGTCACAGGTCAGCCACCCAGGACATCAGCTAAAAGCCAGTAATTAGGGGTTGCAGTTTTCACATTCACAGATTTTACTCCTGCAACATTACTGGAGTTAACTTTTCAGCTCAACGTCAATGGCATTTCAGAAACACACAGAAGACTGCTCCGTGTTATGGTTGCTAATGGCACATTAGCACTAAAACAAATAGAGACAATGCAGAAAATCATGATAGTGTCCCTTTAATGACAACTGCAGTATGTCCAATAGCAGCAGCTAGCTTTCAGTCACTGCATAAATTAAATCCAAATGGGGAATGAGACCGATTCAGATCCTCCCCAAACCAAAAAAAAAGAGAAAAAAAGTAGAACAGGTATGTGGAATGTTGGCGTCCTGTTCCAAGATGCAGACAAATAGCTAGAAATATTAGGCCAAAATGCAGCTTTCTAGAAGATACTGGTTATTCGAGACCATCCACCCTCTTAAATTAAGCAGTTAAAAGATTACACGTGGTTAAGTGTCACCTCTTTGGCCAAACCACGGTGTCACACTATCCAGTTTCATCGCTAAAACACAGAGGTGCTAGCCTTCAGGGAAAGTGCTTCAACCCTGAGGTCAAAAGGTGACCTTTTTAAAGGAAGCAGGTCTAGTCTGACCCGTTTTGTGTGCTAGTCAAGCCATTCACTCTGTACTTCTGCAAGCAGTTATCACATGCATAACAAGCAGGGATAAAGAGCTTAACACATAGTCATACAGGCATCAACCAGCAGGAGGGGAGGGGACATGTATCGTCTAGAGTCCAAAATGATAGACAGGGCAGTTGACCAATCTAATCGCTGTTTGACATCCAACTATACTGTGAGAATCTCATCAAAGAACCAACAGGGAAGCAAGCTGTCTTTGACAGCGGAGTCAAAGTTTGAGACCAGCGAGAAGTCAACCGTTGTGCATCATTGTCAAGGAACACTTCTCTGTTCCAGCTGAGTGTTAAGCGGTGAGCTGTGGTGCTTTCAGGCAGTAGTTTTGCAGAGGGCATCAAAGCAAAAACAAACAACCAAGCAAAACACAGAAAAACAACAGCAACCATAAGGCGGGTGGTGAGTGAGCAAATCAATAAAGACACAACCAGGAACCAGAGAGACATTACGGGCATCTGAAGAACTTGAGTCAAAATATGGATCCAAGCATTCACAAATTCTGAAAGAAAGAGGCACAGTTATGACAACAACGTGAGGATGGTGCTACCGCCTCGTCTTAGACGTAGAATGTAGGTGAACCGGAGAACCAGTGGCATAACTCCCTAATCCCTATGGCCAATTTTCTGAGAAAGGGATCGAAAAATGTAGGTCGCAGCTCACACACAAACACAGTTTCACGGTATGGGGAAGAGAGAGCACTGAGGTGGCTGAATGAACAGCTCCGGTCACACGGTCAGAGCAGACAAAGTGCTCCTTTGAGGAAGCATCCGTTTTGGCTGAGCCAGCTATATAACTTTACCCATCGTCCAGTGACATGTTCCAATATTAGGTAATGAATAACCTAGTTCTTGAACAACTGCTGTGGCCCATGCCAAACGCCTGTCAGTTCAGAGTTCTGTAATATTACATTTTCATTACATACCCTGACAAAGTGTTGTTGCTGTGAAAAGTATTTATAAAGATCTACATTTCTATTTAGCCAAATGAGGCGCAAACTGTCTCAACACCAGTCAACGTGGAACATGCCAACAAACAGTCAGCCTGTGCAGTGCGGCTTCACGACTGATTGTGTGGCTTCATTCCCAAACTGCACACACAGTAACTGACTATTGTTAGTTCACGGTTGGATAGGGAGGCCACACCATTGGACAGGGAGGCCACATCATTATTAAGACTACAAGGGCTCTAGTTTGAGGGTGGTAAACTGGTGCACTAAATCAATAACTACTTCGAGTTGGCACCCAGGCAAAACATTCAGTCAGGGCTGAGATTCCTATGTTTTGTGAAACACCTCTACAGATTGGACACGATGTGTGCATTGCTTCCTGCTTGGCACAGCGGTAGGTCGAGGAGATTCTGGGTATGCTGCTAGGCAACCAAAATAAACAGGTTCTTCTAACAACCGAAGTGGCACATACATACAAACAAACAATGGCCGACATAAATATAGGCCTTTACATTTTAAAAGAGTTAATTATTAATAATGGGATGAGTAAGGACTGGATAGGTTTCCAACAGAGACAAAATGCTTAAATTGTAAGTAGATAGCCATTTTAGTTTGCTGCAAAATGGTGGTGGTGGGGGCAACACCTACTTCTAGAGGTTGTATGATTTATTTGTAAGTTTCCGTCATATTTATTGGAGAAATAAAGTCCAATGCGATTTCACTATCACTAATCTCTACTGCAAACAATCTCTACTGCAAACAATAGAACTGGTTTCTTACTCTTACTTTTGTTGTACCAGGGAATTTCATCATAGAGCGTGCCATGCAAAAGTTCAACTACAGGGAGCCAGATGTGGTGTTGTGCTGAGCTTCACATGAGTTCTGCACCAGCTGTACCCATACCACTGCTCTGTGTCAAACACCTGAACACATATTGTGTGCTGCCAATAAACATGAACATACTGCTAGCGCTGCCACGATCATTGTACTTGATGATTAATTGTCGTTTGAATAACTAAGATTAACAATGTAGTTGTTTTTGGCATTGAACATTGGAACAAACATTTCTGTATGCCACTGATCTGTGTGAACTCAAATTCAATTTGTAGCTTGTTTGGTACAACACACCCTGCTATCATCTTATAAATCTAACTGACCTGACACACTGGCAATGGTGCTGAAAAGCATGGCAAGATATGGAATGTGTTTTTTGGCAGACAGGCAGTCCTAGCAACACGCTAGGTCTAACAGGTTACGATTGGATTACTTGGGTTACTGCTTTTTTTGTTGTTCAAACAGGTGCGCCTTTACATACAACCAAAAAGGGAGGAGAACGCACCAATGGCTTTGTTCCAACAAACGATATTCCTTTACAGTACGTCAAACATACTGTAATGCTTCACCTTTGACTGTCCATAAATCTATCCTAATCTAACAAATGGCATTGATCTGACCTTCAAACCTCAGCTGTAAAGGGCACCTGATAATGTAAGGTTACATAATAAGCAGTGGTGTGTTCTACTCAAACAGAAATTTTGAAAAAAATAGTGTAACCACAATAATTCATTCTGTGACCGTGCACGAATATGTGCACGTGCCGTGCGCGAGGGAATAATTATGGCATACCGTCTGAATAAACCTAGACTACAGCACTGATAATAAGGAACCTAATAATACAAAGCTGTATAATAGGCACCTAATAATATAAGGTGTGTTTCCGTTAGGAATCCACACTTGACCCATTAAAACCGGGAACGCATCTGTGTAACCACTTCAACTATTATTTTATACTTTGGCTATTCAAAAATAGCAGATCTAAAAGCTCATACATACGCTATGAGCTTGTAGATCAGATTTTTGAAAAATCTTTGGAAATTTGTGCAAATCTTTGAATATACATATTTTTAAAGCAAACATTTTAAACTCAAATCTTTGCTTCTGGGGGTCCCTGGAACAAAATATTTTGAGATGGGGGTCTGTGGCCAAATACATATCATTTTGGGGGTTAACATGAAAAAGTTTGAGCACCACTGATAGAGCAACATACAGTAAGTTTATCAGAAAACTGTTAGGATTTAGTAGAATTTGTAGAATCCCCCAGAAGCAAAGATTAGAGTTAAAATGTTTTTAAAAAATATTTATTCAAAGATTTGCACAAAAAAAATAAAAAATAAAAAAAAGCAGATCTACAAGCTCATAGCGCAACACTCGGTTGTCGGCACTCGGTGGTCTTAATGGGTTAACTAACGACTTAAAGTCTTAAAGGCCTTGTACTCGTTTCCGCTCGACCTGCTTTGACCTACGTGTCATAGATCAGCCCGTCAATCCCCTGCTCTCTCAGCATCATCCTGGTCTCGTGGTCGTTGTTGTGCTCTCCCCAGCTGAACACCACCAGGCCTTTGGACTGGGCCTCGCGGATGTAGCTCAGGTTCTGCAGAAGCTCGTCGCTGTGTGCACTGATACCCTGGAGGGACAGGAAAAAGAAGAATGAATCATAATACAGCACGATGGGATGAGTAGCAGTGATTTGAGTGGATGGGAGAAGAGAAGAGCAGAGCAGAGGAATGATCAATAAAGGACAGATGAGCGGCACCCATCCAATCGAAATCCTTATCGATTGTGCTTTGATACGTCATGGATAAACTGTGGGTCAGGAGTCTGTTTGCTTTGTCTGTGAGCTCTCTGCCACCCCCAAAAAATCAATACGAACATGGGTTGAAAATGTGAACACAAGCTGTAAACTGGTGGTATTTGCTTGCCAGGCAGAAGACTTCAGTATGTTGCCAACAGGTGTAAAATGTCAAAAAGAGAGATAAATTGCTCGGCTAGTGCCAGCACCGCTTACCAAGATGTTCTCGCTCTGTGCAAAGCTCATGGCGATCTGGGTAGTTTGGCAGCGGATGTCCATCATCTCGGGATAGAGGTCTGTGATACCCTGGGTCAGGAAGAGGATGGGGTATTTGTTCTGCTTCTGACGCACCCTAAGGGAGGAAGAGGACAGGACCTCAATGACCATTACAGAGTTTGTTTTGTGTGACCCAAGGCTGGGTGGGCACACAGTCAAATGACTAAATGAACGTACAAAAGGACAATACAAATCTTCATTAGTCTTTAGATTTGGAGATGCCATGTCAATCAGTAACTAACAGGAGGGTGTATTTCAGCTGTGTGATTGGTTGTTAACACCTAAGGTGGTCACCAATTCTACCAAATTGCCATTGAACCCCAAAATATGTCACGAAAACCCTAAACCGGTGACGGCACACCGTACTTGAGGTAACCCTGTGCACTGAACTGAATAAATGCATGTTGGGATATATGAACAATAGCAAACTTAGTTAACTTAGTGTAACAGGAGTCACTTAACTTAAACGTCACAATCTAAAGGTTGTAGGGACTAGGGAGTGACATGGAAATACATCCTCTAAGGCAGGCTGGCTTTATCAGAAAAAAATGATTGCGTCTGGTTAACATTGACGCAATGGAAGAATTAAGCCAAAGGCTCTGCAGTATCAGCAAAACCTTCCTACTGGGGAGTGATAAACACCACGAGCAGCAGCAGCACCGTGAAAAAGAACATTTGTGCAAACTGACCAGGGCATAAACATGCTATGCTCTGTTCCCACACAACATAATCTAATTGTGGAGGCACATGACAGGTAGCCCAAAGCGCTTACATGGTGCAGATATCCGGGTCGAAGCAAGAGAAAACAATGCGTCTCTTGCCCGCTTTCTGCAGAACACATGACAAGATGACGTCCAGGTAAGTGTTCATGTTGAAGTAGGATGGCAGATTGCCGTCCCACGTCTCATCCTGTCAATACAAAAAAGGTCATCTCTATTAAGGACAAAGCAGAGTAACCATAGCTTAAATGTGAGGACCCCCTTGAAAACGAGACGATGCATCTCAAGGGGTTCATCCTCCAATTACATTTTGAAACAAAAATAAATTCACAATTAACACATGAAGTATCAGTTTATTTCTTTTCTAGATAATGCAGTACAGGCACCATCAAATCCTCAGTATTGATCACAACACATTTATATCCATTCTCTGAGTAAAATAGTAGTAAAAACACACTAATCCGGACAGGCAGAACCGACCTTCAATTGGCAAATCCACTTGAGTTCGATGTTGAAGCCAACATGCTCAGGAACAGCTTCGAAGATCTAGAAAACAGAAATGTAATAATAATAATACAGTGTTGTAGGAACCGGGAATAGAACCAATAGTCTACCAGCTGAGGAATTATTACGCTATGAATGTACACGTCTCTTAGATTATTTAATGGTCGTTGTGAGAGCAAAAGCAAAGCTTGATGCATAACAATCAAATAATGTACTTAAGTAGCACGTCATGAAGCAGTTATTTACCTGTGAGAGTGAGGGGAAGGGCTGATGTTCATCAACTTCATCTTCGTCATCCATCAGATCTAAAGGACAAACAGTTGATTCCCAGAGACTTTAAGTCAACACACACACATGAGCTTTATAGTGATGAAAGCAATGGCTGAGGATTGCCATCTTTCATCAGAACAAAAGGCCTGGATTCAAGCCATTCTTTTGATCCTACAAGCCCACAGCTCGAAAGCATATGCAACAAGCATAGAGGTAAATCAAAGCCCCTGCTGCAACAGCGGTGCAATGGCTTATCATAATGCTTCATTTATACTCCGTTGCACGACGGTGGCGATCAGCAAAGTGCCGTCATGCAATTAGGTATAAATCTCAGAAATGAGAATCTAATCTTATTAACTTCTGTGGCAGAGAGACGGGAAGAACAGTTGCATACCTTTGGGATCGTTCACTTTGATGGCTCTGGCATGGACCAGCTGGAAAACAAATCAACAAATGATACTCAATACCTTGGCGTTTATTATATTGTTAATGTTTTGTACACATTTCTTTTTTAAGACGAAAGGTATGTCCGGCTTGGGATTCAAACCCAGGTCTCCAATGCATAAGACAACATTTCTACCAGTTAACTAAGACAGATATATTTCTACTTACATACGTATGGTTAAGTAGAAAAGGTGCCATCACAATAAAAAGTATTCATTCAATCACCTTCAAAAGCTGTAGCTGGTCTTAATGTCAGGTCTCTTACTACCACTTTGAGCTACATATCTATGCATGAACAGTGCCTTCACATTACCTTCAAAAGTTGCAGCTGGTCAAAGGTCAGGTCTTTCACTGGCACCTCAATCAGCTCCAGAGAAGTCTTGTCGTTTTTCTGTCACAGAGTATAAGAGGAAACAATTTATGCTGGGGTTTGCAACAGAAACCACACATCGTCATACTGTCTTGTGGTTTCATTTGAAATATTTCTACATGTGTTCTAAAAGGTTTGTTTTGCATGGTGGTTGCTTTTCTGGACGAGGCAACCTAGAGGTTTGCATAGTTGAGCAGCTGACAGACAGACAGACCTACAGCCTCATTGCGATCGTTTTATGCGACTTCATGACTCAGCTGTTTTTATAACAATGTCTTTTTTTTTGCCCATTAATGGCAGACAGGGAGATGAGATGTACAATGTTCTGGTTATATTAGATTGTGTGTACTGATGCAGAGACGAGGGCGGTGTCACCGATAAACCTCTTAATGCCAAATAAGAGTTTTGGCCTATCCAGATTTGACTGGGGAGATTCAATTGTTGCAACATTGTAACATTAACAATAATCAATACGGCAACCAATGCAGATAGGTCGACGATGTCTGAATACACAAATCTGATCTGATCACTCGCAAATAACATTGTGGACAGTCGGCACGTACAAAAGGTAAGATTTCAGATTTGTGTGCAGTCTGAACAAAGCCATGAATTATTACCTTCCTGGTGGAGATACAGCAGGTCAGATCATGGTAAACGATGGGGACGAAATCCTTGGAGAGGTGAACATCAAACTCCACATAGGCAGCACCCTGCAGGAACACAAATACAACATCACAACCACAGAAACAAAGGAATGGCATAGGGGGAGGTGGTGTCACGTAGGTTAACCCGATCAAAGACGATAGGATGAAACCAAGACTACCCAGCTTCGATTGATTTGCGATGTGTTGTCACATGGGTCAGACAGACAAATTATCTTTGTTCTAGACTTCTAGGCTGTGACCGTGCCCACTTGGGAGACCGGAAGTTTGGACCATTTTGTACGATTGACAAAGCGTGGAATGGGCCATCATTATGAAGGATCTATGACTACATTCAACCTGGTGTCCCTAATTTAGACAAAAATAAATTTAAATAACTTATTTTTTTCTTTCAAAAATAGCGTATCTACAAGCTCGCAATGTGCATAGATGGGCTATTTTCTCTGTGTGACAAAATCGTCAACAAAGTATGAAATAGGCCTCTAAAGCCGCTTTTCCATCACAGCTTAAGCACGACACTGTCCAGTACAGTCCAGAACCGCACCGCACCGCTTCAAAATGTCTTGCGTTTCCATTGCACAAAAGTCCCCACTTGCAAAATCCCCACCCTCCCCTCCCCTCCCGAAGGAAATCAACGCCCCTTTCTTTAACACACCAACTTAGCCTCAGGCTACAGGGTTAGCCTAAATGCTAGCGTGCTTCCTCAGAGCTAGTTTGGCTCTTAAGTTATTATTTGGCCATGTTCAGCCTGACTTTAATCTTCGCTATTGTTGGGAAGACCTGTGTGGTGTCTAAACACGTTGCCATCACTTATATAAAAAACATTATTAGCGTGTATCGTCGCACATTCATTGTTGCCAGGTTTAGCAGAAAAAAATAAGCAATCAGGTCTATGAAAACAATCCCAAAAGAAGCGACTATCTACGGCTATTTGAAAATAGCAGATCTACAAACTCACAACGCGTAGCGATGCGACGCATTGTGAGTGTGTGCATCTGCTATTTAAAAAAAATATATACATATATAATGTTGACAAATACATATTAATTTGGGGGTCCTTGACATGAAAATGTTTAAGAACCACTGGTTTCAACAACATATGGAAACAAGCCCCAAATAATCAACTACATTTTAGAAACAAGCAGTGGTGGAAAAAGTACTCAAATGTTTTACTTAAATAAAAGTATCAATACTGCAATGTAGAAGCACTCTACAAGTGAAAGTCTGGAATTACTTGAGTAAAAGTACAAAAACTATTGGTATCAAAATGTACTTAAGGTACCAAAAGTAAGTACTAAAATGTTTGAAAATAGCAGATCTACAATGATGCGATGCGTTGTGAGCTTGTAGATCGGCTATTTTCAAATAGCCTAGGTATAAAATAGGGCTTAAGTGGTTAATGTATGTTTTATAATGTAATCATTTATATCTGAAAAGTAACTAGTAACTAGTAACTAATACGTTTTCAGATAATTGTAGTGGAGTAAAAGTACTACCAATATTTACAAGCAACTTTACAGAAAAATAAGCCCAATGTCGCTTATAATAAGTGGACATGGCAACACTGCTACCGTAGTGTTTACATTTTACAGAGACCTGAGTGGACAGACACAGCTGTGAGCCGACCAATCAGTAGCAGCACAGCTTTAGCCCCGCTTAGCCCAGCTCAGACCTACCCAAGACTGGGTACTTTTTAGGCACCAGTTTAGTACCACTTACACACCACTCTACCCACTTCATTGTAGTGGAAACCGTCGCTGTGGTGGGCGGTGTGGGGTGGGGCTAGGTAAGTCCATGTATATGGAAAGCCGCCTTAAGTGGCTAACTTACATGTTTGGCAGCGCTTGTGAATGAGGCTATGGTGTTCTCCCTGACTTTGTGGTGCCTGTAAAAAACAGAAATTGAACAATACACGTACATGAATATAACAACATATATCAGGTAATAAGCACAGGACAAATTAACTATCAGATTCACACTGTGTGAGTTTACTTTATGGTGGGATTTGGTTGCAAAGTCTAGGCATGCATTTGTGTCTGTACAGAACACACAGACCTTCCTTCACGTGGACTACTTTCCTTTACTGCATGTCTTACCTGCACGTGAGACCACTTGCACAAAGGCCAATGTTCTATATCTGTTACTGTTCTTTGCCCCTCGTGTACACATCTGCTGCTATTTTTAACCTCATGTGCATACATTACATATACATACGTTTTACTACACATGTCAAATCTTTATGTATTTTTCCCCACTCTATTCATAGGAACACTTGATTATTTGACCTGCTTCTATGCTTGCTTTCCTTGCTCTACTCTTCTTCACTTTCCTGAAAACTACAAATGAACAAAATAATTTCACCCTCTTCTTTACACCTGTAAAACCACTGTGATGTGATGATAAAAGTTGATTCTTTGGTGTACAGTCTATCTGACAATATATCTTTTTGTCAATGATGAACATCTCTCATAACATTAGTACTGCAGTATGAGATATCAAGGCATAAAGCATCATTTAACCACTTAAGACCTGTTTTATACTTTGTCGTATCAATAGCAGATCCACAAGCTCAAACTTGTGAGCTCGTAGATCTGCTGTATAAAAAAAGAAAAGACACCTATAATGACATGCCCAAAATAGGGACGCCAGGATTAAAGTGGTCAAATTGAGGGTAATTAGCTTTAAATTGAGTGTGATAAGAGTTTAAATGAGGCTTAACACTGCGTGTGTGTGTGTGTGTTCATGCTTTACTTGGCTGCGTGTGTGCTGCCAGCTCCTCTGTGGCCAACATCCAGGGCTTTCCTCTTCTTCCAGTATTTAGTGAAGGAGGTGCTCATGTCACACTGAAGGCGCTGGATGGGCCTTATCACCAGATAGTCCACTGGAAGGAAAACACAAGTGAACACGTTATTCGGTTGATATCTTCATACAAAAGGCATCCTTTGAATACAGGCTGGGTGGGTCACTTTTATTTCACCTGCAGCCGGATAAGACCAGTAATACGTGTCTGAACTGTACTACACCGATTGTTAGTGGTCATTAGTGAACCATGTGTCTGAACTGTCTAACAATGATAGTTAGTGGTCAATGTATCCTAACTGTCCTACAGTATATTGATCGTTGGTGATCAATGCAAATGAACGTTCCTACAAAACTTTACCTCTGACTTTCCCGATGGTCTGTCTGGAATTCCGGCCCATGATGGGAAGCGTGGCTACTCCAATGTCCTTGCCACTCTCTAGGAAGGTGGAGGAGAGGAGAATGGCAGTACCCACATGCCCTGGGTGGGTGTCCCCCAGGACCACATGTTGACCCATGTCCTCCTGGAGACATAGACATGAGATTAGCGCAATGTTGAAGACATGAGATTAGCGCAATGTTGAACAGGTGTAAACTAGGTGAAGTCTCATATTTTGTCTTGGGCATTGTCATGTGTTCAGCTACCAGCTTGACCACTTTTAACCATTTTAATGATTCCTGGCTTCAACCCAAGTCTCTCGATTCAGGTTGTAGGTTATTTACGGACACTTGTGAATCAGATGAAGTTACCTCAAAGAACTCGAAAGTGAGCTCCAGGTTGTCTGGGTTCATGGTGTGGATGCTGTACTCCATCCACTGGGAAGCCTCCAGGGCGTATCCGTCCTCAGGCTGGAAGTGCCGTGACTTGTAGCCGTCCTTACTGATCATGCTGGTCTGTAGAGTGGTGGAAATCTTGTGCCAGGAGGGAGGGTGGGGCAGCTCCTCTTCCTCATCTTCCCCCTCCTCCTCGAAGCCCTCCCACTGCAGCCTAATCCTGGGAAGGAAAAGCAAATCAAATCTGAAATACCAGGATTATAACATCATGTAGACTTTTCCCAATAAATTAATGTTATCCAATAAACAGTAAGCCAAATAAATAAGTGTGGGGTGATTAGGGGACTTGGTGTAAAAATTGTAATTTCACTAAAGTAGGATTTAAGATCATAAACATTTTTCCTCTATTTTTTATTTAGCTATGGTGAGGTCTGAAGTATGTAACACCAAACAATGTCCTCTGAAATCTCAAAAGGGATAAATATTATCCAACTCCAATAAAAATGCATAACATTTCTAAAGATTGACATTCTAAGAAGACATTTTTACCCATGTTTTGGTACTGTGAAAAGCTAAAATGTTTCTGAAATTCAATTAACTTATTTACAAAATCAGTGTTGGTCCAAAAAATATAGACTGTTAATTATTATAACATACTTGCCCAGAAATGTATTCTACGGTTTTGGAAAAATTACTCCCACTTTTAAGATGTTTCAAGATCATCTTGACTTAAGTTCATAGACTTCTTCCACTAGAGAAATTGACCTTTGAAAAGCATAACCGTGGACAGATATTCCACGACCTTTGGTTTCCACCGTTTTCTCAATTAGACAATGGACCTACTAACTGATATGGTTAGTGATGGAGTGTGGACAAATTCAGTCATTGCCTGCAATTGGTTTACCATTTTCAGAATACGGTCACTGCCTATAGTATGTATTGTTTGATTGTCGCCGTTTTGTGATCATTTATTTGTATTAGCTATTTGTTTGTCAGTGGGCCAGGGGTGGAGGGAGGGAATAGGGAATGGGAGAATTAATTACTGTGTCCTGTGGGGCATCATGTATCTGTTCTGTTGTACACCCGTTTCTCAAATAGTTATTTCTACATTGCCTAGTTCTTGTGAATATCTAACAGTCAAATTGGCACCTTTCAGTCACTGCTCATGGAGTGCGACACCATTTAGGCTGTTCATGAATTACCCAAGTTGTCAGGGAGCATTTACGTCAAAAGGAACTGCAGTTCTGCTCGATTACAACTGTCTCATGTCCCTTTCAGCCGGGACCTTCAGAGAGTGGTGGTGTTGAATTCCATCCCTGCTTACCTGAAGCGAGACTTCTTGTATTTCTTCTTGGTGATGGATACTGGAGACTTTTTGGAATGGTGCAGACGTAGACGAATCTCTGTCTGGCATGTCAGCCACCCAGCGTCTATACAATCTACACCATCTGCAGGGAGGGCGGAGTACAGGGAGAAAAGGCATGGTGAGAACTAAGACACCCAATAGCTCCCTTGAGCTCTACCCATGCATCTGGCCACACTGACGACAATAAGAAAAGGACAGGCTAGAACAGTGACCTTGAAACCTCACGAATCCTAAATGCTTACCGGTAAGTCTCTAAGAGGTCATTGGTATGGATTTCAATCTCTCAGAGCAAGACAGAGTCATTTTGAAGACACGTAATGTGCTGCTTATAGTATTGATAACTTATGGGGCATTAATCAAGACAGTGATTCTAACGGGCATCCATGACTCATACTGTAAATGACAGTGGTAGATTTAACGGTGTATTCTTCAACTTACTGTGAACTCCAAACTGGCCATCATCAACATCCAAGAGTGCCTCTGCAAGGAGGAAACAATATATTAGAAGACTTTTAAATAGACATTTAAACAACCACTAAAACTTGTGGATCTGAATTTGAATTTATTTGCCATATTTGTTTTAGTGGTTGATGGCATTTCTTTAAGCGTCACCCATTGAATTCTGATATACACTATTCAGATTCAATTCAAAAGCAAGCTCTTCTCCATAGAGCACATTAAAGAGTCTACTAATTGCAACAGGTTTGAATTCTAAAAGAAAAGAAAAGCATCTGCTGGCTAACTTGCAGAAACAACTAAAATACAAGTCGTAAGACACAAGGTCCTCTGAGGGACTTGTTAGAAGGGGGTAAAAAAAAGGGGGGATGGGGTGACAGGGTCCAGGGTGAGGGGACAACACGCAGGGTAGGGGACATGTCTACGCACTGCATGTTATTTTGTTCCTATCAAGCTGTGTTTCTAAAGAACCTTTGTCAGTGGGAGTCCTAAACACAATAGTGTTCACCAGAGGGATCCGCCTGTATTTACAATAGTGTTTCCTGTATGACTCTAGATTGTTCCAGCTTTAACAACAAAGCCCACCCCCCCCCAGCAAAACCACACCTCGCCAAAGCTCCCACAGTAGAGAGTGCGCCCTAAACATAGAAGTTGCCCTTAAGCCGGATTTACACTGAGTTGCATAGCCGATCTACAAGCTCAACACGCACAACGTGTTGAGAGCTTGTAGATCAGCTATTTTCGGTATGTGACACCATGCTCGACAAAGTATATATCAGGCCCTTTAAAGAACTGAAGCTGAAGCTCAGATGTACCTATTCCCCAAATAAACTTTGAGAATGAGTGCCCAAAAAGGGGAGGTTGTATCTGTATGGAGCAACGTTATCAAACCCAACAATATGATTGTCTTTCTTGTGTGGGTACCTGTGGGGCGCAGAGTGCGCGGTTGCTGATGGGTCTCCCACTTATTGACTATCACTTGACAGGGACCACCAGAACTCTGCAATTCCAATATTTATAAATTCATATATATGCATTATACATGTATTCATTCATATAGACACGTGACAAATTAAAGGAAAAAATTGAATAAAATGAGTGGAGAAACATAACAAAGGCAGATGCTTGTACTACTGCATGATGCACAGCCTATCTGTGGTATGCATACACATATCAAGATGTTAAGAGGAAAGGATCTAAGTGACTGAAAGAAAGATGGTTGATTATTGGTGCACAGATGGCAAGAGCTTCAGTGACAAAGACTGCTCAACTGGCTAGTATTTCTATAGGAACTGTGACTACTGTGACATCTGCATTTCGATCTATGGGAGAAAGACATCAGTCAATGCAGGATGTGATCAGGGTCAGACTGTGTCAGCAAGAAAAGCCTGTCGACAGAGAGGGATGTTATAAGTAGGGTTGTCAGTACACAAAGCCCAGTGCAAAAACTGGAAAAGGTACTGGAAGCTGGTCTACAGAGATGTGGAAAGAAAAGTCATATGATCAGATGAGACATCCGTCACCTTATTCTGCAATCTCCACAGGTGGGCGAGTGCCTGTGTTGTGTAAGGCATGAATGCTTGACCCCAACGGTGAGGGCTCTATTATGTGGCTCTAATAGGCTGGGGACGGGGGGGCAATATGCGGGGAATGACAAAGTAATTCTGAGTGATCACCTTTATCATATGATTAAACATTTACATAAACACTACAGGGCATGAGGAGTGACTGAATGGCTTTGATGAGTATGGAAATGATCTGAATCATTATGCTATGGCCTTCGCAGTCACCAGATCTCAACCCAATTGAACACCTATGGGAGATTTTGGACCGAGGTGTTAGACACCATCATCAAAACACCAAATTAGGGAATATGACTGACTGGTACCTATCCTTCCAGTTAAGTTCCACAGACTTGAAGAATCTGTGCCACGGTGCAATGAAGCTATTCTGGCGGCTTGTGGTGGTCCAACACCTTACAAAGAAACTCTGTTGGTTTTTCCTTTAATTTGTCACCCATCTGTATTCATTGTTGATAGACTATACAGTATATTCATTCATATACTCAGGGTTCATAGACTGTTAATAGACTGTGAAAATATCCACCATTATACATTGTTGATAGACTGTACATATCATCATATTCATTGGCAATAGATTTACTGTATTGCGATACGAGCCATCACCAGGTTGAAATGCAGGTTGAAACCTGGAAAGCGAATTTGTTAGTTACAATCAAGGATAAAGTTGGAATCATGGCTTCAATTACATTATATGTTGCCCTTTATGTGTGAACACATTGATTATCAAACTTTATTTTCTTCCAGCATATACTGTAGGTTGTACAATCCTCAGGGCCTGGACTAGGATTGTGAACCACTGAGTATTTTTTGAGTGAATGAATTACAATTGGTTTGGAACTTGCCTTTATAAAGTAGTGAATGATTGCTACTAAGCCTTTACTCCATGAGGGCAAAAAAAAGAAAAAGAAAAGAAAATTCCCAAGAGCACACCTGATTTATATTTCACTAAATGATGTGTCGCGTGATGAAAATAGCCAATCTACAACCTCATGTATCACATCTTGTAGATCCGCTATGTTCGGCACGTGACACCATCGACAGAGCTTTTAAAAAGTAGGCCAGTAAAATGAAATGAGACCAGTACAGGCTTTAGGAGCCCTAAAGTAGTGAGGAGAAAAAAAGAAAAATAGCAACCAGTTCAAACATGTACATGGAGAGAGTACAGTTTCTTTATCCATCATGGTGTCAACTCCACCCATGAATGAGAAGGAAAACAAACCCAGAACCAGACTTAAGCAAAGTCAGCATGTCCTCAAGGCAACAACAACAACACTCGAGGAAAACGCTAGCCGTTACCAGTCTGCCTGCCAAGTTTCCTCTCTTATCACGCTCTCTCACTCTGATAGACTGTATCTCTTCTATCCCTTGCTCTAGAAGAGATATTCTATCCCTGGTATGTGTTGGTTATGCGAGTGTGTATTCTTGCTGTAGCTTTCTCCCTGGTACACATGGGAGAAGCTCACGTGCTAAGATTAGAGCAGGCCAGCTGGCAGCCAGCCCAGGATTGCATAGAGTGACATGGGTTCATTTCCAAGAAGGATACACACAAATGTAGGGAATGCGATGCAAAGACCATGTGAACTAGGGCTGGGCAGCTTATCAATATTATATCGATATATGATATAATATATGATATATATATATGATATATATATATATGATATATGAGACTAGATATCGTCTGAGATTTTGGATATTGTAATATTATGGTAATATCATATGGCAAAAGTGTTGTATTTTCCTGGTTTTAAAGACATTAGTAATGCAATTTTCTCAACTTACGTTCTAGCTGTTCAATCATTTGCCTTTACTCACTTAGTTATTAAATTTGCATTACTGATGATTATTTATCAAAAAGCTCATTGTGTAAGTATTTTGTGAAAGCAACATTAGTCATTCCAACAATATCAATAGCAGATATTTGGTCAAAATATTGTGATATTTGATTTTCCCATATAGCCCAGCCCTAATAGGAGCGGCCAAGTAGAATTGCCTTCTGATACAGTATATGCAAATCTTCCAATTGGCAAGAAAACAACCATAACAACAGTGTACAAAACAAACAGTCGAGTAAAACCTGCTCATCCCCTTCTTGCTAATGACCTTAAAAGAAATAATTACAAACAACACACATCAATTGTACAAATGACGGAGTGACTTCAACATCACCATTAAAATACCATTAGATTTTAGCTTGGGGAAAGAACAAAAACTACTCACCTTTGATGCCAGGAAGAAACCCTTGAAATAACGGTAATTTGACACGGCTCCCCTGGGAACAGTGATAGTTTTACTCCACGTGGCACTGTTGGAGGAAACAACCAACATTTTGTAAATGAGAGCCAGAATGAGTCACTGATCTTGTCCTGTATGGATTTCATTTAGAACAAACACCAACAGTACAGAACACACGCAGGATACTCAAAATATCTTTCGTTTGGGCTAAGAATTTAAAACTCAAATATATTTGAGGCAAGACATTTACATTCAAGATAACTTTTTTGTCCGTTACAAGTAACAATTTTTTTTCTCTGACAAACACTTAATATTGTTTAAAAGTCCTATATTGGCCGACACATTTGGCCAAATAAAGTATCAGTCAGGGTCACAATAAACAGAAAAAGTACCGGTAGGTTGCGTGCAGCGCCTTTTGTTACCAGCCTAATTATTTCAGTTATATTTAGCCTACGTTTTAAGTGCCATTCATGTTGATTCAGTGGAAAAACATTCTATGAGACTTTAAAGTTGCTAGGTATAAGTAAATCCCCCTTTTGAAAGACACCATGCTGTTTATTTGAGCAAACATTACTGCATTACTCTAATAACAAGCTATTCAAATTCCTAAATCTGTGAATCAATAACCCTGGAAAGATAGTTATTTACAAGTACTGCATTTTGAACTGGAACCTTTAGTACAACGAGGAATTGTATCAATACAGTGAGTTTAAGGTAACAAAATTGTTCAGGTATATTCTGTAGTGTTAATTGATTAAGCCCAAAATGTAAACACAATATCTCAAAAATGAAGCAATGGGGACGTAAATGGTCAAGGGTTATGGAAACTATGTGGCCAATGTTGACAACGTGGCCAATGTTGACGACGCCCGCACACTAGATCATGCTCTAAAGCTTAAAAGTTTTATTTTGGTTCCTTGACCTTTACGCCATTGGACGTGACGTTTCGAGCCCATCGGCTCTTCATCGGACACTGGAGTAAACACACAAGCACCTACAAGCACAACACAGAAACCTGTGTGTGTACTTCAGTGTCTGAAGAGCCGATAGGCTCGAAACTTCACGTCCAAGGGTGTGAAGGAACCAAAATAAAAAGTTTAAACTGAAAGTGAGTGCTGGTAGTCTTTTCAAAGAAACTGTTTCTGCCTGAACCGTGCACCCGTTACTTTTTGTACTTTGAACGACGCGTCTGATGAGTGCTTGCTTCTTTCTTTTTCAAGAAAAAAAGTATAAACAGGGTAATATCTCAAAGAGCAAATTATACCCGAGGAGCTCACATTAATTCATCGTAATGTTTCACCTACCCTGTATCACCAACAGGCTGCAAAGGCACAGCTCTCGCATGGCACCAGCTGCCAAGGGCTCCACAGCTACCCACCACAGCAATCACCTCACCTACAAAAGGTCCACATCATTCTACTTGTTACACTGCACAAAAAACTGGACAAAGGGTTAATCATATTACTGGCCAGTGCAATTTCAAAAAACAGCTTGAAAATGTCCCTTAGGCACATAAACTTGCATGTCCCAAGATTACTTCATTTGGTTGGCAAGTACAAGTTCAGTCTGAATTGCAAAGATGAGTCTTAAATTGTTAGTTTTCTCATCTTTCAGCATGATCACAGATGTTAAAAGACAGGTTAAAAACACTGAATTATTGTGCTGATTACAATATAAAACTTCAAATCTAAAAAATGCAATTGACTATCTAAAAATCTAATTTAAAACACAAATCTAAAATAAAGTAGCTGCAAGCAACTTGGATGCCATTTGCATCCAAGTTGCTCGCGGCTAAGTACTTTTGTTCAAACTTGTCATACCTGGTATTGTGTCTCCTCTCACAACTAGAGTGACTTGACAGGTTTCCATGATGGCCACAGGATGTTTTCAGGTCGATTTATGGTTCAAACAAGCTGGGGGAGAGAAAAGAAAGCATTCCAATGTCAACTCAATTCCCTAAGCAATAATGACCTGCAATCTTTCTGCATCAACTGTCAGCGGCTGTGTGGTGGTGTGTGCCAAAAGATTATTATAAAATAATACTCAAAGGGACTGGTTCTCCGAGTCTAGGACCCACCGCAGTGGAGTCCGGGTAAGAACTTAACCGAGATGTTGAACCCTGCTGATTGAGAAGATTGGATCGGATGATCCCTGTATAATGGAGATATCTGGGTTGTAAGGCCAAATATCCTGATCCTAAAAGGTGCTGGAGTCTCTCGGGTGAGAGCTGGTCAAGGGACTTGAAGGTTGACTGCGAATATAGTCTTGAGAAGTCGTGTCTCGGAGATAATCGAGGCGTGGAGGAAATACTGCTTGCGTCTGCCTTCAAGGGTGACGGTCACCCTTTATATAGTGCTTGGCTGGAGGCTCGTGACATTTCACTGATGTCACGATGAGGCAGCCATATCCGTATATGGAGATCAATCACGCCCAAATATGGAGTTTGTGATGTCAGACTTAGATAGGTTAGTTAGATATGTCGGATAGCTCCATATATGGAGTGCCAATATTCAGTGGGTAACTATGGCAACCTATCAAATATCCATATGTTGTGAGGGTGAGTGAAAGCCTTTCGTAACAGTTATTGTCCGACAAAACCTTTTTTGCCAGACCCAAGGGGTCGGGCTTACATGAGGCTTTGTACCTGTTTCGTCCATACATGGGCATGGTCACTTTGTCCTCCGGCCCCAGCCAAAAAAAAGTCTGTCCCCCTTTCGTCATGAACTATTCATGACATCATTATTATGTCACAAGTATGTAATTAAGTAAAGCTCATCAGCTTCATTCTGGGTCTGGCAGAACCAGGTCTCCTGGTCTTGTTTTTATATGTTCATTTATGTCTGGAAGAGCTGCTTTTACTTGGGTCAAACGGTCATGATGTGCAAAAACACCTAACTTTATATCTGTCTGTGGTAATACAGTAGCAAAGCTACCAGTGATGGAAGAAGTACTCACATGTTTTACTTAAGTAAAAGTATCAATACTGCAATGTAGATATACTCTGTTACCAGTAGAAGTCCCGTATTCAAAATGTACTTGGGTAAAAGTGCAAAAGTATCGGCATAAAAACATACATAAAGTACCAAAAGTAAAAGTACTCATTGTGCAGAATGTCCCAAGCTTGATGCGACACATTGTGAGCTTGTAGATCTGCTATTTTCAAATGGCCGAAATAAATAAATAAATATATATATATATATATATATATATATATATATATATATATATATATATATATATATATATATATATATATATATATATATAGGGCTGAAGTGGTTAGTGTGTTTTGTAATAATAATCAAAATCTACAAAGTAACTAAAGTTTTCATATAATTGTAGTGGAGTAAAAGTACAATATTTTCCTCTGAGATGTAGTGGGGTAGAAGTGAAAGTATTGAAAATTGCACCACTGCAGGCTACACACACAATTGTGGTTGAAGTTTTGCAACAACACTTGGTTGAAGTGTTGCCGTTTACAGAATAACCAGGCATGACATTTACTTGATTGTAGGAAATAATACTCAAAGTTCTTAACTTCTTTGTCTGTGAACAATGAACATGTTATTTTCTTTGACAAATCTTAGCAAATGCACATTCAAGGAATTTACAGTTAAAACTACAACTGACAAGAACAGTGTTACAGGTCAGAATGTAGTGCCTAGTTTAGTATATATTGCATTCACTGCTATAGTATTCGTCAATATGTTTGGTATGTCGTTTGCATTGATTTTTTCAAAATGAAGCAATGAAAAAAAGACAAAGGCAAAGGTCACAAGTTCAAAGCATAAAAAAGAAAAAGACAACACGAAGCAAAGACAAATACAAAATACAATAAAATAAAATAAAGCACCCCCCAATTTAAAATAATAATAATAATAATAATAATAATGTTTGGTATGTCTAATATCCTTTTTAGGCCTACATTTAAAAGCTGGACTAGGGCCGAAGCAATGCGTTTTTGGCGGATCATCACTTTATGGGGACCCTTTTTTTTTGCACTTATTTATAATCACGTTTAGATTACATTCATGGATTTATACATTTATACTCGAGTTGAGTTGAGATGAACATTTATTTACCTCTGTGTATCCCTCGGTGGTGATGATGATGTGGCTCCTCTGATCTGCTTGGCTCTGTGAAGCCTGGCTTGGCTTTATGATGATCCTGCTGACAGGCAACAGTCCGAGTGCACACAACGACAACGCTCACTAGTCGCTCCGACACCACCAGCCATTGTTGTCCTGCGGTTTTAAAGAGTCATTTCAATTGTTTAAACTTGTCACGAATCGATCATAACGTCACGTTTTAACATTAGCGTTTTAAGCCCGATGATCTAATGATCTCCCCGTTTTCAGGGGATCCCGACAGAGTAGCTACGACGATCTGGAACGATGTGATGGCTGGTTTTTGTTGGCCAGTTGCTGTAGGTTTGACGCTCGCTTCAAAACCGCCCTGCACCGGATCAGATAAAAGCGTGCTGTAATACTACGGTTACACCGAAAGGCGTTGACCTATAGAATACTGTTACTTCAAGGGGGAGGGTATCGCTGTAACATGCGATGACAGACTGTTGGGTTTGATCCAGTGCGGCCGCACGCCAGTAACTATAAACGCACAACAGCTGGTCAGATTGGCGCTAATGGTTGCACATTGCAATTAAGTGACACATCATTTATAAAGCAAGACATAAGCTGTTTCCTGGAAAGTGGCAACATATATAGTTTAAGGATAGGAATGGTAGGTATGAGTTGAGAGGGGACAGGGGGGAACTAAACTTAAAACAACCAAGTGTTAGTATAGTACTACTTTGAAAAGTACATGTATTTCTGTTCGTGGTGTGAAGCTGTGAGACTATTAAGCAAAGTATACATTTAATGCAATTTTCTTTTTAAAGGTTCAAATAGTTTATACTGGACAAAGACCGAATGAAATGATTGATGCATTTATTGACCAAAGTTGTTAATGTGATCAAATGTAGGATTGATAGACTAGGGATCTACTTATGTACATTATGGATTTTTTATGTTTGTTAAGTTCTTCACATCCTTCTTTCTTGTTAAAATGTAACAAAATAAGGATAGGCATTAATAAGCCTTTTCGATCAGGCTAAATTAAAAAAATAAAAATAAATAAAATGTGTCACTGGAAAAAAAAAAGAGTATCGAACTAAACTATTCATTCATTCACCTAAAAACATGTATTTGGTGTTTTGAGGTTGTAAGTACAATAACTGTCAGCACTCTGCAGTCATTATGTAAAACCGGAGTAACAGAATTCGATAGGCCAGTGCAGGCCACCCATTTCAGTCTAACACCGATCGTGTGTTGCTAGTGCTAACAATGAGCATACCATACCATGCGTCAGCTGAGCATTATTATCATGAGAGAAACGTACATGCGGAATAATAATACAACATGGCGATGAACAAAAAGTGGATCAAGAAACGTTACCGTGGTCTTAACGATCCATCGGATGAAGAAATAATGATTTGTTTTGACAGTTACCCCGCGCAGTGGGAGGAGCCTGGGAGGGAGTGTGTTGTTGACATCATGACGTCGTGATGGTTATAGAACGAGAATAGCTCTGCAATAAATTAAGATGTTTCATGTTTGTTACAAGTTACAACCATGCAGTGGTGTAAAGTAACTAAAGTGCTGTACTGTACAATTTTGAGGTATTTCTTTTACTTTACTTGAGTATTTCCAATTTTCAGTACTTTTACTTCTACTCCACTACATCTCAGAGTCAAATATTGTACTTTTGCTCCACAACAATTATTTGAAAACTTTAGTTACTAGTTACTTTGTAGATTTGAATTATTATTACAAAATATACATTAACCAATTTCAGCCCTATTAAAACTTTGGCTTTTTGAAAATAGCCGATCAACACATCTACTGCGATTTTCAAAAGATTTGTATACATTTAAAAATGTAAGTGGCATAGCCTACTGCATAATGAGTACTTTGTACTTTTAGTACTTTAAGTACATTTTGATACCAACACTTTTGTACTTTTACTTAGTACATTTTGAATTCCTGACTTTTACTTGTAACAGAGTATTTCTATTGCAGTATTGATACTTTTACTTAGGTAAAACATTTGAGTACTTTTTCCACCACTGATTACAACACTCTTTTAGCCTGACACACTCAGCTTGAATTTTTCTTTCGTTTCACTGAATCGCTTTAGCCAGAGTTTCACTGCTGTTGAGAAATGTGTGACAAATGTTAATCATAATAAGGGAAGTTGAAGTTCTTCAAAAAATATATTCTTATTTAAAAAAAGAAGAGAAACCCCAGATCTACACGAAGTAGAGAATTCACACACAAAATGCCTCGTTTTGGACTAATCTCAGAATGACCCAGTGACCTACAAATGTGTGCTTTACAATGATGATGTTACATAAGTCCATTTATAGTGTAACATATTTGTTGGTTCTGGTTCTGCCTCGTGTCAGCAGATACATTTTCTGTCTCATCAGTGAAAGCACAGAAAGAGAGGGGTCAGGTGCCGTCCAGGCTCAAGTGACCTCTCCGGTGTCCCCTGGACACTAAACGCCTGATTTATTGATGACAGGACCAGTCAAAGTGAGATGCATTTAGTTCAGCAGCCTAACAAATAATACCAGTGGTGGAAAGTAACTATACGTACATTTACTCAAGTACTGCACTTAAGTACAATTTTGAGGTACTTTTACTTTACTGGAGTATTTCCAATTTTCAGTACTTTTACTTCTATTCCACTGCATCTCAGAAGCTAATATTGTACAAAACTGAAGTTACTAGTTACTTTGTAGATTTGAATTATTATTACAAAACTTACATTAACCAGTTCAGCCCTTTTTAAACTTTGGCTATTTGAAAGTAGCCGATCTACAAGCTCACAATGCGTCGCATTGCGACGCATTGTGAGCTTGTAGATCTGCTATTTTCAAAAGATCTTTATACATTTTATTATAAACATGATACCTTGTGAAACAGGACATTCTGCAGAATGAGTACTTTTACTTTTGGTACTTCAAGTATATGTTGATGCCAATACTTATGTACTTTTACTCAAGTACATTTTGATTACCGGACTTTTACATGTAATGGAGTGTTTCTACATTGCAGTATTGATACTTTTACTTAGCCTAAGCACCTTTTTAGTACTTTTTCCACCACCGAATAAATACCTCACGTGGTCTTGTTCCTTTGACATTATTTGTGCAGCAATTTTGCTGATGCCTTCAAATTTGACCTGGGTCTTATACCTTTTATTTTATTTTACTTTCTTTCATCAGAGGGCCCCTGGGTTTTGTGGTGATAGTTTAGGCAGGCTAATGGCTTTTGTGTATTTGTAAATACCCAAGAATGTGTGTAGTGGAGGAGGGGTCTGAGAAAAGATGTAAACACGTGTGTGTGTGTGTGTGTGTGTGTGTGTGTGTGTGTGTGTGTGTGTGTGTGTGTGTGTGTGTGTGTGTGTGTGTGTGTGTGTGTGTGTGTGTGTGTGTGTGTGTGTGTGTGTGTGTTGCGCAAGTGCATGAGGCTGGTATGTGAGGTTACATCATAGAGTTAAAAATAACAAGGATACATCTATCTACCACATTTTAGCCTATAGCTCCCTCCAGTGTTCATATGAAAAAGTGCACATTTTTATTTGTGGAAGAAAGTGGTGCATGGAAGAGACTGGGTCATCATGACTTGAACATCAAGAGATAATATACACAAGAAAATATACTGTCACAGCATTTTCTTTTCCATATTATTCGCAACACATTCTCTGGCAACACTGCTATGAGCCTGTAATGCCAATGCCACCACAAAACCACCGCATTTATGACCAAATAAATACATTGCCTCTGACGAAAACGCCTAACTCCATTGGACCCTCAAACTGTCCGTCAAAAACAAACAACTCCCCCCTCCTCTCAGGCTCTCAGAGAAGCTCTGCTCTGTATGAGGCAGACAGGGAGAAGATTTTTCAATGCTTTTGGGAGAACATAAACTGGGAAGAGAAGAGAATGTATGTGCAAGGTTTGATAGATGTCACCCCAGTAAAGAGGAGAAGGGTGTCTTCACAAAGGTCATCTGCTCGTGTTTTCTTTTTAAATGTTAATGGACAGAGAATGAGTGTGTGCAGGAGTTTGTTTCAAACATCTCCAAGAGCTCAAGGAGATCATGCCAAAAGACTTTCACAGCTTTTATGACAATCTAAAGCACTAAGAAACACCCACCACACACACGCAACACACAACACACAACAGTGTGATAATAAAATGTTGATAGGTATATGATAGGTAAATTCAACTGTGGTTGTTATTGTTAGTGCAGTAGGCTACAGATTTGATAGGCTACAGATTCTATTTTTCATGAATGTATTTTATGCCATTTATTTATTGTTGGTGTGCCATGATTGCTTTTGTTAAATACATGATTGAGTATTGAGGCAGAATTGTTAGTGGTAACAGTTAGATCCATGGTTGTTTACAATGCATGTTAAAATAAAAGTGGTTTAAGTACAGAATTCAGCTTGATCTATACTTAGTATATGAGGATGGCGCTCACCATAAATAGCTGATCTCCAAGCTCACAATGCGTTGTGATGTGTTGTGAGCTTTGAGATCCATTGCCAGCTGTTCTTATCAATGATGGACAAAACCTCCTAACTCCACTTGCACTGGATTTGTGTTTGGACAAAACTCCTAACTCCACTTGAGCTGGATTTGGGTAAAGTGGTGATAATATAATGACACATGCAAGTATCTGATAATATATCAAGTCACAATACCAAGTTTGATGAGGCAGTATTGCTTTGTTTTAAAAATATAAGGTTTTCTTCATTTTCAGAAAAAAATATATTTTGTTTTTCATTTCCTGAACAATTACCATTTTGGATTTAGCTGGTTCCGGCCGGACAGCAGAGATATAGACCTATCCTATAGGATCAGACTCAGAATGCCTCTGCTCTGTGGGGTGTTTGTTGGGGATGAAACTGAAGCTACAGAACAGAACATTAACTGAGTACTCCTCTGGGCACTGTTCATCTTTGCCTTTAGCTTATAATGAATACCCATGCGACTGCAGGCCTGGGGAGAGAGAGGTACCGGTATGTTCATCTATCTACTCTGCTGACAATACACTTGTCTTCATAACTCTACTGGGGGGCAAATGGCCCTTTTGTGTCGCACCCACTATTAAGCATTAGTAGCAACGACTTTAATGCAGATTTGATGGACAGAGTTGCCTCAGTGCAGGGCTGGGCGATATGACTTCAAATCAATATCACGATTATGTCAAACTTTTGTCTCCATTATGATCATAACACACACACACACACACACACACACACACACACACACACACACACACACACACACACACACACACACACACACACACACACACACACACACACACACACACACACACACACACACACACACACACACACACACACACACACACAGAAATCTATTCGTTTTTTGTGTGTTGACTCTCTGATATTTAGGACATTTAAAAATATAATTTATTAAAAAACCTCCTCTATTATTTGATTAACCTACATGAGCAAGATTAAGTCGGTTATTTATATTCTAAATATAGGTTTCAATATATTTTGGGTTAATTGCGCAGCCCTACCTCAGTGCATGCATGCCTGTATCAGTGTGGTTGGCCAGGGTCTTACTGCAGGAAGCTGGGACGGGATGGGGTGGGATGGGGTGGGGGTGAGAGAGGCAAGAAATGAAGTGAAGTGAAATGAAGTGAAGTGAGGGACTGCAGTGTTATGAATATTTAAGGCTGTCTCTCACAGCTGAGAAATGTATTTTTTTCTTCAGTATTGATATTTGTCTCCTCCGCAGCAGGATAACTTGCAACTTGGCTTGTTGCATAATAAAGGCTTTTAGAAAAGATAAATGTGCATGTGCAAATGTGGATTTGTGCATGTTTGTTCACTTGTCGTTGTGCATGTGTATCGCAGCCATAACATTAAATCTACATTTTGCTAGTACAGTCTGAGTCATTGTACGATTGTCAGTTCTTTCACAATGTATGGTGTTGCGAAGCATTGTGAGCTTGTGGATTGGCTATTTTGAATGAATTTTCTATTTTTTTTTTAACTTTCATCAAATCTAAGTTATTCAAATTGATTAGAACTGATTTTGCATCAGTAATCAGTGATTTGACTCTCCATTGTACTCAAAAATCTGGTATCAGTCAGGCTCTGGTCTGCGCCATAGAATGAGAGTCTCCGGCCACTATACACAACAAACACCAAAAATAGCAGATCTACAAGATCACAAGAGCTTGTAGAGCTTGTATTCTCGGTGTAAGTATAAGTCAGGTTTAAGAGCCCACCAGAGTAGCCCACTGGGAAAAGTTAGGATCTATTTCTAGAAGTGAGAGTCCATCACTGTCAGGGCATTAAGACTCCTACATTGACAGTACAGACATTCTGTATTCAATTTGAGAGTGGTAATCCCCTCTCCAGTATCCTGCACTAGTCAAAGTGTACTTGACTGGGGGGGGGGGGGGGCAATATACTGTTACGTTACAGTCTTTCAATCAATATGTTGATTACCTTCTTGGTCACTGGTGCTCAATTCCTGTGAACTGCACTGTAGATAGCATCGTGATTGCCTTCAAGGCTATTGTTAAATTTCAGATAGGTTACCCAGACCTAATTCCTCTGTGGCCCCTGAAATAAATGTGCTGAGAGTACAAATCAGCTCTTACCAGTGGAAATCCTGCCCTCAAGGCAAGGAAGTCATTATAAGCTGCTATACAATTTATGGCCATTTCACATGGGGATAAATTGTGATGTGATTCAGTGAAAACCTTGTTCTTCTGAATTAAACTAGAAGGTTCACTGTGGATGATGACATCAGGTTATTTATTTATTTTGCCTTAGCTACACTTCTTATTGTACAGTGAATCAATCCTGTCAAGTGACCTGTTGCAGTTTACATGTCTGCAGGCACACCTCTATCTAGTGGGAGTGAGACAACCTGTCACATGAACAATGTTGGTGTAAGTAAGAGATTCGAAAGGGGATATATGTTTTTTTATATACACAGAAAATAAAAGAGCGTCAGAAAGGGTTCATGCATTAAATTACAATCCGGGATACCAGTCACAATGACATTACCTATGGCATTTGTTCTTGTTTGACAATTCAAAAAAGAAGAGAAAAAAAACTATAATAGCAGATCTACAAGCTCACAACGTGAACATTAAGTGGTTAATGTTCAATACTGTCATGGAGATAAACCGTGGCAGTTCTGAGCTTTCACAAGCTCACAATAGATCTTAACAATGTCGGTATAGTACTCAGGAGGAAGGACGTCAGCACTTACATTTGAGAAGAGAACAAACAGAAGCAATAACTCAGCGCGGAAGTCTCAGACTTTACAGTATCGCCTGCTCATAGTATCCAAGCCCTCCCCAAGGACGCTATTGTGATCATCATTTCGCATTGCAATGCAGATCTTACATAAAACCCTGTTGAGTCACTGAGTTAAATCCCATTCCAAAATACAAACAAAATTCATAGCTTTCTCACAGCATCAGCATGCTACCAAAAAAATATTATTTTCTTTAAATGGGAAATAATAATATTGAATTAAAATAGCATTAGTAAGGGTAGGCCTACTAGGGATTAAATAATGGTGCTCAGATCAAAGCTTCACTTAATAGGGTGCTAGAGTGAGTGGATGGATCATTTACATGACTACAATATCTTCCTCCCTGAAATGGCAAGACATCTTCAATCCAGAAGATTGCACACAAAAGACTATTCAAAAGACTATTTCTAAGGCAGTTCAGGAAGCTTGGAGTATCAAGGGTTGCCATGTTAAAGTTCTACTGTAACAGAAAGTGTACATATCTTCTCTGTATGGTATTGCAATTCTACAGCCCCCAAGAAAAAAACAGCTCGACAGAATTGTGCGCACAGCTTAAAAAATAATTGGCTTCTCCCCCCACTATTTCTGAAGTATACCACATCCAGCCAACCCGCTATTCAATTATTTCCCTTCAGGTAAAAGACTGCAGTATTAAGACCAGAACATCTTGCTTCCACAATAACACTCTGAAGCAATCTGAATCCTGAATGCTTCAATGGTTGTATAAACTAGTATGAACTACACAGGCACTTCAATTTGCCACTTAAGGGCTCGGGACATATGGTAACGGTATTGGTTGCAATATTATAATGTATAATATTATGGTTGATTGTTGTTATCTCTGAGTACATTCAACTGTAAAGTTACGTGTAGGCAATACATTATTTAACCTTGAATCCTTTGGGGAAACTTGGTTGATTTCGCAGTGCAGAGGATGTCTGATGCTCTTCTATGCGCGCACGCACGCACACCCACACACACACACACACACACACACACACACACACACACACACACACACACACACACACACACACACACACACACACACACACACACACAGTGACAGCTTGGAGCCTGTTTCTTTGGGTCTGTGAGCAGATGCCAGTCTCACTCATTTGGGAGGCAGTGTTGTGCTGCGTGATGATAAATGATAAATCCCGCGGGCTGTGTTTGATCTCCTCTGAAAGTGGGGAGAACAGGGGATGCTTTAACCGATTCTGTTCCTCCATGCATCTTTGTCTGCGACCTGCTGTGACTCGTAATAAAATTTCTGATTAACAGTTGAGCTGTGGCACACCGTTGACAGAATTCTCAAATAAACTTGCATTCACACATCTCTGAAAGGTTTGATTAGGCCTTACACTGCATGAAGATGGGACATTTTGTGAACTTTACATGCATCAAAATCAAGCCTTCAAAACATGATTGTTGTATGTCTGTGATCTTAACTTCTTCATTCTATTTTATGTATGTAAAAGAGATCTCAGTGAGGTTTTCCTGGCTAAAATAGAGGTTACATAAATAATGTAAAAATTTAACTGACTTTTTCAGCTCCGCCTCCACCCCATCTACATGAAAATATATTTTAGACCCTGGAAATAATCGGGCAGTTCAAAAATATATATTTTCTCCCATACAGGAGTATCCAAAATATAGTTTTTGACTAAATGTTTACATATTTTTGCAACATGAAATATGGATAGTAGTCCAGAGCTCACAGAGCCTGTTGATTGATGACCTCTGAGGTGTCTGTGTTGTCTGGATATGTCCCATCCTCCTTAGGTGTGTGCAGAGAGCTGGCTCCATCCCAGCGGCAGAATGGAACATAGCGGACACAAGAGTAGGAGGCCAGGCGAGTACTTAAGCCGAAGGGAAGGTCATAAACCTCGTCCGTTTCCAAGGTGCTGCTTGAGTCTCCCAGGTGGGCTGCGTTCCAGGACAGCAGGCCACGTTCACGCTTGCTTCCTGAAGCCAGATTTATATTTAGTGGCGTCTGGCGTGCCAGTGTGGCACACCAAAAATAGCTAATCCACTTCAATGCGTAAATATATGCTATTTGATGCGATAGTAGCACATTTATGTTACTTAGCAGCACAATTTGCCGATAAATGTATTCCTTTGATGAAGTATTTTACCTGGAACTGTGTTGTCGAGAATGAAGCCAAGGAATCCTCCCACGAACATGCCAGTGGTCAGTAACACCTTCAACACCTGGTCCAACTCCACCACACCTGGCACAAGGCACAGCAGTATTATGTGTCGCAACTTGACAGGGTTCTCGGTACGATGAACAGCAAAAAATAGCCCATCTGCAAGCTCACAAAGTGTCGCATAGCAACACGTGAGCTTGTTGATCTGCTATTTTCACTTTTATTTTTTGCTTTTGGAAAACATTTGAAAAGATTTGACTGGTGTAATCAAACAACTTGTTGCTTGTCACACATTATTTTGTGTCGAGTGCAGTGGTGGAAAAAGTACTACATTGTTTTACTTAAGTAAAAGTATCACTACTGCAATGTAGAAGTACTCTGTTACAAGTAAAAGTCCAGAATGCCAAAATGTACTTGAGTAAAAGTACAAAAGTATTGGTATCAAAATGTACTTAAAGTACCAAAAGTAAAAGTACTAAAATGTTTGAAAATAGCCTAGGTATAAAACAGGGCTAAAGTGGTTAATGTATGTTTTATAATGTAATAATTTATATCTGTTAATCAACAGAATCTGTTGACTTGGTACTGTCTTAGATGACGCAACTCAGGCTCCAGCACTGTTATTTAACAGTGGCTACTGTCCTTATCTGATATAATCAATCAACTCTCTCAACACTCTCATGTGACGCGTACAAAGTCCCCTGGTTTTAATAGTGTAGTCACAGCTGTAGCTTCTTAGAATTGCATATATTTGTACTTATTATGGCTGAATATCCTGAAACATTCTGAAAATAAGATACAGGAAGGTGCTAGAAGGCCACATGTGCAGGTAACATGCCAATACAAACGCCACTGTTACATCATAATAATGGATTGAGCTTGTAGATCGGCTATTTTCAAATAGCCAAGGTATAAAACAGAGCTAAAGTGGTTAATGTATGTTTTATAATGTAAATAATTTATATCTGCAAAGTGACTAGTAACTAAAGTTTTCAAATAATTGTAGTGGAGTAAAAGTACAATATTTCCTAGTAAAAGTACAGACAATTGGAAATACTCCAGTAAAGTAAAAGTACCTAAAAATGAAGTACAGTACTTGAGTAAATGTACTTAGTTACTTTACACCACTGGTCGAGTCTTTATTGGCTTCTAAAGCCTGAGTTATACTCAGTTCTTGCAGCGTAACATGTGGTGAGCTTGTAGATCTGCTATTTTCGGTGCGCAACTAGTATAAATCAGGCAATAGTGTGGTGCGTTAGCTGCAATGCCCAGTTATATTTAATTGGGGGCTGACTGGGTGTATGTATGTTGGGTAATAGGATTTACTTAGGTATTTCCCAAGTATACATACAAAATAGTACAATAGCATAGAAGTTCCAGTAGCTACACAGTTACATCTTCAGTATTAATGTAATGTTGACATTTATACTCTCTCAGACTTAGTTCCATTATACCAGTAGAGAGGAATTCAGGATGTTTGTTGATCCAGTTTGGAATGACAAGTGCCGAGAACATGGAGAAACCGAAGATGAAGAGGTTCCTGGAGGTGTTCATGTCTGCAAACTGTAAAGTGAGGCATTTTAGCAACCAAAACCAGAACAACGCATTTAATGTGCGTAGAATCCGCTGGTCGGATTCGTACATAACAGACATTTAAAACGGCCTTTTTACAGAACAGTTTACCTGCAGATTAGAGATCCCAGCAGCAGTGATGATCCCAAACATGATAAAGAGCATCCCTCCAACCACAGGTGTGGGGATAGTGGTGAAGATGGCTCCCATTTTACCCAGCACCCCCATGAAAATCATCAAGACTCCGCTGACCATGATAACCGCTCGACTGCCTACCTGTAACCACACAGCCAGCATGTTCAACTTTGACCTTGTCTCCAAGGAGTTTGGCACATTTCAATTTTGTCTTGTATTGAATTCCAGTTTCAAATTTCATCTTAACCCTTTAAGACCGGGGGACGCATCTGTGTAACCACTTTATCCATATTTTATACTTTTGGCTATTCAAAAATAGCAGATATACAAGCTCATAGCGCGGCACCGAGTGCCGCGCTATGAGCTTGTAGATCTGCTATTTTTTTTTTAAATCGTGTTTTTTTTTTGCTAATCTTTGAATATATATCTATAAAGCAATTGTTTTTTACTCAAATCTTTGCTTCTGGGGGTCCCTGGAATTTTTTTTTTGAGATGGGGGTCCGCAGCCAAATACATATCGTTGTGGGGCTCCTTGACACTGACATTAATATTATAGCAACATAAGTGTTTCAGAAAACTGTTTTAAACTGATTTAGAAGACATTTGTAGAATCCCCAGAAGCAATAACATTTTAGCTAGAAATGCTCGCTTTAAATATATATATATATTCAAAGATTTGCACAACATTTTTCACGATTTTTCAAAAATAGCAGATCTACAAGCTCATAGCGCGGCACTCAGTGCCGCGCTATGAGCTTGTATATCTGCTATTTTTGAATAGCCCAACGAAATCTAAAAATGACACACAGATGCGTTCTCAGGTCTTAAAGAGTTAACCACATGAACCATAACCTCCCTATTCTGGAGAGAACATCAACATTCAGTGAAAATAGCAGATTTACAAGCTCACAACACGTTGAGAGAGACCTTGTGGATCGGCTACTTTCGGTGAAGAGATTTGGTGCTCGGGGAAAAAAGGAGTGTACCTCCTGGGGGGACCCCGGTCAGCAAATATAGGGTTTAAGTGGTTAAACAAGTACAGTAACAGACAATTGTCATGAAGTGTATTCATTGTATGATAAACCCATCGAGGAACCCATTTTACACAGTGTTACTACTTATTCACTTGTGTGTATAATGTATCCACTGCAATACTTGCTTCCCCGCTGCTACAGAGTGCTACAGTTGCTAGTCCTAAATCTGTGTTCACAGTGGGTTCCCACTGTTTGTTATTTGTTTTTTACCACTAGGTTCTCGATTTATGCACAAAATATGGTCCGTCGTTAACATAAGTCTAGGAGAGTTTCATGTTTTATTCTACAAAATAATTTACAGCCGCTACAGAAATGCAGTGTGTGATTCCTGTTCCCAAAAGACTACAGGCCAGTTGCCCTGACAACCTTGATCATAAAGTCCTGTGAGAAACTGATAAAACAGGAGCTTCTGGGCAAAACCCAGTACCGTCCTGATCCGTTTCGGTTTGCATATAAGGCCGGGCGAGGTGTACTGTTTTCACCTTGCTTGACCCTTTATTCAAACACCTAGAGGGCAGTAAAACTTATGGAACAGTGTTTGTGAAATTTTCATCCACCTGTTAGTGGATAAACTCTGTCACTACTTTTGGTGTTGACTCTAGTTTGGCTGTTTTGATCCTTCATTTCCTCTCCAACAGAGCCCGCAGGGTGAGGGTGAATGAGTGTATGTCAGGGGAGCTCACTCCATCTACAGGTTCACCCCAAGGGTGAGTTCTCTCGCCAGTCGCCACTCTTCTATATTCTGTATACACATGAATGTCAGAGCCAGTTTGAGAATCAATACATCCTGAAGTTTGCAGGTGACTCAGTTGTAGGGTCACTGATAACTTGACAGTGATACATGATGATGGATCAAGTCATGGCCCTGTGCTGTGCTTGATTATTTGTGGTTCTGCAGGAGTCTAGCTGTCTATAAGAGAGGAACATTGCAAACACACAGTCTACACAGTTGCTATCGTAAAAATAAATACCAATGCATTCTTGAGATTTTTGTCAAATGTTTGGAGCCTTGGCCGTTCGAGCCACTTCACAGGAAGCATGACTGGTTAGTAATCGAATTGTTGTATTGTTCTTATTGCTGTTCTTATGATTAGGCCTGTGCTTGTTCATTGATGCAGTGCTGTTGAGTCTGTGCTATGTTTACTAATGTAATTGTGTAATTATGTCACATCATAAGCCTTTCCATTTAAAATCTGAGGTGGGAACCTATGGAGGAGGCAACTTCTAGGAGTGCCTAAACAAAGATGTATCCTGTAGTACTCTATCTATGCTATTGCTCTTCATGATAAACACTGTGTGTGTGTGTGTGTGTGTGTGTGTGTGTGTGTGTGTGTGTGTGTGTGTGTGTGTGTGTGTGTGTGTGTGTGTGTGTGTGTGTGTGGTAAGGGGCTACTACTGTACCATGAGCCCTGCCCAGTGGCGTAATGGAGGGGCAGCAAGCGATGCGGTGCGGGGGGGCCACCAGCAGGGGGGGCCCGCCTCCGCTGATACAAATATTTTTACAGCAAAAAAAAAGAAAAAAGTTGATTTATATTGGTCAAATAGAACCGAATTAGACCCATGCGCGCGTGCATGTACGTGGGCCTCACGTGAAACTCCCGCGGGGAGGCCCCGCGATTCTGCGTTACGCCACTGGCCCTGCCCCATATATCTCACCTTGGTGATGCCCAGGACTCCCACATTCTCACTGAAGGAGGTGGTGCCATTCCCTGTGCCCCATGCTCCTGCCAACAGACAGCCAATCCCCTCCACGGCAATCCCTCTGTTAATGGCATGCTTTGGGGGAGGTGGGGCCCCCGAAAGCCTGGCACAGGAATAGTAGTCTCCCACAGACTCTATCATGGAGGATATGATGCCAGCCATGATGCCCATCACCCCTGCCAAATTTACAGCTGGTACGCCCCACTGACCTGAAGGAGTGGTCAAAATACAAGTGGCATTAGTGTAAGTGGCTCACGCCCTTATGTCTTACCTCAGGTACTTACCGCACCTTATGTCTTCAGGTACTATATGTGTAAATATGTAGATAATTTGTTTGTTTTCTTTGATTGATCTGTCTTCCCCCTTGCGACCCTTGGGTTCTATCTCCTTATTGGATGGAATCGGTGACCCACCTAAAAATGTGTTTTCTGTTTATTAAAGAGCTGAAGAGACAGAGAGACCCCCTGTTACTGAACAAACACTCCTGTGATGTAAATACAGAGATTCACAGCACATAGCCACTCAAAGCCAACAACGCAATAACTAGAAATTATTTTATCATTTCAACCTTTGGGTTAAAATGATTCAAAAATGTTTTTGAAAATAGCAGATCTACAAGCTCAACATGTGTCACATCGCGGCGTGTTGTGAGCTTGTAGATGGGCTATTTTTGAATAGACGAGGTAGCGCAACTGATTTTGATGCTATATTAACTAATTTGGCTGGGGACCCCCTGGAACCTCCTCAAGGATCCCTGGGAGTCTGTCTGCAGACCCCACTTTGAGAACCGCTTAGGTAAGCAATGCACTTTTTCCCTGGTTCTACTTCGTGCAAAATCATCCACCATAGAAATAAAAGACCAGTGTTGATACTCTCACTTGCCATAAGAAAAGTTGTTTGTCCTAAACTCAAAAGAGGTGTTTTGTCCTAAACTCATTTTCAATTCTGCTCCACTGCAGCAACGTTTGTCAAGTTCATGACTTCAATATACGGTATCCTCTATGAGCTGTCTCCAGTTCACAAAGTTCAACAGCGCTCTCTATTGACCAGTTTCTGCACTCAGTAATCTAATGGGGATGTACTAACCCCTAACCCTAACCTTAACCCACAAAACGTCTCTGTCTTGAAAGACAAAACAAACAAACAAAAAACTTCACAGCCTGGCATAGAGGCACACTGAAATCACTATTGTTGCATAAACACACAGAGACCTTTTTTATGGGATGGATTTAGTAACTCACTTCTTGGACTCTGGACTGGTAAAAATAAATTAACACAAGAAAAAGCTTTTCTTCTTTTCTTCTTTTGTAAAAAAAAACCTTCAGACAAGATATGATGACAATGAAACAGAGCTGTACGTCAAGTTAGTCGGCTGCCGACCGGTCGACCAAAGGAGGAGAATCGGTATGGTGTTCAGTATCTAGTATACAGTCTATCAGTATAGTGAGTTCACTTGAAATAAATCATAGGTTTTGTTTTAAAAACTGTACTCTCATTCTAAGCACAAGGCTGATAAAACACGTGATTGATTGCCATCTGCAAGATACACATTTCTACACCATTACTCTGTGAGTAATTCAAACACAAATTCACCCCCAAACATCCATTCATTAAAGTGTAATTAAAGAGTTATATTAATTTAGCTGTATCTAATCCTGAATCGCATTCACCTCCCCTGCACTCTTGTTAAGCTAAGTTTGGGTTTTCAGGAGTTGGATACTGACAATGATTCTTTTTATTTAGGAAGTCCTGCCACAAAAATGGAGATACGATGATAAATACGTTTGCTCGACTGGCTGTTGGGATCCTAATTTCCTCTCTAACAGAACCCACAGGGTGAGGGTGAATGAGTGCCTGTCAGGGAAGCGAACGGCATTTTCCTATCGCAAGCTCACTTAATCCCCCTGTCTTTTTTGCGCACATTCAAATCACCACTGCCCTATGCCCTCTTTAGCAGGAGTGTCAATCCCTACCCGCTGGTACCTGCTTCAGATTCCCCACACTACAGTTAAGACAGACAGATCCTCATTAATCCCACAGCCATTACCCTCCTCAATGTAGGGAAAAGGAGCTTCCCCCTCTACTTGAAGGACGATGCTGCTGATTTCTGTTCATGTTGTTGCCGCCAGAAGATTTTGTTGATGTTGTATCATTATTTTCTACTTTAGGGGAGCATGACAGGTTAGTCATCGTTGTATTGTTCTTATGATTAGGCCTGTGCTTGTTCATTGATGCAGAGCCGTTGATTCTGTGCTATGCTTACTAATGTATTTTTTTGTTTCACTCAGTGCTGCAAAACCATTACACTTTGTGGACAAAATAAAGTTGAAGTTAATATCTCAACTATGAATGATGAAGCCATTATGTGTTTTTTTTTAATGTATATTACTTTCCTGTGTGGTTCAAAAATAGATGGCATTACCTTGGCCTCCAGGGCCACTGTAAAGAATCTGAGAGTTACGTTTGACCAATATATGTCCTTTCAATCCCACATAAAACAAATTTCAAGGACTTGCCTTTTTTCACCTGCGTAATATTGCAAAAGTTAGGCACATTCTGTCTCAAAATGACACAGAAAAACGTGTTCACGCATTTGTTACTTCTAGGCTGGACTACTGCAACTCGTTATTATCAGGCTGCCCAAATAAGTCTCTAAACAGCCTACAGCTAGTCCAGAAATGCTGATGCGCGTATACTGACAGGAACCAGAAGAAGAGATCATATCATTCCTTCACTGGCCTCTCTGCACTGGCTCCCGGTTAAATACAGAATAGAATAAAAAATTCTCCTCCTCACCTACAAAGCTCTCAATGGACAGGCACCTGTATCTCAAAGAACTCATCGAGCCTTATCAAACTGCTAGAACACCAGTGCGTTCACAATATGCAAAAATGCTTAAGGTTCCAAAAATACCTAAGGTTAGAACAGGAGGCAGAGCATTTTAGTTTCAGGCACCTCAGCTGTGGAACCTTCTCCCAGTTTCAGTCCGTGAAGCAGACACACTCTGTATATTTAAGACTAGATTAAAAACCTTTCTTTATGATAAAGCCTATAGCTAGATTGCTTTTCTCAGCACTCAGTCACCCTTTAAAGTTAAAAGGGTAAGAAGCAAGTAAAGGCAAAAGATGGATGGGACCTCTCCCTCTCCGCTCTCTCCCTCTCCACCCCCCGTTCCTTACATCCCTCTCTCTTCTCCTCCTCCCCTTGGTTGTGTGGGTTTTCAAAATAGGGCTCACGTGGTTCACAATCATTAAGCCTTTCCATTGAAAATCAGAAAAAAATGACTTTTCATTGTGATACAGATAAATAGGAATTTAAGCATACTATTAGTTTCATCGATTGATCATTCATTCAACTAAACATGCTCTGAAAATGCATGCGGGCCACCCATCTGACAACTTAACACGGCAGCCGTGAGCCGCTAACACGTTTGAGATAGAACAAATGAAACGATGAATGAACATGATGAAAGCAATAGGGATGTCATGACTTTACCGGGATAAGGAAAGGTGAACCAGGAGGCAGAACCCACCACGTCTCCCTTCACGTCGGTGCGAGCCAGGTAGCCGTACTGGTCTGGATCTGAGGGCAGGACGTCATAGATGGTCAGGAGGTAGCAGACCAGCCACGAGACCGCCATGGCCAGAAGAACCTGAGCACAGTGGTGGAAGAAGCATTCAGATGTTTACTTGGTAATAAATGGTGCATTTATATAGCGCCTTTATCCAAAGTGCTCTACAACAGTAGTTCTCAAACCTTTTTGTGCCAAAAGGACCCCCAAATTGATATATATTTGGCCACGGACCCCCATCTGAAAATGTTTTGTGCCAGGGATCTCCAGAAGAGTTAATCAATGTAATATCAATACAGCTTCATACATTTTCCATTAAAGTACTTCTACCAATGCAGCAAAAATTTGCATCATGTTCTAATAATATCAAAGTGTTTTTTTTTGCTGTTTACTTGTCCCCTCACAGATGCTATGAGAGTGTTGTCCTATATACTTCATTATTTGTCCAGAGTGAGGGATGCACACAGGTACTCAACCAGGGGGAGTTAATTTAATCTTGTTCCGCCAGGTTCAGGGTGTTTAAGGGTAAACATTTGTTTTATCACGCAGCCACTTCTCAGTGGAATGCATCTTAAATCATGGCTTCATTTAAACACTAGCTGGTCATAGTTAAACTTTTACCCTGGATGGACTGCTCCTCTGGCTGTGTGTGATCTAATTAAGATAGTCAACAACCTCCCCAAAAAGTAGAAATACTGACTCATGAACATACTGGTATTATCTGGAAGATGTACATCTTTGAGGTGTGCAGTTTCTTTTTCTTGCTATATGCAGGGATAGGGACTGGTATGCTGCAGAGGAACTGGGAGAACAGGACGATCAGCGCTATGGTCCTGCATGCATAAGAAGAACCATTTCAGCAGGATTTCATCTAATTTACGTAAATGCACAACAAGTCAATCTTCAGTTAAGGCAATACTGTACCTGGAGGCCCGTTTTTTAAAACTTTCCATATGGATCAGTTATCAAGAGTTTTACTGTGTGTGTGTGTGTGTGTGTGTGTGTGTGTGTGTGTGTGTGTGTGTGTGTGTGTGTGTGTGTGTCTGTGTGTGTGTGTGTGTGTGTGTGTGTGTGTGTGTGAGTGCGTGCGTGCGTGCGTGCGTGCGTGCGTGCGTGCGTGCGTGCGTGCGTGCGTGCGTGCGTGCGTGCGTGCGTGCGTGCGTGTGCGTTCGTGCGTGTGTCTGTGGCTGTAAGACGTAATAGCTTCACTGGATACAGAAAGAATACACAACAACTGACTTCTGAGTAAAACATTTTGATTGCAATTAAAAATGGGTTGTAATAATCACACTGGTGCTAATTATGCTAATGCTTAAATCAAATTATGGCCGTGAACCTGATTATTCCCAGTAATCCGGGTATTAGTGTTCATGTAAACTCACTGGTACTCACAAAGCCGAGATGGCCCAGTGGCTGCCGGCTTTGGTTCCAACCATATCGTACTGGGACAGGGATATCAGCGAGATGGTGGGGGCAATGGTGAGGGGGCCGATGAAGCGCATTAGGAAGCCAATGAGACCCGTGCAGCCCACCAGTATCTGGAAGACGGAACCCACCATGATGGAGCCCTGAAGCTGCATGTGGAACGGGACATACAGCACAGGCACACGGTTCATTACGCCATGGTCACAGAATGGAAATGAGCCAACATCATGCATTATTGTTAGATAACTGCACAGCTCAACATTCATCATCCTTTGGCTTACATATATTACAGTGCCTTTGTCGAATGCTCCATTCTGATTGGTCGGTCACGGCAGTATGCTGTCTGCAAGAAACCCTCCTCAATGTAGGGAAATATACTCAGTATGTTCCTTACATACTCATATATAGCAGTGGTGTAAAGTAACTAAGCACATTTACTGTACTGTACTTAAGTAAACTTTTGAGGTATTTGTACTTTAACTTGGGTATTTCCAATTTCCCATAGTTTTACTTCTACTCCACTACATCTCAGAGGCAAATATTGTACTTTTACTCCACTACAATTATTTGAAAACTTTTGTTACTAGTACATTAAGCACTTCAGCCCTATACACTTCGGCCATTTGAAAATAGCCGATCTGCAAGCTCACAATGCGTCGCAATGTGACGCATTGTGAGCTTGTAGAAATTGAGAAATTTTCTAAAGATTTTTAGATATTTCATATATTTGAAAACTTGTGAAATGGGACATCCTGAATGAGTACTTTCTACTTTTGATACTTTAAGTACATTTTGATACCAATACTTACAGTATGTACTTTTACTCAGTACAATTTTGAATTCCGAACTTTTACTTGTAACGGAGTACTTCTACAGTGCAGTATTGATACTTTAAATGTGAGTACTTTTTCCACCACTGCATAGCAGTGTAATAAAAGGGATAATGTTCAGTGAGGCGGTAATTTCTGGAAAATAAACCCCTTAAGGGCAAGACTAAATTAGCACTGACAATTAGCATCACAGTGTTAGAGCAGTGGTTCTCAAAGTGGGGCTCGGTGACCCCCAGGAGTCCTTGAGGGGATTATAGGGGGTCTTCAGAAAAATGAGGAACAGTTCAACCACACAAACACTATTTCAAAAATAGCCGCTCTACATGCTCACAAGGTCATGAGCATGTGGATCTGCTATTTTCAAAATATGCCATGCACAAAATAGGAACACCAGCTTGAAAGTGGTTATTTCACTATAATTTCACCAGCCAGAAGCTAATCAGATGAGAGAACGTGCTGTGTAAGAATGACTATTCAGATCATAGGGTTCTTTCTCCCCACTTACTGTATAGACAGTTTTGGAATTCTGTACTTAATCTAACAACTAAGATCTTCTCTTATGGGGGTCTGTGGCACCAAATCTTTTCAAATGGGGGGTCCGTGGCAGCGTGGCTTAATGTGAATAAATGTGGGGGTCCTTGACATGAAAGTGTTTGAGAACCGCTGTGTTAAAGCAATTAATTGCTAACACTAAGGCCTGTTTAGACTGCAGTCACATCCAGTCAAATCCGATTTATTTCTCAAATCCGATCTTTTGGCCCGACTGTTCACACTGCATTTGCAAGTGACCAGATCTGATGTCACAGATCTGTGTGTTCAGACTGATTTAAACAACGTCAACCCAAAGCCGCCCTGCGTCGACATATCTGCTTTGGTTACCGTGGTAACGACGTGGGCGTCATGACGTCATGACTTTTAGCTCTTTATATGTGTTCTTAAAATTATTTATTTTCCTCCGACACTGCAGATAGGACCTTGACATTTTCTGCCAAGCCACTAGATTGTCTTCATATGTTGCCTTGTTCCTATACATTCCTACAAGTTTCGCTTGTACTGAGGCATCCCCCCAAAGTGCTAGGAGACATTGAATATCTCCGTCTGTCCACTGAATGCTGCCCGCCATTTCTTCTGTAAAACGTATTCTGTACTATTGTTTTGTTTTCATTACACCCCTTGCGCTCTCGTAAATCAAAATCAATTCTCACACTCTGTAATGACATCAGTGGCGCTCAGGTCGCGCTGCAAGTGGTGTTTTGGACAGTTTGATATGCGACTTGGGTGGTTAGATCAGGTTACTGCGTTCAGACTGAGACCCATCTTTAGAAACCAGATTTGAATCAGATTTCAAACCACATCTGAATGTGGCTCAGGTCAGATTTGTAAAAATCGGATTCCATGTGACCTGTCTCTGTTCAGACTACATAAAACAAATCGGATTCCAATCTGGATATGACACAGATCTTATTCAGGCTGGATTCAGGCTGGATTTGGCTGCCAGTGTAAACGGGGCCTAAATGGGACGGATGATGACTTCCTGGAGCTCAAATCACATGGTTTCAGTCATTGAATTATTATCAAGTTCAATTGAAGTGCTGTTTCTTACGAGCTTCCTAGAAAAAAAAACTTTTGTTTGTGCTGGCTGACTCACGGTTCTCAGACGTGTCTGCCACACCTCTATGAAAACCGGAGAGGAAGTGTTCACCAAGCTAGCGTTCTGCGTCCAGGCTGGACACTGCCACTCTGGCATGGACAACATGGACATGCAGGGAGCCAGCAGAGCGAATGTGCCACCCTGGAGGATGGGCAATCTGGAAGAGAAAACAAAACTCTCAAGCCGGATTTATACTTAGCACGCTGGTGTTGCGCACCAAAAATAGCAGATCTGCAGGCTCCCAACGCGTTGCAGTTTTCCTTTGAAATTGTATTGCTTCAACTCTCAATGTTTATGATTGCCAACCTATTTTCATGATCCATCTCACGATTTTCCAAGACCACCATCTTGGTCTTGGTCTCTTGGAATACACCTCTGAGGCTCTTTTATTTTGCAAATGATTGTATGATCTTAAATGACCCATAGTAAAACATGTGAAACATGTTTTATGAGAGTCATACTCTCATAAAGACTTAATTACCCACATGTAGTACTGAGAATGGTGTGACCTAGTAAAGGGGTCTGTATTGTCCCACCACGACCCCATAGAGAATTCTGTTTGTTTCAGCGGCACAGCTAGGCACATGAATGGATGACACATCAAACACATACATTTCTGCATACATCTCTTAATGTGGTTGTAATGTCTCATCCCAAAGCGCACACACCTACTTCTGCTAGTAAAGAGGAAGATAAAATCTATCATATAGTTGAAGTGAAGTTGATAAAGCTGAAGCTGGATAAGTATGAAACTTCCATGAAGAATGAAATCTGTCTTCAGACCACACCTTACCTTATAGCCTACTGCAGGCTATTACAGCCTCTATCAATTGTACTGTCAAGTATAATATCAAAAATTAACTTATATTGACTTGAATTGTCACACATTGATAGAGTAGTGAAAAAGGAAGTAATATGACAATACACACTGTAAATGTTTAATAAGACTTCACACCTGCACAGTGAATCATCTCTCCTTCCATTAGTTAACTCCATTTACCTGGCCTTAAAGGTAAACCAAGAAAGTTTGAATAAAACCTTACCTGCACATTAAGCTGAAAAATCAGCACAGCAAATACTACTTTTGAAAGCAGTGCTTTCAAATTCAGCTCCATCTTATCAGTGTCTCTTTCCTTCCATGGGTCCTTCTTGAAACTCAGCCAAAGGACAAAATACTGCAGTTTCCATAGGCTACTCAAATACACTGCAATTCTTTTCTAAAAATACAGATACTGTATCTGTATGTCTGTGGTGCCATGAAACAGTGTGTCCTCGGTATTTTAATAACACTATGCATTGCACTTGAACACAGTTCAGAGTGACCTCTCCTCTAGTGCTGCCCTTAGGCCAAAATGTCAACTTTGCACACAATATAATCTGCTAGTCTAATATGGCACTACAGTTACTGAGAAATGTGAACTGGAAGCTTGTTAGCATTTTGTAGCTATACCAATGAAAACTAATAGTTTCAGTAAACCAGTAGGAACTGTTTTTTTGTTAGATACTGGCGAACTGGCTTACTGACCTCAATTACTTCCATTAGCATTTCTGAACTAGAACGATTGTACAAAATAGAGGGCATACGTATGCCCTCTATTTAGTTCAATCGTTCTATTTAGTACAATCGTTCTAGTTCAAGCAGTGTTGGGTACCCGACACAGCGCAACTATCAAGATATGTAATTTCCACCTTAGATATTGCCCTTGCCCTTGAATGTGGCTTTGTCCTTTGATTTATTTGAACCAAAAGTTACTCATCTCTTCGGGCAGGCTACTGATCATTCTCACCAAACATCATGAAATCCACAGATCTGTTTTGACCTTGACCTGGATTGTAAATCATGACCTTTTACCTTTTCAACCCAAAAGCTAAAATCCGCCCATCTGTTCTGAAGTATTATTTTGCTAACTTGCCAATGGTGAGAAAACATACTTTGCTTCCACCAACCGAGCCAACTGGGTTGGTGGCGGTAAAAATGCTGACAAGATGGATGATTTAAATAATTCAAATAATTGACCAGGACCTTGGTATGTGCAATATCAAACCCAAATATTTATTTATCTTTAAAATGTCTTTAAGTGTCAATTGATTTACATTGGGCTGTCACTGCAACGCACCAAGACAAACTGTGTGTAACTGACACTTGGGTAAAATGGTAAATGGTGCATACATGTATATAGCGCTTTTATCCAAAGCGCTTTACATAGATTGTGCATTACATTCACACACATTCACATACACATACACCGATGGCGGAGGAATACATGCAAGGCACCAACCGGCTCATCTGGAGCAAGCGTCTTGCACAAGGACACTTCGACACTAACTCTGGGGGAGCCCGGGACTGAACTGGGAACCTTGCGGTTGCCATCTGGCCGCTCTACCGGCCACTCTACCCCTGAGCCACTGTTGCCGGCACAATACAGTGTTTCTGATCTTATTCATCAGGTTGTTCTGCCCTGGTATACAGTACAATAAAATAATGATCATCATAATGGTGGATGATCGATTGAATGAATGACCCATCAACCAGGCCACCACCTACTCACCTGACGCCAAAGGTGACCTGCAGTAAGGTGCAGAGGCCAGAGACAAAGAAAATGGTGCTGATGAGCTGACTCTGTGTCAGGCCATCATGTTGCAGACAAAGGCCCTCAGAGAGGATCAGAGGAATCGAGAGGATGCCGCCAAACGCTGTCAGGTAATGCTGGATAGGAGGAGAGGAGCGTGAATATTTTTGTTTACATTGAAGCTTCTAAAAACATAAACGTAATCATATACCACAACACCTAGTAAACCAGACCTATATACATCCCATCTCATCCTTTTCATTTCAGTTTACTTGTTTGGTACAAGTACAACAAATTCACAGGGACTTGACTTAACAATTTTCCCAGGGTATATGACTGACATGACTCAATCTGTTCAACATGCACACATGCACATGGACAGGGAGCAGAATATTCCATGTCCGTGGAAGATTTCTGGACAAGTTGTTCTCTGTTTTCATTATGCTGATTTCATTTGCACACTTGAAGCAAGCAGGACATTCACACAAGGCATTCACTGAGATCCTGTCTAAAGAGTCAGTCCAGTTTGTTAAACAGTAACTTCGCCCATCTTTATCCTGAATCCTATCGTTCTACCGTGAAGAAGACGAGTGAAGATCTGACATAATAGTTACTGTACAATGCCTTCTGTGTGTTGAGAAAACAAGGCGTTTCACGTAAACTAGGAGTCTACCTCCTCACAACATAACGACAGATTCAGGTTAAAAGTCGGAGAGGCTGCCCCTTTAAAAACAGCAGCACAGCCCACAACACAGTAGAGATGCACCTACTTGAATGGCCAGGAGGATACACAGGTACCAGGGAGGTGTGTCAGTCACACAGTACGCCAGTTTGTTTCTGTCATCCTTCGCTGAACTCCCACAATCCTCTCTGTCACTGACATGCTGTTCATCTGTCTGCAGTGCCATGTAAACGCCACACAGACGAGTGTTAGGGACAGGCAGGTCACTCCCAGTGCAGATGTTGTAATGGAGGCAGTCAAGTTGATTTATAAAGCACCTTTAAAAACAACGCTCCTTGACCAAAGTGCTATACAGAGCAGCGGGTAGCTAAATCCTAAATACAGAAACCATCAACATAAACAATAAAAAATGCAGATCAAAGGCGCAAATAAACAGATTAGTCAGAATAAAGTTTGGCACTGAAGCTAAGAGTGTGCGGTTGCTTTCATCCCCCTAGTTCTGCTCCTGCAGCCGGCACCTCAAAAGGTTTGGTGTGCGTGCACTCCTCTGAACTTTGTAAGAACATGAATAGACCATAAAAGCAATAAAAACAACCAATAATAAATATTATTGTCTGTTTGTAACTTTTTCTAACTACTGGCAGTCTGCACAAGAAATTTGGCGTAGTGCTGTAGGCCTATATGAGATTCACACACACAAAAAACCCAGACAAAAACATACAGAGACAATACCTTTGTTTTTCCAGCGTAAAATATGTGGTATATATTTTTTTATCTGAAAAATATAATGTAAAAGACTTTCTAATTTAGCTCAGTGCATGCTTTTGCTCAGAGACAATTCCATACCTTATTGTTTGTAGGTAAGATGTGAAGCAATTACAAACATTGAACCCTGAACTAGCTCTCTATCCCAGTACACATTATGTGAAGAGAAATACAATCAGTTGAAGCCTGATGGTCATTAGGTTTCTGATTCCGATTTTGATTCTGATCTGATCAGATTTTGATTTGGTGAAAATCAGACATATATGTATTTTTTAATACATATGTATTAATCTGGATGAATGAAGATTTTGTACTCACATCAAAAACATGATGGTCGAGGCCACTGCTCTTCTTCCCCATTGTCATCTAATGTGAAAGCTTGTTTCTGGGTCTTTCAGGCTGAGTTGACCTAAGAAGGGAAACACATGGAGAGAGAATGAAATGCTAAGAATGATATTTGATCTTTGATAAGCGAGTCCCTCCCATCTAGTCATTTATGGGCTGATAAAAAACAACGATCTAGTTAGGCAGTTAACAGAACAGCAGTTCTAACTCATTCATTTACAATATGGTGAGAACAACAGGGGTCCTGGTGCAGGTCTCAAATCTCCCTTCATACATTAGTAGTTGTACATTGTATTATGTATTTTCTTCTGCCTGGAAAAGCTTCCCCTCATTACATCATGGTGTGTGGGAGCTGGGGCACAATAACCCAGTAATAATTACTGAGCCATTACTGAGCCACTGAGTCAATGAGGCCTATTTTGGTGCATTTTAGGAAATTATCTTAGGACCACAAAAGAATGCTCGGTCAACCTGACATTGCATCTCAGCTCTCTTCCTATTACTATTGACTATTATACCATATCTGGGAATGCACAGGTAACTAGAGAGATTGTACTCAGTAGGGTGCACTTGTGCCAATAAATAGCAAGCAGTTGTCAAGATATGTCATTGGGGATTATGCGATTTTGAGCTTGTCCTTGATGGTGACCTTTTCCTTTGACCTTTTTGACCCAGAAGTGAATCATCTATTCTACACGGAGCAGCCTACTAATCATTCCCTATACGTTTTTTCTCAAGTTAACAGACAAACGAGCAAATGGAATGGGGTGAAAACACAACGCCCCCATCCAAGTCTGTTAGCAGAAGTAATGGTTAAAACGAGGCAAAGAGAGGTTGTGCTGATGTGTTTGTATTCATTTGCAAAATGCAAAGTACAAAGTGGGGCCTGAACACTTGTGATGAGATTTATATTGTGAAAGGATGCACTTTCCAGGAATACACTGGTGGTTGAGATCTAGAGCCCCATTAATGCCCTGAAACATTTTGAGAAATAATGCATCTTTATTGGTATGTAGATTAAACAGGACAGGTTTGTTTTCCTTTTTCTACATACTCTATAAGAGCTTTCATTCCTACGTTGTCTTGTGGTTTAGGTTCTCACTCAACTCTAATTAAAGCACAGAGATTTACTCCTTAATGAGTAAGTAAGTATAGTATAAAAATGCATTAAAAAACATATAAGTGGCTTTGAAGCCTGTGTTATGGGTGCAGTGGTGGTTTTAAAACACCCTCTATATGACAATGATATGTCCCAAGAAAGATATATCACAGATTAACAGCACCACTGACTGCACCATAACAATGTCTTGTTATTCTGCTTTTCTTACTATGTGTAATTTCATCATTTCAGCCATGGCAGAGGCACTGATGTGGACAGTAAATTTGCGCTTGAATGTACACCATCATGATCATGACCCTAAGTCAATGTGGCAAATTTGCAAATGACACTGCACAGTGGAACATTGTGTTTCTGACTCACTGTCATGAGGACAGATGATTCGGAGAAGTCTACAGTAAAACTGGAGAATGTCGGCGTCTGGGTGCCGCAGGGGTAACGTTTCTGCCCACTGAAGTGGATGGAGACTGGGGTTCGATTCCTCTGAGCTGCTTCCCGCTAGGCCAGGCACTCCAATGAACACAATTGTCTGTGTTCGCACTCTGTGTTCGTACTACTATCCTATTGATTAAAATAGAAAAAACATATCCAGTGAAACATTTGTGACCGCAGGGTTTTAACATAACTGCAGTTGCATTTCAGGCCTGTCTCCGGACTTATTATATTGTTTGTATTCTTACTATGTTTTGTATTACTTATTGGTGTGTTTTCCTGCAGTGGTGATGTTGATGATGATGATGATGATGATGATGATGATGATGATTTAGACAGCTTCTTCTTCGAAACACCTCATGACAGTGGGGACAAAGAACTTTTGTAAAACGCTTACTTTTACACCCCTAAAAGTGACCATCATACTGCAGTATGGTGCATTCTTTTTTCTTTGCACGTTGCTCTGTGACAGTTTCTAAAGAGTTGGGGGGATACCAATAATGGAAACAGCTTTTTTAATTGCCTTATTATTCAGCCTGTTCCCATCTTCTGCTGCAAAGCTGGCAGGCATGGCACCTCAGTAAACCACTGCAGAAAATGAAGCAGTGGCTAAAAGTACAGATGTTGTGCTGATAATAAACACTGAGGAGTTAGCATTAAAAACTCTGAGTTTCGACAGGAAGAAAAGTCTCATTTCACAAGAACTAGTTATATTATATATACATTTCCTGTCAAGAGAAGAGAGGTACTATTAACTATAGTTAAAAGGGTACTATTGTGGTAAATTAACATTAGTCTACAGTTAGACCCATCAAGGTTATAAATATCTGTAGTCACCGCCTGCTACTGTCCTTATATGTTTGGAAAGGATGTTAAGTACAGTACATTTACTTTATATAGTGTATATTATATGTATTGCTGAAAAAAATCACAACTTTGGAGTTTTGTTTCCTCACAAATGTCTATGCAAGCTGTATTGTGTCTCTAAATTGCAGACACTGGTGATATTAACAACCACATCTATCTTCAAAGCATCGTTACAAATGTAGGGCAAGTCCCAAGATTTCAGTCAGTGACTGCAGTGTATCATTTGCTATTTCATTCATGGTCAAAGGTCACCTTTCAAATCAACAGGTCAGATGTAATGTCATTGATGGGATGCCCTTGAGGCCTGATCTAAGGTCAGTTTGACCCACTAAAAACAGAGGTGAACTTTGTAGTTAGTGACATCCTCTCAAACTTGGAGCCCGTGGGGAGGATTTAAACAAAATAATCAAATCTCTCCTTCGCTCACCTCACCTCAACCACCTCTGTGAACAACACATCAGAATCAGTGTCAGTCTAAATGGAGTGCTGAAAGGTCATGCCAGGAAAGTCTGTCTGCTCTAAGGACACATCAGTCATCTTGTGTCTACATAGATAGAATGATCTGTGTCCTATTGGCTATGCACACAGCCTATCAGCCATTCAACCAAGTTAATAAAAGAAGTACATATGATATTAAAAAAAAATTAATCATAAAGTAGATTTTTGGATATGTTATAAGCAATTACACCACCTTACTTAATTAAATGATTAAAATAACCAAGCAATGGTCACCAACTTTCAGAAACATTAACGTTAACCAGTAATAGTTTGCTACTGGGCTAAAATGTGATATGAGATGTGAAATGAGATTGACAAATATATTGGCTTTGAACTAAAATAGTTTTTTATGACAATAAACAGTAACAGTTTTCGTTTTCTGCCCCACAGCGACGCAATGCAGCTCCTTTTGAGACTTTGAAAGTGTAACTACTGAATCCACAGTAAATCGAATAAAGCTAGATATTCTCAGTGGTGGAAATGCCCAGAGCTCAAGTAAACCAAGACAGTTATAACAATTACCTGCAAACTGCAACTCTACAATACACTCTCAGTTGTGACCAGCAATTACTGGAGCCCAATCAATGACATTTTTGGTCATTTGATATTCAGAGAACGCTTATGAAAAGGCTGTCTCAAAATATGAGTGGGGAACATACTTATCTGTTAAATCTGAAGCTATTCTAAAATGTGCAAAGTGCCTAGGCTTGGTTTATATTTGATTAAATGTTTTCTCAAGACAATAAAATATATAGTCTTAAGGTTATTGAGATTATGCATTAATTAGTGTCTTGAGATATATTATCTTTATAAGCTTATGAGGAAACAGCCTGACAGGTACTCAAATGATAGACTGAGGTCTAGGCTTCCATCAGCAACGTCTATGCCTTCAAGCGAGAAACAGAAATAAGAATCAGAGACTTGCCACTGCTCAGACGCTTGTTTTCAGCTAACATGGCAGAATAATGCACAATGACAGATGAAACGGCATGAATGTTCTGAGTGTTACAGAGCATGTACATAATTCCAGCATGAAGCCGTGTTGCAGTGTAGGTTTTGAGGATATGTAGGGGCTATTTACAATATGATGAAATATTTTCAAGCCATGCCAAGTGTTAATAAATAGAAGAAGGAAGGAAGGAAACCAAACTACAGTACATACAGTCAGGAAGACACATGAAGAAGATATCACAGTTCCAATGAATTTAATTATTGCCCGTTTACAAATCTGGCTGTCCACCTATCTCTCACTTTAATAAATGGTTGAATGACACTTTTAAGTCTGTATTGATCCCATGTGGACAGTTATTTGCCTGGCCAGGCATGAGTATTATGTGTAATTAAGCTAGCATAGTATTAATGCATTTAAATCAATACACGTGATGAAAGGCCAGAGCAGGAGAGCGTATTCAGCAATCCTACTGCTCACATTAAAGTTTAACACCATTCCCAACAACAGTGCTGTGAATAGCCCCATTGTTATGATAAACAGTCCTTTGTTGTGTGATATTATTTGTGATGAAATATGCATGGTCAACAGGGAAGCTCAAGCAGCCATATAGCATTAATGTGCAGCAGGGAGAGGCGGGTCTCTGGGAGAATATTAATGATCAGTAGCAACAACAACCATTCGTTTTGAATTTACTGTCCCTTCGTGGAATAGAATATAATTGAATTTTTCAACACAAGGTGGAAATTTAGGGTCGAGTTCTGTGCACATAATTTGCATATAATCTTTCACAGTTTAGTAGGGGGCACTAAGTGAAAAATCGTTACGCGGCGGATAAAAGCATGAAATTTGATACAGATGTCCCTTGGGTCATCCTAAAACATCCTAGAAGGGGTGCCCAAAAGAATCTTAAACAGGAAGTGAGTTATGGACAAAATCCAAAATGGCCACCTAAACTGTTGACCGTTGACTCAAAAGACACCAAAAGAATCTCCAAAAAGCATAACATTTGGCACACATGTCCCTTGGGTCATCCTAAGACATCCTAGAAGGGGTGCCCAAAAAAATCTGAAACAGGAAGTGACAGTCACTTAGTGGTAGCAGGGACAACATCTTAACTGTTGTGTGACATACAGGTAGCAGGGACAACATGTTAACTGTTGTGTGACATGCAGGTAGCAGGGACAACATCTTAACTGTTGTGTGACATACAGGTAGCAGGGACAACATGTTAACTGTTGTGTGACATGCAGGTAGCAGGGACAACATGTTAACTGTTGTGTGACATGAAGGTAGCAGGGACAACATCTTAACTGTTGTGTGACATACAGGTAGCAGGGACAACATGTTAACTGTTGTGTGACATGCAGGTAGCAGGGACAACATGTTAACTGTTGTGTGACATGCAGGTAGCAGGGACAACATCTTAACTGTTGTGTGACATACAGGTAGCAGGGACAACATCTTAACTGTTGTGTGACATGCAGGTAGCAGGGACAACATCTTAACTGTTGTGTGACATACAGGTAACAGGGACAACATCTTAACTGTTGTGTGACATGCAGGTAGCAGGGACAACATCTTTAACTGTTGTGTGATATACAGGTAGCAGGGACAACATCTTAACTGTTGTGTGACATGCAGGTAGCAGGGACAACATCTTAACTGTTGTGTGACATACAGGTAACAGGGACAACATCTTAACTGTGTGACATGCAGGTAGCAGGGACAACATGTTAACTGTGTGACATGCAGGTAGCAGGGACAACATCTTAACTGCTGTGTGACATGCAGGTAGCAGGGACAACATCTTAACTGTTGTGTGACATGCAGGTAGCAGGGACAACATGTTAACTGTGTGACATGCAGGTAGCAGGGACAACATGTTAAAGGGATATTTCACTTTAAAAAAAACTTTGGGTCATTTTATCGTCTACTCAGGCTTTTGTGAGCCCCCCAGACCGTTTTTAAGGGGGGGGGGGGTGCTGGTGTGTGTGTCTTTGATCTTCTGCTTTCCCGCACAAGGTTGCAACTTTGTTTAATTTCAAGCACGAGAACCTGTCTGCTCCCACACTCCAAGCACGAGAACCTGTCTGCTCCCACACTCTCCTAAATTTTTGGGGCATCAAAACGCTATGGAGTTGTGCCCCAATAGAGGGCTTGATCTCTGGTCATTATGAAGATTTGTACAATATATTATGTATTGGTAATCATTCATAGGGTCTTTTAAAAGTTTTAGAAAACAATTAAGTATATTTGGCATTGACAATATATCACTTAGAAAAGGATTAATGTGGAAGGTAATGTGGTTTTTAAGACAATTTTGGGCATTTAGAATTGTTTAAAAAATATTTAAGAAATTTTTCATGGGTTATTTTTGCCAAATCCTTTAATATCAGTCTATTTACTATAAATGTAAAAGTTATATTTAGCACAATCAGCCAAAATGTCAGAATTATATCAACTTTTAGGAATCATGGGTCATTTCTGGCGGCCATTTTAGATTTTTCCTTTAAAAAACCCTTTAATGGGTCAAAATTTTTGGGCACCCCTTCTGAGATGATGAGATACATCCTAAAGAGTGCGTGTACCAAATTTGGTGCTTTTATCCGCCGCGTAACGATTTGGCCATTTTTTGTGCTTAGTACCCCCTACTAGTTCACCTCCAGATGAGAGAGAACTGAATGCAAATGCAGTCCATTCTAACAACCGATTAACTACAATATAAAAGCAGAAGTTTGATCAAAGTTGAGACTGCATTCTTCATACTTCTGCAAACTTAGGGGCCTTCACAGCTACCAGCAGCAGATCTGAAATTATTATTATTAGCCAAAACCCACTCCATTGTCTGACACACAATTGTAGTAAAAGTGCCTTCAATACCCCAGAGATCAACCCTCCAGGATCCTCAGTTGTTGTTTATTCCATTTCCCTTTTCTTTATTAACACAGACAATAGTGGAGCTTCAGTAAATGCACACAGCATAGGGGTCTTAGGGGAGACAGAATCTGAGTGGATCTAATCCTACATTAGTGGGGGATTCAGGGTTAAGCCCCTCGAGAATCTTTATTTTGGCAAGGCAAGCCCCGCTTATGAAGTGACACTGTGACAATCATATACTCAAACCAATCAACCAATATCATGGCAATACAGTCACAATCAAACCCAGAAAAAAAGTGTAACACTTAAAACAGGCCTTCCAATCGTGTGCATTGCCATATACATGATGCAATAACAATACATCACACAGCACATGACTGCACATTCAGACATTAGACTAAATTAAACAGCTGAGATAGGACTTGAGATTTAGGTAGTAGGTGACATTAATAGTGTACTTAAATGCTAACTGCAGTGTGTAGGTGGTAAGGGTACAGTAAGTGCCATGGGTATTCCTTACACATGTCATATTAGACAGATAACAATGTGTGTTGGTTTGACTGTGGGATACCAGTGGCCGCCACTGAAGAACAACTCAATGTGAGATAACCTTAATGATGATAATTATTCTGTCAGAAGTACACTATTCGAGTCGTGACATTATTTAGGAACACTCTGCTGCATTGAGCTGCTCTTCAATTATTCACATTAATCCTCCCTCTCTTTTACCCCTGGTTCTCTTTCCTCCACAGACCTCATTACTTCATCTTTCTTCGGCTTTACCGTTTTGCAGTTTGTGCACCAATTAAACGTTTCACCTATATGGCATGTCGTTCAAAACATATACTCCTCACCGAGGATCTGACAGAGCAACAAAAAAAACACACACACTTTTACATCCACGATAATATAAGAATGGATTTCTCCATTTCCGATTGGGTGCACTGCAGACAATGTGTGCGTGCGCGTGCGCGTGCGTGCGCGCACACACGCACGCACACACACACACACACACACACACACACACACACACACACACACACACACACACACACACACACACACACACACACACACACACACACACACACACACACACACACACACACACACACACACACACACACACACACACACACACACAGAGAATGTGGGGGTGGTGATCCATACTTGATTTCCAACAAAGCGAGTAAGAGAGAGATACTGAGAGAAATCCATATAGAATTATCCTTTTTGTCCAAGAGACTGCCTTCAGATTCAATGCGTTTGAATTCTCACAGCCTCATATTTCATGAACCGGCACTAACTTACAACTAAAAGAAGTCATAGTTGCTGGAGAAGGCTTTCAAATAAATTACCCTTAATGTACTGTAGCTAGTCCATAAAGACAATTCAAGTGTTCCGCAATTAATAAACATTTAATCCTTTCTGCATGGGCTGATTCGGTCCTGTTGAGTCACAGGAAGCCTTTTGGGTCCTGGTGCACTGAGAGAGCCCCCCCTGTTACTACAGTGGTGGGCTCAGTAAGCGTGGCCTGTCTGAGTAGGAGCCGGGAGACAATAGCGTCACAAAAACACAGGTCCTCCAACAACACTGAATCAGTTTCCTGAATGCATAAGCAAGCATCTGGCTTTGAAATTACACCTGCATATCATTCTAGCCCCAGACAGACAACGTCACTCTGTGCCCTCTGTATACTCTCCCATTGTCCAACTATCCACAGTAGATTTATCGGCAGCTTATGAATGATGCACCAATGTCTATTAAATTTGATATACAGAAACTACAGAGATGTTCAGTTAGAAAATAGGGGGGAAGTATATTACACGTATCTTGGGGCAGCAGTGGCCTAAAGCATTGGTTCTCAAAGTGGGGTCCGGGGACCCCCAGGGGTCCTTGAGGGAGTTCCAGGGGGTCCCCAGCTAAATGATGGATAGTTAGGAACCAAATGGACCCTTATGGGTCTGTAACTCTGAGAGTGTACAAATGGAACCAAATGGACCCTAACGGGTCCATTTGGTTCCATTTGTACACTCTCAGAGTTAAATGAACATTGATTTTACAATATGAATTGGGGTCCCAGAGATAGAAATGCCATAAAATAGGGGTCCGTAGCCTTATGCATGCCAAACTGGGGTTCCTTCAATTAAAATGGTTGAGAATTGACTGCTAGAGCTATAAAAATCATCTCTTATGGGGGTCCGTGGCATTTCTTTTCAAATGGGGGTCCGTGGGCTGATAAGTGTCAATTTGGGGGTCCTTGACATGAAACAGTTTGAGAACCACTGGCCTAAAGGTTAAGACGAGACAGTTTGTAACGGAAAGGTTCATGGTTTGATTCCCCTGACCGGCAGATAAAAGAGGAGCTGCTCAGTGGCGAACAGTATGAGACAGTGGTTGTACTAAGCTTCCAGGTTTTAATGTGTGTGTGTTGTCTGTGTGAGTGTGTCAGTGTGATGCAGCCCGTTCCTGAAAAAGAGAATCTGTTCTCAGCGAAACCTCCCCAGGGTAATTAAAGGTGGGAAAAAAAATGCAGTTGAATCTCAACCAATCCATCCACAGATGGTACGTTTGAAATATAGTACAGATACGTCTCTTAATAATATATCAAGGATTAAAGGACTTTGTATGTCTCAGCATGATTTGGAAAATAAATATCGTATTTATCGTCAGTTCAGTTGACTCAACTAAAACCAAGAAAGTGTATTATGTATTATATATTTCCAGTGCTCAGATCTGTGAAATAATTGATTTCAAAATACTTTATAAAGCACCATTCAATGCTTTATAAAGCACTGAATGGTGCAGTGCCAAGATACATTTCTGATCTTCTGTTATGAACCATCCAGACATCTCAGGTCATCTGCTACAGGTCATGCTTTCTGTCCCCAGACTCCAAACTAAATGTGGAGAAGCAGCTTTCAGCTTTTATACACACGTATCTGGAACAAACTCCAAGAGAACAGCACGTCTACTACAACTCTCGGTTCTTTTAAAAATAGCGAATCTACAAACGTTGTGAGCTTGTAGATCTTTCTAGATCTTTGCTATTTTTTAGTTAGGTTAGCTTAACTGTTACTCATTTTGATCGGACTTTGTGAACCGCAGTGGTGTTTATTGCTTGAATGATGCCCTGGGTGAAGCCCCCCTTCAGTGCCAAAAAACCTGTGTCAGCTCAGTTACAATTAACCAAATCATAATGTGCTGGTTAGTTGGCACTTGTTTTGCTGCAACCTTACACACGATGAAACTGTGTGAAATAATATGCAAAGTTATATCGGTTGGTGGGTTGGTTCCAACCGCTTTAGTCATTAGATTAAAGTCAGAGCTTTTAAACTCTAGTTTTTCAGTTAATAGTATTCGCTGGTTCTATTGAGGCCACTTTGTAGCTCAAATCACAGAGGCAGAAGTTATGACTCAACAAAATATTCTGAAGAACAAGCAAAAAGAGAGGCAACAAATCCCACCATAATGCATCCCTTTCATTTAAAGTTTGAAGGGATTATGAGTGGTTCAACTTGCGGTCCGAAGCGTTTACTTGCAAATCACGAGGCACGGTTCCAGAGCAAAATGTGTTAATAGCATAGAAATCTGTTTAACCACTTTTACCCCCATTTTATACTTGGGCGAAGATATCCAATCTACAAGCTGTGATGTGGCACTATGAGCTTATAGGACTGTTATTTCTTAAAAGGTTTGATATAATGCTGTTCTCTGGGAGTGAAATAAGACCTGAGATGGAAAAAACAACATAAGCTGGCTCGTTTTGGCGCTAGTAAACCATAGATCTTGGCCTTATTGTTCTCGGAGGACCGAATTAGCTTCTCCTGAGCAAACGCAAAGCTTTGTCACTGCCGAGATCAAAGCTCACCCCCAGAAGCTTTCATGCCGTGCTTCTGAATTGCCCCTCGCTTTTTGTTTGTACATGTAAATACTGGTGATGAGTAAACAGAGTTCCTCTCTCAAATCTCTCTCTTCCCCTGTCTTTATGACAATTAGAATATTAATCAGGCATAGTCTCATCTGCACACACGAATACACACACACCCACACCCACACACACACACACACACACACACACACACACACACACACACACACACACACACACACACACACACGTATTACGCAGATACAGACACAACGTGGGCATATTATGAGAAGACAGTTTTCAAAATGTCTCGGTTCAGTGCTTTTGAAATCTGTGCATGGGTGGCACACCACATGTACATTACTGTCACAGACATGCCTTCCTTCCAGGGCCCCAGGGACGGCGCCATCAGGAGGACGGGGCCATCAGAGGGACGGGTGAGGAGGATGCTACTGGACATCGTAAGGCCCACGCCATTGCTGCATGGTGCAAAACATGCCAAAGTGGAGAATTGGCCTATAGGCTACCATCATTCATTGGAGACGTGACAGCTTTGGATCAATAAGTAATGCTCTCCCATGTTGGACCATCTGACATGACTGTGCTATGGTCTGATGAGAAATAATTACAGTGACTGCCTTCAAACCTAAGGATTGAAGACAGTAAAGCCAGTCATGCAGACACACAGAGAAAAATGCTGGGTTGTTTATCTACCCAGATGCTGGGTTATGAAATGGTTGACCCATTATGGGTTATGGCTGACCCATCATGGGTTAACCATAACCCATATGGGTCATTTTGTACAACCCATTGGGTGAGTCACCCATGTACTCAGTACATGGGTTATGGCTGACCCATGATGGGTTAACTATAACCCATAATGGGTAATTTTGTACAACCCATTGGGTGAGTCGGCCATTTACTCAGTACATGGGTTATGGCTGACCCATTATGGGTTAACCATAACCCATAATGGGTAATTTTTTACAACCCATTGGTTGAGTCAACCCAAGTACTCACTATGGGTTGTTTTAAGACCATTGTGGGTTATTTGTGCACTGCAAAACCAGATGATGCTGGCTTGTTATCAAAACTATTTTTTCCTTTTCAATACAACAAAGGTTTGTGCGAAAATTCGTTTTAACTTGAAATAATTAATTGATAACGTCTCAACTACATGGAAGTTGACATAATTAAAATCCTATGTTCAGTCAAATTCCTCAGTGAGCCCACTCAAGTTAAGTCTTTTTGATTCCACTTCTGCTTACACAACAGTCTCATTCCCAAGAAGTCACATGTTGACATTTTGTGCAGAACTAGTACAATACGCACGGAATGTATCTATCAATATAACTATCTATTTTTTTTTGTATATTTGAGCGAATGACTGGAGGAATATGACTTCCCTTCGTTAGAGCCTAGTGTTGTGGTGGCCTAGTGGTATTGTTCCAGGACTAGTAATCATATCTTCTTGGACTAGCCGGTTCAAGTCTGGGATTAAGCTTACTTTTCAATTTAATTGTATGTTTTGCCTTCTTGATTGTGTGTGTACTCTGCAGACTTCAGTTGGTTAAATGATCACTTATCTTGTGTACTTAATTACAGAGGCTCATAATATTATGGAGATAATCATTTTATATAATATTATAATAATTAATAATGCACAAAAACTAATTTCACCCACTGTTTTACTCTGCTACGACAAGCTCAAAAGTGAGCTTTGCTTACTTTGTTTTATTGGCTTAAGTCGGCTACTTTGCGGATGGAGTACCGTTTTTATTCAGTGTTCAATGTGTTCATAATATGTGTGTATGTAGCCATACTGGTGACTGGTGGTAGATTAATAGTCTTGTCTCTTGACAAGCCTCAAGGTTGTACTTTATTGTTACATCTTGTGTACAGGTACATAAGAGTCAAACTTATTTTGGTTTGGCTTCCTTCAGACAATGCAGCAGCATAGATAATAACAACAGCACCATCCCGGACTTGAACCGGTGACCCCATGGAGTCTCACTTGGTGCAGAAGGCCTCAAATCGAAGCCTGCTCTATATTTTCATTTGCTTTTTTAAGATCACGCGCGGACCGTGCATGCGACCGGTTCGGGCCTGGTACTGACCGATTCGTATCGGTGGGTAGACTGACATATGTCAGAATTGTAAAGTTTTGTCAAATCGTCTTTGAGATAATCATAAATATGTATCTACAGGGAAAAGTAAGGGTCGAAAACCAAATCAAACAACAGATTATTGATCAGCGCGTCGCCCTGAACGCGTCAATATAAGTCTCCTCACACACAGACGTACCGTTCTCCAACCATAACCTTAGCCGCCAAAACACGCTAAGGTTAAGGTTAGGGTTGCCGAGGTCGTAGAGCAAAACCGAGACCAGATTCTCGATCAGCTTGTTGCGCTGAAAACACCAATATAAGTTTCCTCCCACACGGATATACGGTTCTCTTAATTGATTAGGGTTACAGGTTCGCTATCTCGTTTAATAACTCGGAAACGATAAGGAGTTGGATTCCGATTTCGGGATATGTTGTTCAGTTTTTTGAGACGAACAAGGGGATATCTTGTTTGTCCCGGTACAACACTCCTAAGTTGGCTTCCTCCACTTTCGGAAGGTACATAGAGGTATACAACCTAACACCATCCTGAAGGAAGAGCTGAAGTTTTGAAAAGTGTCGTACCAGGACAAACAAGATATCCACTTGTTCGTCTCAAAAAACTGAACAACATATCCCGAAATTAGACCCCAAGTCCTTATCGTTGTCGAGTTATTGAGAGGGAAAGATTTAGGCAAAGGTCAGCTTTGCCGTCTTTTTGCTGACCTTTGACCTTTATCAGTGTCCTAAAAAATCAGGCCCGGTGCCATTAAATCCGGCTTACTCTCAATATGGATTGAGTGAAGTTTCAGATTTTAAAAAAATATCTGGAGCGATTAGTTCCAGAAAATGTGCTCGACGCCGCACGTTTAATTGAAATGTAATTTGACCATGTGACTGGAAGGGGTTCTGCACAAAATGTCAACATGTGACTTCTTGGGAATGAGACTGTGTTGGCTCACAAGTTCAGCTTTAATTATGTACTGTACTGCTGTACTGTACTGTACTGTACTGTACTGTATGTTACTGTACTGTAATGCATGCTACTGTACTGTACTGTACTGTACTGTACTGTACTGTACTGTACTGTACTGTACTGTACTGTACTGTATGTTACTGTACTGTAATGCATGCTACTGTACTTTACTGTACTGTACTGTAATGTATGATACAATACTGTACTGTAAGCTGGGCCCAGTTGCAAGTGCCCACGTTACCCTGGAGACGTGATTCTCCACATTGACCAATTTACATGAATTTTCGGCATATTCATAAAATCAGCTTAAACAAATGTTGTTTTAGTATGCATATTTGTCTATCATCAACAACAACAGCAACAATAATACATTTTATTTATTTTACATTACATACATCAAAGTGGTACAGTACGAATAAAAACATTTGCATAATACAATCTAAAAGTCATGTTTTCTTTGAGGGGAGTATATTATTGATTTATATTATATTTTAAACTACATCTCTTATGTGCATTAAAATAATACTGTGGTATCACCACTTTTAATAGGCTAAAACATCCTGAGAGTGAAGTGGAGTAAATCATATAATTAATGGATCAAGGAATGTTTCTTTACTATTATAATTATTTATAAATTAAAGAATCAGAATCCTAAAAGTCTGGAATCCGCCCTCCCTATCCGGTCAAAATCCTCCATACCCCGCCTCCCTCCAGTCCTCCTCCACTTCCTGCTTCCGCGCGCGCCCAGCGTCACACAGAGAGAGTCTGCAGAGAGCCATAACGTGCGTCGCAATTCTTACCATTTACAAACAACGGCACGAAAGAAGAACTCCATTCAAGGTAAAATAGTGTTTTGTTTTGCACTGTATTATTGTCTCAACCTTTCCTAGCATGCCTTGACGTCGTGTTAAACATGCAGAGGAACTGGAATGTGCTGCTGGCCCCATGGTGCTAAGCAGCTAAGCTAACTAACTCAAATGTTTGGCGCGAGTGCAATTGGCTCATTTATACATTCTGAACTCTGGTCTGATCTCTAATTTCTATTATAAACACATCACGTTGCCGTTCAAGCATGCACAGTCTGCTGAAAGTGACAGGCCATGGCTACACAGCTAACTAGCTGTGGGCACTTGTAAACAAAGGCATAGCCTAGTTGCTTGATATATTAATTGACGTGTAGACTATATATCGCGTGCTTAACACATTGTCCTCTCAATGTGCCTACACAATCTGGCTACTGAAATGTGGTATTGTAGTTTGTTGGGTGTGGCTTGTCTATGTGACTTCTGTACAAAAGCCTGTAGATCTGCTATTTTCACAATTTGTGCCTCTTTTATTTTTTTGATAATTTCGCCTTTTCTAGTATATAGTTGATTACTTTTGATGCTAAGTCCTTAAATTATTACTTCACTGTCATCTGGGGACCCCTTCAAAATCACGAGGGGACCCCCCCCCACAGTACATGAAAATTAATTGCCTGTACAATCAGATGTGTTTTTTTATTTCTTTGAAACTAGTGTTGATTTTGACAGCAGCATTTTGTTTAGTTTTAACGTTTTCAGGCCAAGGACCCCCTAGCTGAGAAAGAGATGAAGCAGGGACCCCCTCTATATAAAATTGTTTCAGATTAAACTTTTTTTTTTACTTGGCCTGCTCTTTTTTCCCTCTACACCTATACCTCTTTGCCAAAAAATAGCAGATCTACAAGCTCACGAGGCGTTGTGAGCTTGTAGATCTGCTATTTTTGGCTAAAGTTCTCCTCAGAAAAGTGATGCTAGGGTTCAAGTGGTTAATGTAAAAAAAGAAATCTTATCACACAAAGATTTGGCGGACCCCCTGTAGTAACTCTGAGGACCCCCTAGGGGTCCCGGACCCCCTGTTGAAGACCCCTGCTTTACTGTGTCACCATTCTAGTCTACCCCGTTATATTATTTAATTTGAGACATTATTGTATTTAATTTCATTGTATTAGGATGGTGTTTACATTATTGTGGGAATTGTGGTTGAAGCAGCTGTAAAAACAGTTTATTATTGCTGGTATTGCACTAAAATTACTGAATGACGCTCATTTGAATAGGCAATTGCATGGGCAGCTAAATACTGTGAGAGGCACATGATGTGAAATTCATCTGGGGGTCCCTGCTTCATCTGTCTCAGCTAAGGGGTCCCTGCTTTATCTGTCTCAGCTAAGGGGTCCCTGCTTCATCTCTCTCTCAGCTAAGGGGTCCCTGCTTCATCTGTCTCTCAGCTAAGGGGTCCCTGCTTCATCTGTCTCTCAGCTAAGGGGTCCCTGCTTCACCTGTCTCTAGATTTCCATGTGTACACTCTGAGAGTTACAGAGCTGTAAGGGTCCATTTGGTTCATATTCATAGCAGATCATAGTATTCTGCTGCTAGTTTGCTTTGCTTTTATGTTGATATCTGAACAGGTATAACACCAATTGTATTTCCTTTGTGTTTGTTTCAGATCGATGGACAACTTTGTCTTTGAAAAACTGACAGAGTGGCAGTTACCAGAACTGATCGACATATTTAGAGGTACAATATGTTTCCCATCCACATACATTGCTGTCACACAGTAATGGAGTTGACAACTGCTTTTTGTAATATACCTTGACATTTGTATTGAGCATATGCATTTTCTGTGCTATACTATTTGATTAACTGACAACAATTGACCAGCAGATGAACCCAGGTTGATTAAGGTTAATGACATCTGTGTCAGTCAGAAATAGGATGCTGGTTGTCATTCAAACTGTTTGCTCAGCACCAAACATGGCTGCTGAGTTAATGGCCATGGTTTCTGTAGTCCTCTAACACAGTGGTTCTCAACCTTTTCAGGCTGTGACCCCCCCCAAAATATTTGAATTGTGGACCCCCCATTTGTTTGACCTCTTTACACGGATACATATTGTGAAAATAGACGATCTACAGGCTCACAACGCCTCGCAACAGTTTCACAATATGTGGGGGGTTCCAACCCACAGGTTGAGAACCACTGCTCTAACCTGTCATGTTGAGGACCAAAACCAGGTGATGAAATGTGTCTGATTAGCTTTGCTGAGGGTAATCATTTGCAGTAGAAGTAATTAATTCATTTAAATCATCTGTGTTGGTCCTCATCATTGCAGGTACTGTAGAATCTACAGTCATCTACAGTCATCTACAGTGTAGATGACTGCAGATGAAACCCATGAGCTCTATTTTTTTTCTGTTGGAAAAATAATGTGTATTTTTCTCTTTTTTTTCAGACGAGGGGATTGATCAGGAAAGTTTCTTTCTGTTAGATGATTCCACCATCAAACAGCTGATCCCGAGAGCAGGCCCTAGGCTGAAGTTTCTAAAAAAAATTAGAGAACTTGTAAGTCAATAGTTTATTTCGGGAAGATGGCATACACTTGCTTCAAATGCCAAAAGCTAATTTCAGGGGGTATCAAGGGTCTTCTCGTGCATTTACGGTCTGTACACCATGTCAACTCTGTATCAACACATTTTCAGTGTAGTGAAAGTGGTTGTGGTCGGACATTTGGTTACATATGGTCTTACAGAAGACACTTGGAAAAGGAGCATGGGGATAGAAATGATGACCCCCTTGAAGGCCCAGCCCCACGGCCCCCACCTGTAGGTCCAGCCCCACCTGTTGAAATGCTGAATGCTGACATGGAGCCAGAACAGGGAGACGAGGAAGTTGGTGAGGATTGGGATGAACTAGAGCCAGAGTCCATTACTAATCGAGTGGCCCTCTTTTTAGCCCATCTTAGATCTAAATCTTCTATGACATTCTCAAACCTAAACTTTGTGGTTCAGCATACCTCCAATTTAATTGGCAATATTGTCGGCCGACTGCAATCAAAGACCATGTCTGTATTTCGTACGTTTGGTCTTGATCAAAGCAACGAGGTACAAGAGCTTGAGGTGGAGTTCTCAGAATTAGCTGAGCCTTTCAGAGGCATGCAGTCCGACTATAAACAGATGAAATATTTTGCTACAACTGGAAACTTTGTTCAGCCAGTTGAGGAGATATTGTCAGGGGTTACCTATGTTCAATCAACGGCCTCTGCCACTGGCATTGTCCAGCAAGTTGGTGTTCATGATTCATTTTACCGTATACCGTTAAAGAGCCTTTTGACCAAGATTCTAGAAATTCCCGGGATTTTACAGACCATGCTAGATTGGCAGTGCAGGGAGGGTGATGCAATTCAGGATGTTTTTGATGGGGAGTTCTGTAAAACGCATTCCTTATTTCGGAACGAGGTTTCAATCCCAATTGTGATTTACCAAGATGATGTTGAGATAGTAAATCCCCTTGGTGCTAAAACTGGGATTCACAAGTTGGGACTTCTTTATTTCATTTTGAAGAGCTTGCCTCCAGAGTTGCTATCTACCTTGCAGTCACAGTTCCTTTTAGCTGTGTACAAATCTGATGACGCAGCACATCATACCATTGATGCAATCCTACGCCCTATTGTCAAAGAGATCATGGATTTAGAGCAGGATGGCATCCTTGTTAATACCCCCAACTATCAAGGTGTTGTCAAGTTCACATTGCTCCAAGTAGTTGGAGACAATTTGGGCGTCCATGGTGTTCTTGGCTACGTTGAATCCTTCGTTGCCAATTATGCATGTCGGTTTTGCAAAGCAAATAGAGAACAGAGAGAGTCTCTGACGCTTGAAGACCCTGGACTTTTGCGTGATCGCAATAGTTATGAGGCAGATTTACTTACAGCCGACAAGTCCCAGACAGGCCTGAAAAGGGGCAGCGTCTTGAACATGTTGTCTTTTTATCATGTGTCAGACAATCTGTCAGTGGACATAATGCATGATTTACTGGAGGGGGTGGGGCCTATCGAAGTCAAACTTTTGTTGAATTCACTAATCGACCAAAAGCATCTCACACTACAAGAGCTGAATTACAGAATCACAAGCTTTGACTATGGATTTAGTGATAAGTCTAACAAGCCTTCTGTCATAAGCAGGAATGATCTCAAAAAGCCTGAAGGCTCCATGCGTCAGTCAGCATCTCAAATGTGGTGCCTAATTAGGCTACTACCAATCATGATAGGTGATCTTGTCCCCATGGATAACAAGCATTGGGAACTTCTACTCCTCCTACTCCATTGCATGGAGTTTATCTTTTCCCCTTCAATTACAGTGGCAGCAACACTGTACTTGGGCAAAATCATAGAAGACCATCACTCCCTCTTCCTGGAGCTATATCCTCATCTACATTTACGGCCAAAGCAACACTTCATGGTTCACTACCCACGAATCATTCAAAAACTTGGACCGTTGAAGCAGTTCTGGTCAATGAGATTTGAAGCACGACATGCATTTTTCAAACAGGTTAGCAATGTAACCTGCAACTTTAGAAACATTTGTAAAACCATGGCATTTCGCCATCAGATGATGCAGTGCTACCATTTCCTATGTGGAACTATCCTGTGTCACAATACAGAAGTTGGTCCAGGGCAAAGTACAGTTCTGGTGAACATTAATGACAGGATCCAAAGTGGGCTAGAAGGTATTCCCCTTTTCAGTGAAGTGTATGTGCCAGCCTGGGTTACATTTAAGGGAACTGACTATAGAGCAGGCATGAGTGTATTCCTGTCCTATGATCCAGATGGAGAGCCTCAATTTGGTCTCATAGAATCAGTTCTACTACTGGAGCAAACGTCACCCACACCAACAATAAAACTTGTTGTAAAGAAGTGGGAAACACAGTGGTTTGATAGGCATTTATTTGCATACAGTGTCATTCCCACCCAGGTGTTGGTAGCAGTAGATGTAAGAGATCTGCTTGATCACCATCCCCTCCATGCAGTCAAGTCGTACAGAGGATGCAGCCAGGATGTAGAGGCAGTGGCAGTGACAGTAGATGACAGTTTATACATTTCGTTGCGCAACAGACATTTTTAGAATCACCTAACTGCCACCAGGTGTGTGTGTGTGGTTGTGTGTGACTGTAAATAGTATTTTGACTGGCTTATATGTTGAAAAGGCCTATTTTGACATTACCCCCATATTAGTTTTGTTTTTAGCCATACTTGCTGCTTAAAGTGTCAATCGATTGAAAATGATCAGTATTTGAGTACCGGGTAGTAAGAACCACTTGACTTCTGGGACAGATTGAAAGTACTACTGGAATGATGGGATGCCGTGACTACTGGGATGACGCGATTACTGGGACTACTGGCATTCTTTAAATGAGTGATAAGTGGTACTGTAAGTACTTTTTTGTTTAATCACTTAATGTTTGTATAAGGTGAAGCCCAAGTGCACTCTCTAAAAGTATGCTGCACCACTGTCCACATATCATTTGGTTGTCTTCAAAAGGGTCCTCTATTGGGGATTCCAATAGAGTACCGAAGTCCTGACGTCACTCTCTCATCCCCTGGTTTGTAGAAGTGTTTCTCTATGTAGAATAGTTGGGTCATCTTAAAATCGTCTCATAAGCATTGAGGTCCAAAAACAAACGGACTGTCCCAGCGATGTTGTCACGAAGGTGACTATCGTTTATGATAGTCAGTCAGTTATATTTGATAGTCTGTTTCTGGCAAAAATGTCACTAATTAAGAATTGGGGGGAGAGGGGGAGAACAACGCAAACCAGGTAGGATGCGTCATTTACATCAGACTTTGGTGCTCTATTCTTTGTCCTACATTTATTATATTAACCTTGGTCTTCTTTATAGATTGGACCGGCGCCTGCACCTGATGCACAAGCTACAGCCTCTGATGCCACACCTCCTGCCACTCCCCAAACCCCCATGGCGGTATCGGCCGCACCTGATCCCCGAACCCCACCTGAACCCCTGGCTCCACCTCAACCCCAAGCCCTCATGATGATTCAGACAATTCACATAATTCCTACGTTTGTAAGTTCTGCTTTACCTTTATAAGCCTTATAATACCTTTAAGCCTTATAAATTTGGCTGCTTTGCATGAAAAAGAAAATGGTGCTCAACAAGCTCACAACACATTGACACACTGAGTGCATTAATTGTAATCAAGACAAAAGTTTGAAATAATGGTGATATTGATTTGAATTAGAATCACCCATTCCTAACTAAACAATAATAAGTCTGCAATTTTGTGTCTTCTTGCAATTTTCTAAGGATGTCCGTCAGGTTCTTACAACGTTCGCAGAAGGACAGCCGATTGTCAGGGACCTTGACGAGACAAATATAATCACCACATCCCAGAGATGTGCCCTTGTCCGGATCTTGGTGTCTCACCTTATAGAGAAGTTTGGAGAGAAGTACTTCAACAGATTTAAATTATCTTTATGTTTTATGTTGAATAGGGATCACAATACCAATGCTGGGGTTTAAGTGGTTAAATGGCAACTTTAAGGGTGTATGATCATCCCAAGTTCTAACTTTACCTGAGAGCTAAAATATGACTTAGTAGGGATATATTTGCTAGTTGTTAACCATGCTCAGATCAGCTACCATGGAGTAACATTTTAAGAGGCACCAGTGCAACCTTCACTGGACGACTGACTGAAGTTAAGTTAGCCACACACCGGGTGTGATTATTTTTTTTGTCTTTTAAAAATGGTTTATTAGTTACATGAAATCAACGCACTGGAACTACTTGATATGATGAATAGTTGTGCTATTTCTGTTTTACAGTCCTACGACGGAGACCAAAAAGGCCATGGCAGCTAGCATAATTCAGGCATTTCCCTGCTTGAAAGACTCTTCAAGCAGTGGCAGCGTGAGTTTTTTTTCCCAATTTTTGCTTTTCAATGTATTATTCATTTTGGTGACACCCCTAGTAAGCCCAATATATGCTCTGCTGTGATGTGTCGCTGATACTGAAAACTCCAAGTCTACAAGCTCACAACATGTGGTCTGCCTGTAGGTCTGCAGTTCTCAGTAACGGACCGTTGAGAAGCATACATTGAGCTTGAAATGCTAAATCATTTAACAGACACAATACCGCTCACTCCTTCCAGAAAAACTACTTTGATGTGTGATTTTCACTGCTGTCATGCCCTTGGAAGCAGGGACAATAATTGGCCTTCTCTTGGGACAGACAAATGTGCAGAAAAACCCTGTTCTAATTCAAGGACACGCTGTCAAAAAATCGAAATGTGCCAAATCTCTATTCATCAAACATTTTGATTTCTTGGCAGGTCATATGGTACACCCCAGCACAGAACCGGCATCCAGCCTGTGGGTACCTGGAGGAAAGGCTGCGAAACGTCAGAAAGAAGCTGAGGTCAGCGCTCAGGGGGAATGGCCGAGCACCCCAACCAGCACCCGAGGATGGTCCTGTTCGAACAGCGGTCATACCAGGTCATTACTAAACGGAAAAATAGAAGGAAGTTCCAACAATGTGGCACATTTGCTTGCTTAAGTTTTCCCAAAACATAACATGCGCACGTTTAGGGAACACTGTCGCAGACAGAAAATCTGAGTAGAGCCTGATCTTAGTGAATGTGAGGAATTTTGGAACTACAGTAGCTTGTATGACCAGACACCACACAATAGCATTTATAGTTGTTTTAGAACTATTTTAACACACAATATTGCTGATAGGGATGACTGATTACGCAAAACATCCATCTTTTAGTGACTGACAGCATTTTGTTCTTTTTACAGAATGTACCATATCTGATGAGCGGGCAGTACAGCTGAAAGAGTGGTTGAGAAGTAATTCTCAACCATTATGCCAAGTTGCGACCTATATGCAGGACACGGCGGTGTACAGGGCAAAGTGGATAAAGGACAACACCAGAGATCTGACCATCAGTCAGATTCTGGAACACTACCCTCACCTGACAACTAACGGCATGGTAAGAGGGAATATTGTACATGTGATGATTCATTGTTTATAATGTTTTGGTAGTGTGCCACATTTAATTTGATTTCAAATGTTTTCCATTTTATAGATCGCTCAGGACTTCCTTCTCTTACATGCGGACGCTGCGCCCAAACTGTACGAGACCTGGCTCCCAGTTTATGCGGAGAAGATCCTGCAGATCGCACGACTGGAGCGGAAGTTAGAGTTGCCGGTCGAAGGATTAACATTAGGTAAAATATTATTGAAATGGTTCTTTGTCAGTCGACAGTCCCTCTTGTGCCAAGAGTCCACAACTACATTGACAGCCTCTCTGTGTGGGTGTGGCACGCACAGCACACACTTTCAGGTACCCTGGGGTTTTCCTCTTCTCAGGTAGTGTCACCTTCAAATACCAGTGGGCACACCCCTTCCTCCTATAGCCTCGTCTAGACCAGGGTTACTCAAAGTGGATTCCAGGGACTCTCTGGGTTACTTTAGTGGGGTCTAAATTGACCCTTAAGTCTGTAACTGTGACAGTGTAACAAATGGACCCCAACTGGTCAATTATTTTCCATTTGTAAACTGTCATGGTTAGGCCAGCTTCTGGCCTAATGGTGGGAATAACTAAACTACAAACTAACCAGCTGCAGAGTCGCTATTGGTTACATAGGTTACGGTACATTCTTGTTGGCTATTGAATGACAAAATAAAGGATATTCTGTTCCACCTCGTATTGATACCTATGTCTTCCTGCAGATGACATTGGGGATCTCGCCCTGCAGCAGTTGCCATCCTTGCTCCCCCCAACAGCATACAAAGTTGGACGTGGCCGTGGCAGTAAAACGGTGCGCCACACCATTGCTGAGTGCAAGAAGGCCTTCATCCATCATCAGCCTGTAAGTCCACCAGCACATCTAAAGGGAAACTTTCCATTTTATTTTAACATTAACATATACCTGTTGTATAATTAATGAGTTTGTGTAAGTATTGAGTGTGTAATCTACAAAGCGTATACAGCACACAGCAGGAGGACAAGAACACAGTAGGGCATTCACAACTACGGCGTTTCACTAGTCGACGAGTAATCCTAAAAAGTTGACAAATAGTTGACTAGTCATCTAGATATGACCTCACCCCACCCGAAACAATGACATTGATTAATTCTTGTCAAAATGTCTCTGAAATAGGCTAACTACTGCTCTTTGCTAGTTTAACATATTGCTTTACAAATACAGGTATAACAGGACAAGCTTATTCCTTCTGTTAATATACCGCCCGGTTTATCTTATAAGGCAGGGGTTTTCAACTGATTATGAGCCAGGGACCACCACCACCCTCCTCACTAAGAATCAACCTAGGGACCACCGTTGTGCTGCGAGGGGGATATAAGTTAACGCTTTATATGCATTCTATGTCTATACAGTACATCTCTCACTGTTTCTCAACCAATGGACCCCCAGTAGATAAGATTTAGCCTATCAGAGACAAAACTAAAGAACATTTTGTTATCGTTGGATACCATTTTGACCACAATACTATGCTGTGTTATGTTTGTACCATAGGAGTGATAATACGCAAAATGAATATGTTAAACAATAAGTTAACTCTTATAATGTAACATGAAAACAAATGGACCCTTGACACCTTCATTATTATTTTCTTTTAATTATACACTTATTTTTCTATACTTTGTAGACATTTTGTCCTTACTCACTCAACCTCACTTTTCTGTGTTTTTCAGCCTGGAACCAACATGGTGGAGTATCTCCAAGCAGCCAAGAACTCCCAAACTGAACCCTATGTCCTGACACTTGGCAACAACTCTCAGCAACCATCTCAGGTCTTCGCAATTATAGATGGACAGGCTTTGAAACAGGACAAACTTCTTCAGGCCATCGACGTCTGCTTCAAGGCCTACTACATTTTTGACATCGAGTACCCCAAAAAGTGTCAACTTGTGTGGGACTTCCTACAGAGTATTATCTATGGAATTCCACTACAAGAGTCCAAGAAAATGGTGGAGTTTCTGCACACAAGAATTCTGGCTTGCCAGTAGAGCTCACACACACACCCCCCAACACATTACCCACTCAATCAACCCACGTACCCGTTAGTCATTGAGGGCAGCCTTGGTCCCTGGAACAACATATTTTGAGATGGGGGGGGTCCGCGGCCAAATGCGGTACATATAATTCTGGGGGTCCTTGACATGAAAAAGTGTGAGAACCACTGATATAGAAACAAGTTTTTGACACCAGAAGATTCAGAAGACATTTTGTAGAATCGGCCTCAGGTCTTAAAGGGTTAACCCCTACTTTGATCACTACAGCATCAAAAACAGCAGATCTACAAGAAGCTCGTTTGAGCTTGTAGAGCTGCTATTTTAGATTTTTTAAATTAGAATGGTGTAAAAAAGAGTTTGGGACCATTGAGGTCGTTCCACCCCAGAGAACACGTATCGGGACATAATGAGGTTGTTCCTCCCCACAGAGAACACATATCAGGGTGATTACGTAACAGGGACCAACATGGCACTGTTCACTAAATATGACATTCCTATAGAAACAGGACGGATTCTTTGTTCCCCCAGAGAGCACGATGAAGACTTGACTGTTTGTCTAAAAGCAGAAATGTTTGCATTTGGGTTGTTGTTTCTAAGAGTTTTTCTGTGTGGGGAAAGCTTTAGCTGAAAATAGCAGATCGACAAGCTCACAATGCAATGCCTGGTGTTGTGAGCTTGTGGATCTGCTATTTTCAGAGAAAGCTGTTCCCACAATACGTTCGCTGGGGTTTAAGTGGTTGATTGTTTGTTACGTTTTTGTATTTTGTTTGTTAGGGAAGCTGAGCTGGCTGATTTGGAAGTTATTTCAATTGAACAACTTTGGCTACAACAAAATGATTAAAACGAACCCTTGAAGCTTTATAACACTGCTTGCACACCACACCTCCAGTGAAACATGTTTTAAAAACGTTTGGGGTTTTGTTTTATTTGAATGCCATTTGCATTGTTTGGAAAACGTTATTGCTTACACGTGTCTTTTTGGTGTGTCAGTGATGTTTAGAACAGGATACAGAGACATCTGGATTAAGGTTTAGATGGCCCCAGAGAGCACGATGAAGACTTGTGTTTAAATGTTTGCTTTAAAAACTATGTTCAAAGATTTGCACAAATTTCAGGATTTTTCAAAAATAGCAGATCTACCAGCTTGTAGCGCGGCACAAGCTTGTATATATGTGCTTGTATATATGAGCTCATATCTATTTTTGAATAGCAAAAGTATAAAAATGCTTTTTATCCCATGTCTTAATGAGTTAATAGAACTCAAATGTTTAAAAGTTGTCATTTTTCATGCTTTTATTTTTCTATAAAATGACTAAAAGAATCCAGAATGGTTTGTGTTTATTGCATTATGCTTTGCATGACCAAATCTAGCATGTATTTTGTCATAGGTTTGTAGTTAAACTGTAGTTTAAAGTAACACACATATTGTGGTTGAATAAACCCATAATAGTTTTATTTAACACATGATTTGGATAAAACAACCCAGAATGGTACATAATTTGACCCACAATTGGGTTGAGTATATAATAAATAATAAGGGTTGAATTTACTCAGATGTACAGTTAATTTAACCCAGAAATGGGTAGAATATATAATAAATGATATGGGTTGCATTTACTCAGACGTACAGTTAATTTAACCCAGAAATGGGTAGAATATATAATAAATGATATGGGTTGCATTTACTCAGACGTACAGTTAATTTAACCCAGAAATGGGTAGAATATATAATAAATGATATGGGTTGCATTTACTCAGACGTACAGTTAATTTAACCCAGAAATGGGTAGAATAATTTAACTCATCCACTGGGTTAAAACGGACCAACCCATCTTGCTGGGTAAAATTAACTACTGCTGGGCCGGTGCTATAACTACCCAGGGGATGGGCTAAAAACAACCCAGAATGGGTTGTTTCTAACCCAGCATTTTTCTCTGTGCATGCACAACACAGGCTCAACTGCATAATAGTATAAATCATTATCCTCAAGGCAGTTGAAATTCATGGTTTTCGGGTTTCAAAGACATGACTGAATTAGGTTGCACATAACTCCAATATAAAGGTTATGCCTTGATGTGTGGACACAAAAATGCTGAATAAATAGATAAATAAATAACGTTCATGAATACTGTAGGTAGAGTCTCAGAAGGGGCTAATATAGAATTATTTATCTGCATCTGAAAATGATTTTCTTTTTATGTTTCTTATGTTGTTTTCATTCAGGTTTTGCTGATTTTCAAATCTCCAGCTCCAAATGGATGAGACTTTATCTGTGCTGTGAGCCGTCTTATTCTGAGATAGTCTGTCTTCTCCATGTCTACTTAAAGAGGAACACAGAGGAAAGACCATATGACTCTAATAAAAAAGACAGAAGATGTCTATATGGTGTGTCGCATGGCCACGTTGCTCAATGAAAAAAACAAGTCAAAACCAGTCTGTTGAAATTCAGATATCGTCGATGAGTGATGCAGTGATGCAATTATGTCACTTTCAAGTCACAGTTGACTTTGTTCGGGATGTATTGGTTATGACAGCTTGACATTACACAACGTGTCGTGACATAGCAGGCCTACTTAGCAAACTTAATTGTCATTGTTGTTTTCCTTGAGTGCAGGGCTTCTATTAGTCACTGTTGGTGACTTGAACACAGGGGCATTGAGACTGGACTTGAACCCAAGATATAGTGACTACACTTGCGTTAATACTATATTTAACGGTTACATGTGGTTGATTTGGACATTGGCTGACATAATACCCATATAACTCTCACGATTAAATACCCTGATCTCACCTACAGTGGTACAATGTGGCCATTTTCATAAATATAGTATGTCTTGACACGTGTGTCATAAGCACACCCCATTCAAATTAAGTGTTACAATAAGCTGTAAATTCCAGATCAGTATTTCAATGTGAGCTTGAGTTTATCTGGAAAGTTATAAAGGTGTCTGTGTAAATGGTCTGAGCTGGGGCTCTGTCAGCTAAATTCCTAGGGTGCCGTAAGGCTAACATGGGCCTAGTTTCTTAAAATGTGAGCTTCAAAGAGGGGAAGCCTTTGCTAAGAGAATAAACCTTTATTGATCACTTTGGTGAAATTCAGGTGTCATATCAGCAACAGCAGTGTCAGTGAAACACAGCATAAGGGTAAAGTCAAGAACCAATCCAAGATAGATAAGAATAACGTTACATTAAAAGGGTTAGGGTTAAAAAAAAAGTTAGACTTAACTGGACATTTGCACTGGGTCAGAGTCTGAATGAGTTAACATAATGTACATTCTATCAAAGCACTTGCCTATCCATAACTATAAGTATAAATGGACAATCTATCACCAGTGAATGTATGAATGAATATGTCAACCATATCTGGATGAATAGATGTACAGCCTATCAACAGCATGTTGGGGAAAGTGACTCAGAATGTGTAATAAGCCTACTCTTTATGTATTCCTCCTTTAAAAGGAGGAAATATACTTCTACCAAGGGAGAGAGAGAGAGAGAGAGAGAGAGAGAGAGAGAGAGAGAGAGAGAGAGAGAGAGAGATTTTACATTTTATTTGTGTCATTGTGTGTAAAGCTTTGAATGAACAAACAGACAACAACAATCATTGCCTATGTTCCAAGTCGCCCCCTCAGGTCACAATGGTGCTGGACTGCTGAGGGTGCCACCCACAAACAGCAAGAGATTGATAGTTTTAAGATAAAAAAAACACATCAAAGGAGAAAAAAGTCCTGCAACTTATGAATGTATTGAATGTGAAAGGATAGCTCCTTGAGGTGCAGCATCTCATTTTCGAGGAGGTAGACCTACTCTCTCTATACAGAACTCTGTAGAAAGATGGTGTTGTGTCCCAGAAAGAACAGATCTACCACGTGGCAAAGCAACACATTAATAGCTTGTGGATCTGATCTTTTTGGCAAGCCACGACAATGCACGATGAAGTAGGCTATACATTCAGCTTAACGGTACAGCTAATGCGATCAATTAGGCCTAATAGGGATGTAAACATCTGTGAAACAAACATTTGGAAGATCCATCTTCATACAAAGATCTATAGCCTGGTATTCCGCATGAAGTCACGCAAGTTCCATAGGACACGACCTGAATGGTCCGATAAGCACTCCCTGTGTGAATGACATAACGGGGAAGTGGGGAAACAATCTCGGCTGGGGAGATAATTAGGCCTGTAAAGGGCTATCAATCGCGAAAAGCCAATACAAACCAGAAAGTCATCAGTAAGATTTCAATCAACTCTAAATCCAAAGTCATAATTCTCTCTGTACTGTGAAGTCGCACTTGAAAATCTGTTATCTTCGATGAGTCATAGAATAAACAGACTTCCCATGATAACGTTCCCTTTCAGCTTTTCAGAGTAAGAGACCCTCCACCAGCATCACTGTACATCTGCAACTGCAACTAATTTCATGCTCTAATGAACAGGAAACACACACACACACACACACACACACACACACACACACACACACACACACACACACACACACACACACGGGGGTGGGAGTGGGGACAACAAGGTGAATTATAAAATAAATATATGGGGGGAAAAAACCACCCTCCAGCTGGAGTTAATGTAGCAGAAACATTACATAACTCCACAAGCTGAAACAAGTTCTTATCCGTTTTAAACTGTTGTGCGTATTAACCTCTAACCATAGCTGTCATTGATTGTGGCACGAATCAAATTAGCATATAACTTTCACAGAAGCAGCCTATAGGATAGCCCACACCTTCCCTGAGCAAGCCCTCGTTGTTCGACACAGGCTATTATTTCCTTTACTGGAAGTCTAATAAGTCGTGACATAAGAGGGGCCTGAGGCGCACTCGTGCGCCCCGTTCCTCCCCTCCTTCCCCCGCTCTCTTAATAAAGGGGAGCTCCCCTCCTCCAGACACTCCACACAGCAGCAGATGCGCCTCAAGAGCACGCCAGCCTCCTACTGCGGAGGAGCTCTTCTTCTATAAGGAGTTGTTGGTGTGCGTGTCCTCCACTTGAATCTTCCTGGGGATGTACTCTTCTTCTTCCTCGGCCAAGATGAATCGTGTCGTCGTCGTGGTGGTCGCGGTGGTCTTGTCTCTCTTCGCAGGTAGGTGTTGAGTGTGTGTGTGTGTGTGTGTGTGTGTGTGTGTGTGTGTGTGTGTGTGTGCAGTGGTGGAAAAGTAACTAAGTACATGTACTCAAGCACTGTACTTAAGTACACATTTGAGGAATGTTTTACTTTACTGGAGTACTTCCAATTTTCAAGAATTTTTACTTCTACTCCACTACATCTCAGTGGCAAATATTGTACTTTTTACTCCACCACAATTTATTTGAAAACTTGAGTTACTAGTAGTTACTTTGTAGATTTTGATTATTATTACAAAAGCACTTCAGACCTATATACTTTGGCAATTTGAAAATAGCAGATCTACAAGCTCTACAAACGCAAAGCCACGCTAGATCTGCTATTTTCAAATATTTTTTATACATTTAAAAAACTTGTGAAATGGGACATTCTGCATAATGAGTGCTTTTACTTTTGGTACTTTAAGTAGCCTACATTTTGATGCCAATACTTTTGTACTTTTACTCAAGTAGATTTTGAATACCGAACTTGTACTTGTAACAGACCATTTCTACAATAGGGTATTGATACTTTTACTTAAGTAAAAAAAACTATGAATGAATGCAGAGTGGCTGCTCTTTCTTGAAGGCTGCGTAAACTTCAGTTCAGCACCACGGACAGAGACATTGAGTGAATGGAACGGACTGCAGTGCATTGTTTCTTTCGGTTAATGTATCTGTGTTGCCAATATGTTCTCCTGATTTGTTAACGACGCGATCATGTTGTGTATGCCTATATTAAGTAGGCTATTAGTTATAGCACAACTGACAAGGATATTAGTTTTCCTTGCCACTCTTGACACATATTGTCCTTACCCCGCGCAGAAAATCTATCGCTTCCAGTTGGAAATGAGGGGCAGAGAGAAGTTTTGGTACGTTTTGTTTTAAATTATTGATCATAAATCATTCTCAAGCACACAGATGACTAGAAAAATGAGCGCAGACGCGCATTTTCACCGAAAGTCTGAGTTGCTGTTGTTGTTATTATTGCAGGTAAAACGGTGTTTGGTTGAAGTCTTGTCCAAAGCTCTCTCCAAGTCCGACTCTCATCCACTGGATCAGGAATGCAAAGACATTCTTCAAGCAGGTGTGTAGCACAGGGCGACAAGCTGCTATAAAGCATAGAATTCCGGTTAATAAAGAGACAAGTACACAAGCCCTTAGGTTATTTACAATAAACGCTGTACCAACTGAGCATTGAAATTGATCTTTAAACTGCCTCAGGAGGAGTAGTCTACTCACATCACCCAAATGACTCTGTAATGATGGAGTTGTGTGGCACAGCAGTCAAAGACAGAAACACACACATTGTAGGCTGATACAGAGTTGAGTTGCATTGTGTTTGATGCAGCATTTTCTCATGTGGGGTCACTGAGCCTCTGGGGAGCTCATGTTCAGAAATGATAGCACAGTAGTAGTTTGTATGTAGACTATATTATGTGCACTACAGTCTTCTTATTTATTTATTTATTTTCACAGAGGAAGCCGGTATAATGATAGAACAGTATTTAGGAGTGGTCTTTCAGCTGACATTATATACAGGCACTTGTTAGAACCCTGCTATTAAACAACTAATTCATCAGTTGTGTATAATAAATCTTGAATCGACTGTAGTTTTTATTTGATGCTATATTTTACCGTAACCCTCATCTTTCCCCTTTTGTTCCAGGGGTCAGAAATGCTCCTCTCGACAAGAAGAGTGGTGTTGAGGCTCTCGCTAATGAGGAGGTCAAAGGGCTTGGACAGGAGACAGAGACAAAGGGAGCAGACGTGAAAGACATCGAGGAACTCCTGAAGTCTGTGGACGCAAAGAGAGAGGCCCCAGAGGACGAACGCAGCCAGGAGACATGGGACCTGGATGGTGACGATCGAGACAAGAGGTCCAACTGGAGACCTGGACGATACCACCAGCGGAAACACAAACGCGATGAGGAGGCCCCAGAGGAGGACGGAGACGAGGAACGCAGCCAAGAATCATGGGGGGGTCTGGAGGACGAGCGGGAGAAGAGGAGGTCCTTCAGAAAAAGTCAAACACGACACAAGCGAGACGAAGAACTTTCCGAAGATCCAGATGAGGATCGCAGTCAAGAGTCTTGGGGTCTAGAGGACGAGCGGGAGAAGAGGAGGTCCTTCAGAAAAAGTCAAACACGACACAAGCGCGACGAAGAACTTTCCGAAGATCCAGATGAGGATCGCAGTCAAGAGTCTTGGGGTCTTGAGGGCGAGCGGGAGAAGAGGAGGTCCTTCAGAAAAAGTCAAACACGACACAAGCGAGACGAAGAACTTTCCGAAGATCCAGATGAGGATCGCAGTCAAGAGTCTTGGGGTCTTGAGGGCGAGCGGGAGAAGAGGAGGTCCTTCAGAAAAAGTCAAACACGACACAAGCGAGACGAAGAACTTTCCGAAGATCCAGATGAGGATCGCAGTCAAGAGTCTTGGGATCTTGGGGGCGAGCGGGAGAAGAGGAGGTCCTTCAGAAAAAGTCAAACACGACACAAGCGAGACGAAGAACTTTCCGAAGATCCAGATGAGGATCGCAGTCAAGAGTCTTGGGGTCTTGAGGGTGAGCGGGAGAAGAGGAGGTCCTTCAGAAAAAGTCAAACACGACACAAGCGAGACGAAGAACTTTCCGAAGATCCAGATGAGGATCGCAGTCAAGAGTCTTGGGATCTTGGGGGCGAGCGGGAGAAGAGGAGGTCCTTCAGAAAAAGTCAAACACGACACAAGCGAGACGAAGAACTTTCCGAAGATCCAGATGAGGATCGCAGTCAAGAGTCTTGGGATCTTGGGGGCGAGCGGGAGAAGAGGAGGTCCTTCAGAAAAAGTCAAACACGACACAAGCGAGACGAAGAACTTTCCGAAGATCCAGATGAGGATCGCAGTCAAGAGTCTTGGGGTCTTGAGGGCGAGCGGGAGAAGAGGAGGTCCTTCAGAAAAAGTCAAACACGACACAAGCGAGACGAAGAACTTTCCGAAGATCCAGATGAGGATCGCAGTCAAGAGTCTTGGGGTCTTGAGGGCGAGCGGGAGAAGAGGAGGTCCTTCAGAAAAAGTCAAACACGACACAAGCGAGACGAAGAACTTTCCGAAGATCCAGATGAGGATCGCAGTCAAGAGTCTTGGGATCTTGGGGGCGAGCGGGAGAAGAGGAGGTCCTTCAGAAAAAGTCAAACGCGACACAAGCGAGACGAAGAACTTTCCGAAGATCCAGATGAGGATCGCAGTCAAGAGTCTTGGGATCTTGGGGGCGAGCGGGAGAAGAGGAGGTCCTTCAGAAAAAGTCAAACGCGACACAAGCGAGACGAAGAACTTTCCGAAGATCCAGATGAGGATCGCAGTCAAGAGTCTTGGGATCTTGGGGGCGAGCGGGAGAAGAGGAGGTCCTTCAGAAAAAGTCAAACGCGACACAAGCGAGACGAAGAACTTTCCGAAGATCCAGATGAGGATCGCAGTCAAGAGTCTTGGGGTCTTGAGGGCGAGCGGGAGAAGAGGAGGTCCTTCAGAAAAAGTCAAACACGACACAAGCGAGACGAAGAACTTTCCGAAGATCCAGATGAGGATCGCAGTCAAGAGTCTTGGGGTCTTGAGGGCGAGCGGGAGAAGAGGAGGTCCTTCAGAAAAAGTCAAACACGACACAAGCGAGACGAAGAACTTTCCGAAGATCCAGATGAGGAACGCAGTCAGGAGTCGTGGGGTCTTGACGAGGAGCGAGACAAGAGGAGTAAGCCCAACATAAAACATCAAACACGACATTCAGTACGCAAGCGCAATGAGGAGGACGAGGAACGCAGTCAGGAGTCTTGGGATTTTGACGAGGAGCGGGACAAGAGGAGTAGGCCCAACATAAAACATCAAACACGACACAGGCGCAATGAGGAGGACGAGGAACGCAGTCAAGAGTCTTGGGATTTCAACAAAAGAAATTCAGGAGGTGCTGAGGAGGAAGCCAGGGTGCAAGCTCTAAGGTATTTATCAATTCCATTATATTCTGCTGACACCTTCCATCTATTATGATGCTATACAACAATCATCTATTGATCCATGATCAATATGCATCCAGACTGAAATTTGTGTTGTTCAATATATTACTGTTAAGCAGAGATTCAGCATTTAAAACAAATAGGCACTATATATTGTATAGTACAGTGTTCAGCAATACACATGGAACATTAGTTCACAGTGATCAAAAATCGATGTGAATCAGGGTAGAGGTAATTACCCATGGCAGTTTTAAGAGGCTTTCACGTGCAATTTACAATTGACAATTTAGCAGACGCTCTTATCCAGAGTGACAGAATCGGAGTACGTGGCATGAATCCTAGTCAACAAACGACAGGGGGAAAAAGTAAACACAGTGCAAACTAAAGAAAACATATGGTTGCTGTCGGGTGGAAACCGTGTATGTCTATGATCCCAGATCTACTAAGTATCTAGGAGGATGCCAGTTAAACATCAAACCTAGCGTCTGTCTAAAAAACATGCTATACATCCCACATACACCTTTTAGCAGGGGATTTTTAAGGGGGATACAGTGTGAATAGATGACCATCTAACGGAAGCTGTTCATCAGGTATTTGGCGGACAAGAGAAGCAAGCTGTTGGGAGAGGGGGAAGAACTTGAGAAGCGCAGTCCTTGGGTCTACCGTAGCTTGGACCACCCTGCCTGGAAAAGGAGCACTGAGGGACATGAGGGGACGTCGCACCAGGTACATGATGTGTAGATTAATGATGTTCTGGGTTTGTTTAGTGTGAAGTATCCACTAGTAACCAGTATTATACAGTGAGAAGCAGCAATTTAGATAAAGAAGGAAAGGTGGGAAGCCATTCAAATGCAGAAGTGTATTTAATGTTGCTCACCATAGCACATACTGTAGATAAAATACTAAAACACTTAAATGGCATATCGGACACAAATCTGCCTCACATAATCTCCTCCACCTATTATGACCTGGACAGGATGATGAAGGAAGTGGGCTTCATTTATTAACCAATAAAAGGTATATGCCAGGAAAACTAAATTAATTTCCACGTGCAGGGGGATAATAAAGTTGATCTGATCTAAAAATATAGTTTATAAGCTTTTCCAAAATCTTAATGTAAGATTTACTACACATCATTTTTTGTTCCACTTACCTTGCATGCTGTTTTGATGCACCAACTCAGCATTGTTCAGTTTTTCAGAAGTAGTTTTTCCACTATTGTTAAGACGGGCACTGTGGATCAGCATCTTTGTCCTCCGTTATGCAGGTCAGAGTTATAAACAAAGACTGTCTTTCTGTGTGCAGATGGAAGAAGTGGCCAAACTGTTGAACCAAAAGATGAACCAGCTAGCCAACCATGAAGAGCAGAGAATCACACCCCGGAGACCGCTTACCCCCCAGGAGGTACCAATCTCATTAATGACATTCACTATAAAAGCTGAAAATTACCTTCAATTACTTTCAACCTGGCAACCTTATTTTGGACATAGGCAAAAACGTTCAAAAACCTTTCATGTTCAGAAATAGCTTAAATAGCAGATCTACAAGTCACAACGCAACGTGTTGTGAGCGTGTAGATCGGTTATTTTCACTATTTGTTGTACGGCAAAGTATGTGGGGCTTAAGTGGTTAAGGAATGATGCTGCGCATGAATGTGCTGCCAAGTTCACTTAAGTTTCAAAACATCAGTATATTCTGCTGGTTCAACCAGTTAGTAGTGCATACTGCGCAGGCTATCTCGACGTCACAGGTTTGAATCTGCATCGTGACAATGTGTCGCATCCCATCTACTCAGTCTTTAATGCCCCCCTCAACCCCCCCCTCCTCTCTCTCTCTCTCTACTGCACTGCGTCTAACAGAATAACCCCTACACAACTCACCACACATCAGCCTTCCCTGTATAGGATATAAAGGAGGAGAAGCTAACTCATGTGGACTGAGAGTGTATTCCGCTGATTCCAACTTTACAGTGTTGTGGTGTGGAAGTAAAAACACAGCATTTTCGAGTTATGACGTTTACGTACTTGGCAAAAGCTCTACAAAGCATTTACAGTACAGATAATGTGTTCTGAATAGTGGAAATCAGCTATGGTCCAGAATATCGAGACATCACATTCTGTTTCATGGAACTCTGTTCCAGAGGTTTGGATAATCTGGTCTATTGTATATTTAACTGACCCAATAAAGTCACGGGACAGTTTCTCTTGGGCAAGGAGGAGCCATGGTTATTATGGACATTTCTGGGCTAGATAGACTAGGTCTCAGTTCGAGCCTTCAGAACCACCTCTGTGACAAACAGAGCGTGCCCTAGATAGGCTGTCGGGTAAGAAAATGAAAAGTGATTTATGTATTCCTGTGCAACGGATTGTTCTACGACTCTGGCAGTCTTCAAAATGATAAAGAACTATTACTGCCGGCACTGATATATTAACACTCTGTTGTTGATAGTTTCGTTGAGTGAAATGCGGGTAATTCTATGCTATAAAGGATAAATGGCAGTTACTGTTTGCCATTCTAGACGGCATCTCTCGTTTTCCTCATCTTGAATGTCTCTTTTCATTTCCTCAACCACCAGTCTTTCATGTCTTCGCTTAATTGAACCAGAAACGTCCCAATTATATCCACTCCATCTCTCCAGCTGTGTTATAAAAAAACCCATTAGGGAACATTGTCTGTTCTTTGGATAAGTCAAACACCCACGATAGGGAGAGGGGCCGAGGCCAGGGTTGGATGACTTATGGGTTGTAAGAGCCTGACATTGACACATTCCACTCCTGGGATTTCAAAGACAATAGTAACACTAAATGCCCAGTTGTCAATTTAGGAGATTTAACAAATAGAGAGGCAATCCATCATCACACAATGCTGACTTCTACACCATATGGTTGGTCTGAAAATGCAGACCAATTCAAGACCCTGGGCCAAATTGAGAAAATATGGTTGCTGACAATTCATATTATCGTTCCCAGGAAAAGCAGCTGGAGAATCTGACAGCGATGGACAAGGAGCTGCAGAAGATCGTTACCAAGCTGCATGAAAAGTGAAGTGAATACGCTGTGGCCCTGGCAACACTTCAACCCTGAGGCTACCAACTCTGTGCTGTCCATGTGTAAACAAACAAGGACAAAAGCCTTGCCAAAAAGATTCTATTAACTTATCATCTTATGTGTTTTGATGTTCTGAAATCAATCAGCATGGGAATGGTTTTCATGTTTATACATTATCTGTAATTAAGAAATGCTATGAAATGAGCTTTGCTAATTTGTTCAGAGTATAAAATATATATTCAAATTGTGCCAAGCCCAAATTGTTGTTTAATTCCGTTTCTAAATGTTTGCTCAGTCTGCGTTCAATAAAAGAGAAATTATTCTATTCTGGGACCAAACGAATAGCTTGCAATCTTTTTTTTCTTTTCTTTTTTACCGCATCTCATCATAACAGGGCTCATTACACAGACAGAGAACGTGCATTTTATTCTGTGAAGAATGCAGATGTAAGCAATATTGTAAAGATGCGTCAGTTACTGACTCCTTTATTCTACATGGCACTTTTATGCTTAAAAATAAAAAACATAAAACCTAAAAGATGGGAGAGGATTCACAGCCCCAAAAAAACAATTTTGTCAACAACTTAAAGCAACCAACAGAAGGTTGCGACCCATTTAACAGCTCATTGCGCAACACAAACAATAAGTCCCATGGTAATTCACACAGGCATACAGTGCGCTTCACCCCGCAGGCCTTCATCTGCACTGATCTGAGAACACAAGACAGGGACGGCGGGGCTATTCTGATGGAACGCTAACTGGACACATAGTCCACCCCCGCCGCCGTTCCAGAAATGTCAAATCAGTTCAGCTGAAAAAGCGAGGCTCCATCCTGCAGGGCGCCGTTCGCTCTGGGCTACTAGAAACACTCCCCTTATATGTCACTCGTGTCTGGGAGTCGTGTTCTTTGTTTATCCCTCGGTCTCTGTCAATTTGAGTCTCTTTGGCGCCGGTTCCCCTGCCTTCTGTGAGCCCGCCGCGGGCTTGGGTCTCGCCGCCTCGACGGTTGTTCCTGAGAGAAGGTAGCCTCCGCCACCGCTCATCTGCAGCACGGGATGAGTTCTGTTCTCCAATACCTGGGGGAGATGACAGAAATACAACCGTTAGGTCGGTTAGGACAGGAGGGAACAGTTCTTTTTTTCAGAGAACAGTTTAAAGAACAAGAACAGTCACCTGGTAATGTCTGAGCCAGGAATCGGTGAGCTTGAGGCCGACAGTGCCTCCTTGTTCCTTGAGTTTATTGTAACACTCGATGAGAGGCTGCGGGGAAAAAGCACAAAAAATATATAAAAGAGGTAGATAATCCCCATGGGGAAAATCTAGTCGCTTCACTGGCCTGCAGAGAAGCAATGCATTACAAAGTAGGTTTAAGTCAACAAAAACAGACACAAATTACAGCTATGAAAAGAGGCTTATAATCTCAGAAACCATAAATCAAAATAGGGAAACAAATAAAAGGGAAAGGGGTTATAGTGTGAGCCTTGGCAGGAACACGGGCACAACAGAAGTAATAGGCAACATAACATGGCTCCGGTCTCAACTGACTCTATTAAAGCCAACTGGGAGGCGGAATTGGGCGTACAACTGACTGAAGACATCTGGGATAGCAGTATGGAATACATACATACCTGTTCGATTAATGCACGACATTGCTTAATACAATTCAAAATATTACACAGGTTACATTACTCAAAAGTAAAATTACACAAAATATTCCCAGACATCTCCCCCCAGTGTGATAAGTGTAAATCAGCAGATGCAACTCTACTGCACAGTTATGCCCTGTGTCCCAACCTACAGAATTTCTGGATAGAGATATTCAGACTATTTTCCAATATACTAGAGGTAGAGATAGATCCAGACCCAGTGTTAGTCATCTTGGGAGTATCAGAAGGGATGAAGAAACTACAATTATCTCAACAGCGCCTTCTCTCATACGGCCTTATCGCTGCAAAAAAATTGATACTATTATTTTGGAAGAAGAAAGAGGCCCCCACAATCAAACTCTGGCTCACCGAGATGACAGAATCCTTACATTTAGAAAGAATTAGATTTATACTCAAAGACAAACTGAAAGATTTTGAAAAGATTTGGAAGCCTTTAGTCTCCTTTCTTAAAGGTTGATAGGCTAATCCTTGTGGATGACCCGTGTCGCACGTAATCTGGGGCAGCACTTCTGGGGAGGGGGAAGGGAGGCGGGAGGGTCCCTTTGTTTTTTGCTTAAGTTTGAGTGTATTCTTTTCATGTTACTCCGTTTTGTGTGTATGTCTGTTGGTTTTTGTTTAAAAAAAAAAGAAAAAAGGAAGCAATCCATATGAACAAATGTATAATATAACCCTGTGCTTCACAATAAAAAAGATTTGAAACAGAAGTAATAGGCACGGGGTAGTGATTGGCATTGTAACTCCTCTGCAGTGGCAGGACAGTCCACCAGCAGTTAAAGTAAAAGAGCTTTCTCTGCGGAATTCTTGAGCAATGAGGCGAGGCTCTGTGTAATGGCAGCGAACGATAAGAAATCCATCTAAAAGAACACTAACGAGCTTCCATCAGTGTGAGGTCAGGTGTCCACAGTATTTCTGGAGTTTTAATGCACTCCGCTATCTACTGAAGTGTCTATTTTTGTCCATAATTTCTATTGTGGTACTTAAAGGGATAGTTCAGCCCCAAAATGACTTTTTTTCTATCGATTAGTCACCCCATGGAAACTTTTTTTTCTCGCATTCCTAAGCCAATAATTTGATGACCAGTGGACCTGTAGGCAGCGGTTCCGGTAGGAGATACAAAGGAGACTCTTTGTGTCTCCTTACAATAAGTGCATTCAACATAGGTTGATGCTTTGTTTGTCTCAACATTGTACAGCACTTTGGTCAGCTTCTGTTGTTTTAAATGTGCTTTATAAATAAAGTTTGATTTGATTTGATTTGATTGGTAGGGAACGAAACTACTAATCACCAGAAGTCTTAAGTGCATTTTCTGCTAAAACAGGCAACCAAGAGTGTACCTAGCGCTAAGGTAAAAGTGCAATATATCAGCTACCTACTTTCTTAAACAGATGAGACAAATAGCTAAATCAAATGAGCAAGAGCTAAAACAAATAAGTGTATTGACTAAAGAAGATCCAATAAAACAATACAATAACTAGAAAAAGTGCTCCTCGGAGCACAGGTCTCCGCCAGGTCAGGTACGTTATTGTGGCCTCCTGGTGGCGTTATAATAGGCCAATGTGAAAAGGGTGCCATTTATTCTTAGGTCTTTCACGGCAATCGGACACTGCATTCATGATTTGAGGCATTTTGTTCCAAAAATGTGTTTTGCTAAATTAGACCTGCTGGTGGCGCTATAACAGGCCAATGTGAAAAGGGTGGCATTTCTTCCTCGGCCTAGTGGGAATGTGCGTGTGAAAATTCACGGAAATCGCAAGCTGCGTGCATAGTTTGAGGCTTTTTGTTCAAAACGGACCAATCCTGCAAACTTTGGAAGCCAACCATAGGCAATGAGGATGGAATATGGGAAATCGGACATATTTGTGTTGATCACATGACTATAGAGATACTGTGTACCGATTTGCATGACGTTTGGATAAAATCTGTAGGAGTAATGTAAAAAAAAAGGGTTTTGCACAAATCGGCCTCCTGGTGGCGCTATAACAGGCCCATGTGAAAAAAATTGGGGCAGAGGTTCTGAATTGGCATCCAGGGAGTGTGTGTGCACAGTTTCGGAGCGACCGGGCCAACGGTGCCAGAGATTAGCTGCTAACACACAGACAGGACGGACGGACGGACAGGGGCGAAAACATACTCTCTCGCCATGCCTTTCGGCCTGGCGGAGACAATAAAACAAGAGTTCGTACAACTAGTTAACAACAAGTAGGCAAGGCATCAAAACAGTCATTTTAAATTATTGTCAATTATTGTCATCAAATTATTGGCTTAGCAATGCGACAAAAACAAAAACAATATCCATGAATTCAAGTCTCCATGGGGTGACTAATCGATAGGGAAAAAAGGTCCCGTTGGGGGTGAACTATCCCTTTAAAGCTACTGAAACGGACACTAGGGATAAATTAAGTCTCACGTCATCTTAACGTCTTACCTCTTTGTATTGGGAGTAAACCACGAACGGCCTGGAGGGAGCGAGGAACTTCAGGAGTCCCAGAAGAACTGAACTCGGGTGGAACCGACTGGCAATGATCAGCCTACAGTAGAAAGGGCAGGAGGGAGGGATAACATGAACTGACAATCAATCAAAACCTGCCTGACAGGAAAATGGATTTCTAAAGCACAGTCCCTTGTTGGAAAAGCATCGGTAAGCAGTAACTTAAGTTAGCTTACCAGTGATTTATGTGCATTATCCCCGCTCTGCTTATTAAAGGTTATACCCGTAACTTATGTCCAACCCAAGGATTCGAAGCTAGGTTGTGACAGCAAATCTCTACTGCTCATCCTAGAGGCAATCCTTGCATGGCTAGGGGTGAGATTGTGCTTGCAACCTTAAGGCAGTACTACTTTATAGCACCTGTTAGGCAGTGTTGATTTTGACAGCAAATTTTGATTTAGTTTTAAGTCATAGTCTTTTGAATAAAATTCCATTTAGTTTTAGTCATATTTTAGTCATCTGAAATGTTTTAGTTTTGTCTAGTTTTAGTCGACTAAATATCCTAAGATTATAGTCTACTAAATCAACAGTTGATTTAGTCGACTAAAATGTATTTTGGCGGTGCATTGATGGCGTCGTAATGCCTGATTTTACACTTGTTTGCATGCTGAAAATGGCCGATCTACAAGCTCGCGACGCGTTGTGAGCTTGTAGATCTGCTATTTTCAGAGCGCAACACCCGAGCGCAACCAACCATAAAATGACTTGTCTTTTAGTTCTACTGGATCTCTTCTCCACTAGTCCCTCACTAACATTTTAGTCTAGTTTTTATTTGTTGACGAAATTGTCAATATATTAAGTCATAGTTTTAGTCATCATAGCTTGTTTTTATTTAGTTTTCGTCAGTGAAAAAAGGTAGTCGACGAAAAGTTTGTGTCATAGTTTTAGTCGACGAAATCAACACTGCTGTTAGGTTCTGGGATAGACTGAGAAATGTGTCACTTGCGTATCATTTATGATATAGTTGTGTTGAAGTTAGAGGTGACCCAGAGACATGTCGGCATGCCAAACAAATGTGTCTGATGACAGTCACAAAACACCACGCCTATTAATCATAACATCGCTAGCAATGCTAAGTTTTATCCCTTGGTATGGGAAGGAAACGGCCGAGGAAACCGCACAAGTGCACATTCACCTTGCGAGGACATTTCAGCCTCTAATCATCGTGCCTGGAGTTTAGATGATAGCAAGAGCCTTCATCGTGACCGTGCTGAATTTGGATGATTGCAGAGGTTTCATCGTGACTATGCTGAAAGAGGATAACCGAGTAATTGCCTTAATCATGACACATCAATTTTAGCTAGCGCGCGTTGCTTCCAGAGTCCAATCGAAAGTTAATTATACAAGAGGACAAAGAGAAGCAGAGTAATGCTGGAGGGAGAGATGATGAGGAACAGAAGAAAAATAACTGTTGGAAAGAGGGGAAGAGATTCAAGAGAATGTATGAAAATGGGGCAGAAATGACACTGACCCGTCCGCGTTCCTCCCCTCCAACAGAGCAGCAACAGACGCTAGCTTCTTCCTCTTCTCCTCCATCTTCACCCTCCTTTCCTGGGCCTGCACGTTCAAACCAGGACAAAACAACATGGTTTCATCAGTCAAAAGAATTGAGTGTTTTCTGATTCTCACCCTCTAGGTTTACAGTCTACATAAGTCAGCATGTGTGATGTTTGACAATTTTTTATGCTCAGGATCAATGTCTGTTGTCGGTTATAAGGAAAAATAAATAAAGATTGAGGGTGGGTTGCCTCAACAAGGATTAACTTTAACCTGGATTAAATTGAAGTTTATCTATTAGTCCTGTTGCACAACACTGTAAATGTTACAGCTGTAGCCGTGTGTGTGTGTGTGTGTGTGTGTGTGTGTGTGTGTGTGTTTTCTTGTCTGTTTTCTGCTCAGGTATTGCCTTTGGTCGGCAATAGCTGAATGGTTAGAGAGCTCGCCTGGGAAGCCGAAGGTCCCAAATTCGATTCCAGGCCTCAGCAATGTGTCAAAGTGTCCCTGTGCAAGACACCTAACCCATAACTGCTCCCCAAGCACTGTACTAATGGCTGCTCCTAGTAGTTATAGGATGGGAAAATGCAGAGTACAAATGTCACGTAAGTGCAAATATACCGTGACAAAAACACCCCAGAGTGGTGACCAAACTACTATAATAGTATTCCTCCCCCCCAGTGAGGAGCTACAGAAAGTTGATTGAACAAACCAGTGTTCAGTAAACTTACGAGAGTTTCTGTTAAAAGCCTGGGGAAGAAAACAGACAGGGCCCGTGGTGATACTGTTGTCTTAGACACAACTAGTTGTGGGTGATTACTTCCATTTGCAAAGAGAGTGTTTATGTTTATTGGCACAACCGAGCTAACTCCTCAAGTGTAGTGTTCTGTGGCCTCTCATCTTTTAAGGGTGTGTGTGTGTGTGTGTGTGTGTGTGTGTGTGTGTGTGTGTGTGTGTGTGTGTGTGTGACAGCAATGAATGTATTCTTGCGCTACACAAGCTTAGAACATACAATAGGTCTATGCTAGTTTTCTGTCACGAAGGAAGAAACAAGTAATTGCTAATGCGTCACCAAAATCCTCCTCTGAAGAGCATGAAGGTGCACAGCAAATTAATTGGCCAGTATTTTTCAAGATGTGTCGTTGTATGGATGGACACAGATGACCTACTTTGATTTCCTTGCGCTTTTCCCGTTCCTCACTCTCCTTGTCCAGTGCTGCTGGGTCAGCACTAGAGTTTGTCTCCATTTTCTGCTCCGCTGAACTGCCCTGCTGTTCTGCTTCTGGAACAGGCTGCTTCGGTTCCTCTCTGACAGACTGGCTGACATCTGCAGTCGAATGACATAATGAATCGTAGTACTTCCATTTCTGGTCTACCCGTTTTATTTTGCAACTGGCTTCTGTTACAAAACAATCCCCCCCCTGGGGATAAACAGTATTTTTCTCTCTTTATCTTGTTAACCCATTAAGACCGGGAACGCATCTGTGTCATTTTTAGATTTGAGCTAAGAAGCATTATTTTACACTTTGGCTATTCAAAAATAGCAGATATACAAGCTCATAGCACGGCACCGAGTGCCGCACTACAAGCTTGTATTATCTGCTATTTTTGAAAATTTGTGAAAATCTTTGAATATATATATTTTTAAAGCGAACATTTGTAACTCAAATCTTTGCTTCTGGGGGTCCATGGAACAAAATATTTTTAGATGGGGGCTGTGGCCAAATACATATAATTTTGGGGTCCTTGACATGAAAAAGTTTGAGAACCACTGACATAGCAACATAAGTTTTTTCAAAAAACTGTTGGGGTTTAGAAGACATTTTGTAGAATCGGACAAAATGTCTTCTAAACCCTTAGTGGGTTAAATAGAACTTTATTGAGCCCCGTCGTGAAATTCAGGTGTCATAGCAGGACAAGCAGTAAGCTTTTTTCTTCTATATGTTCCATCCCTTTCTTTGTTCCATCTCACTTTAGAAAAAAGGCCGCTAATAAAAAAGAAAAATGCCCTACCATTATTGGTGTCCTTGGCAGCAGTGTCCAAGGTGCCTGCCAGCAGAGCGTTGACATGGCAGATGGGAAACTCATGCAGCATGTCGTGGAAGTGAGCAGGGAAGCCAAAACTCTCCATACCCGCTCGAACCGGGCCTCCGCCTGGAAACATTTGGACCACTGAACCATAGCCTGGATGGGAATGAGACGAGAGCTGGAGTTAGAAATATAGAGAGAGTGTGGCCGCTCAGTCGATTCAAGTCCAACTGCAGCCAATCGACGACAACAAAAGGAATTCTGAACTTACTGGACTGTTAAAAGACCTTCTGTTAACAGCTTTCACTGCAGCCAGTGGTGGAAAAAGTACTCAAGTGTTTTACTCAAGTAAAAGTATCAATACCGCAATGTAATACTAATAATAATAATAAATATAAGTAAATAAATAATAAATAAAGTAATACTATAATGCAATACTGCAATGTAGAAACACTCTGTTACAAGTAAAAGTCTGGTAATCAAAATTTACTTGAATGAAAGTACAAAAGTATTCGCAATAAAAATATCCTTAAAGTACCTTAAGCAAAAGTAGTCATTATGCAGAATGTCCCGTTTCACAAGTTATCATGTCTAAAATGTATTAAAATATTTTGAAAATAGCAGATCTACAAGCTCACAATGTGTTGCATTGCGACGCGCTGTGGGCTTGTAAATCGGCTATTTTAAAATAGCCAAAGTTTAAATAGGGCTGAAGCGGTTAATGTATGTTTTGTAATAATAATCAAAATCTACAAAGTAACTTAAGTTTTCAAATAATTGTAGTTGAGTGAAAAGTACAATATTTGCCAATATTTTGCCATTTGAGATGTTGTAATGATGATGTAAAAGTAATGAAAATTGGAAATACTTGAAAGTACCTCAACATTTTATTTAAGTACAGCATGAGTACATGTACATAGTTACTTTCCACCACTGACTGCAGCATAACTCATGCCGACTAGCATACCTCCCATTCTCTCCATAACGGCTCCCAGCACCAGACCCGCGCACGTCTCGAACACCAGGACTTTGCTGCCAGCGTGTATGTTCCCTAGGGCCAACATCTGGGCTAAGGTGTCATACCGCATGTGACTGGAGGACACACACACACACGCACACACACACACACACCTGGGGTTATAGCATCTCTTTTCAGCTGAGCAGAGTGTTTCCATACACTTTGATGTAGCAAATCCATGCGCTGACTCACCATATCTTCCCTGGTTCTCTGCCATGGTACATCATGGCCAGGATGCGACAGGAAGGTTTTACTATTGTGATGTTATTCTCATACCTGCAGGAATACAACACAGGCATAAACGATTGTTTGAACTGAAATCACACTATTATTACAAAACACAAATGCATCAACTGCAAGATGCTGAATGTACTTTCAGCAGAGAAAGTGTTATTTTACACTACTCCCTAAGGACAATCTTTCAACTGTAAATCCAGTTGTGTTGTGTGGAAAACATTTTAAGCCGTTAATGTTGTCCTATGCAGATACAAGAGACCATTTATGAATAATAAATGCATTTTGCAAGTTCAGTTGAAAATCACAAGTTCCTCTTGAAACAGTGTTTGGCTAAAAGTGATGTACCAATTATCCCTGTTTACACGCCCACTTTGAACCACTTATAAAGTGTGACGGATTTCATATTGGTTGGGTGAGAAATTAGGGGGGGAAACAGAAAGTTCAATTTGTTGGAGGGGACTTTAAGTGTATTGCATTGCATTTCATAACACAAAATTAAGCACAAGAAAAGCTACATGATTTTGTTATCAGGGTCGCCATTAAAATCTATAAGCAAACCATGTACTAATCAATAGCAATGACTCACTTCTTCTTTTTCTTGTTTATGTATTTGTTCTGTGCAAACTCGGTCTTGTCTCTGAACGTTGTGCTGTTGTCTATGAGCTGCTGGACGATTTCCTGTACAGAACATGAGAACATCAAGTTCAACTTCAAGGCACCATGAAAACCTACATGCATTTCATGACATGGATTTGTTCTCTCGGCTGGAATGCTGCAAGTGATATTTTCTGTTTGAAAACTATTTTTTTGGGGGTAAAAAGTTAAAGCTGCTTTATATTCCGATAGTAATCACTGCTATAGAGTGTTTGTTCAGTAACAGTGGTCTCAACATCTCTCCAGCTCTTTAATAAACAGAAAATATTTATTTTATGGTGGGTCACCAATTTCATCCAATCAGGAAAGAGAACCCATTCATACTGTTAATTTTTTGGTTTCATCACTTCCAATTTCCTGTGTTTATCCTGTATTCTAAATGAGGTCTCGCTCCTGATTGGATGAAATTTGTATCCTGACCTGAAAATGTATTTTCTGTTTACTAAAGAGGTGGAGGGACACAGAGACCCTGTTACCGAACAAACACCCTATAGCAATGATTACTATACATTTAACCCGTACAATCATTTTTTGAATATTTTTATATTATATTATTATTTTCAAAAATAGCCGATCTACAAGCTCACAAAGCGTCACAATGCCATGCATCAATATCTAATAACTTGCTATACAAGCGTTTGCATGTACCTGTCCCTTCAGACCTTGCTCTTTGAGCGTCTCAATGTCATCCCGGGTGAGTTTCTGGGATTTCCCATCATCCACAATGTTTCGATTGTCCGTGCCGGCCTCCTTTGCATCTACAAAATGAACAGAGAGATGTTTTTGTCCAAAACTGATGTTTGCGCAAAGTAAACTGAAAGTAAATGGATGGGTATTTACAGAACGAAATATCAGTACAATCAAAGACTGTAAAGATATTAATGCAGTAAACTGCTTTCCTGAATGTGGTATGGTTTAACATAATACTTCCAACATTTTCCACTGCACATTTATTCCACCACAACACTCACATCATTAGTACTTTAGTAGTACAAGTCGTTTTCTTGAACTGTTGGAAACCAATGTTAACAGCCCACAGAATATTTCATGCTGCTTGTACATAAAGGGCTTGATGTTGCACGCAGTGTTGTGCACCAAAAATAGCAGATCTACAAGCTCACAGCGCATCGCAGTACAACACATTGTGAGCTTGTAGATCTTTATCAGTGACACTGGTGTGCAACCAAGTATACATCTTGCTTTAGTGACCGTGTGCTTTAACTTATATTCTAGGCTACTATATCTGCCTTACACTTTCGTTACTCACTTAGGTAAAAACAGTATAAAAATGATGAAAGACTGTTGTTCTCCATGCCATTGACATCATGAAGAACAGTCTTTGATCAATTGAAAAATGTCTTTACTTCAGTGAGTAATGAAAGGAAATTCTGCCCAGTCAGTCACTAAAGTGCAGATGGTGAGAAGTTCTCTAGCTGTTAACATACAGGTAGTCTTCGACAGATAGTGAGGCACAGCTGTAACTATACGCTGCACTGGACCACAGCCATGTAGGGGTTCCATTAACCCATTCAAACCGGGAAAGCATCTGTGTAACAACCACTTTAACCTTTATTTTATACGTTGGCTATTCAAAAACAGCAGATCTACAAGCTCATAGCGCGCTATTTTTGAGAAATCGTGAAAATGTGTGCAAATCTTTGAGTATATATATTTTTAAAGTGAATATATTTGACTCAAATCTTTGCTTCTGGGGGTTCCTGGAACAAACATATTTTGAGATGGGGGTTCGCGGCCAAATACATATCATTTAGGGTGGTCCTTGACATGAAAAGGTTTGAGAACCACTCATATAACATCAGAAGTTTTTCAGAAAACTGTTAGGATTTAGAAGACATCTGTAGAATCGGCCTCAGGTCTTAAAGACTTGTAGTTGTAGTTTGTACATGCAGTGCAGTGGTGTTATTATATGACATTTAATTCAATACCTGTGGAGCTCTCTGTATTCTTAGGTTTCAGTGGTTGTAGATTGCCTCCAGAAGCAAGCTCAAACACTGTGCTGTAGAACTCTCCCACCGCCTTATCCAGGAAGAACCACTGCTTCTCAAAGTTTACTTTCCTGGAAAATGAGAAGGTAAAATATGGCATGACATGACATTCATCTCATGAAGGATTATTAGATACTCATTGAAGATATACGCATTACTTCTTCTACAATATCTAGCATTTAGGTGCAGGTTTGTTAATAGTAGTAGTAACGAGTTAGCCTTAGATCAAGACTATCATAGATGTATTTGATTGATTTTTACATTTTTGTATCTACTAGAATCTTAGCGACCACCCCCCCAGTTTGCCCTGGAATGTCACCAGTAAAGCCCGTATTTCTCCAAACAAGTACAAATGCAAAATATAAAAGGTGCGTACCCGCTTGCCCCAAATGTTAACTTGGTGTCCGGAGTATTTGTGCAATGTATTAGTGCATATCTTTCAATAAATAAGTGTTTTAATCTCGTTTGTGGCCGAACGCCATCCCCCCCCCCTCGTTTACTTCCTGTTTACATTGAGTGTAATTCCGGCTTTCACCAGATGCGCCTCGTCAATACCGCTCATTGGGAACTTCCAACAGAATCGGCCACAGATGGGATTAAAACACGTCTTAATTGAAATATATGGACTAATACATTACACAAATACTCCAGACACCTAGGTAACATTTGGGGAAAGCGGGTAAGCACCTTATATTTTGCATGTGTACATGTTCAGATAAATACGGGCTTTACTGGTGACATTCCAGGGCAAACTGGGTGGTGGTCGCTAAGACTCGTAGATACGAAAGTCAAAGTCAGATATGATAAAAGTACATATAGCTAGTCTTGATCTAAGGCTAATTCGTGTATATGATGTTTTTGCATAGTATTGTATATTATTGTCTGTCATGAAATGTTTTGATGAATTGAATACACAGGACCCCAATGGAAACAAGCCATAGTGCTTTCTTAGGTTTAATCCTTTTAGCATCCTTTTGTATAGAACTGTACCTCTGTGCTTTTTTTGCACAGTTAATAAAGTATCCAATCAATTAATCAATCAACCATCAATCAATCAATAAAAAGCCATAAAATAAAGAAAGGAAAAAAACACAAATCTAATAGAAAGTTCAATGGAAAATCGAATGAAAACTCACTTCTTTGGCTGAATCTGGACAGCTTTGAAGACATCTCCACGTTTCAACACAACGTAGTCTCCCTCTTTCATCCTGTACTGGGACTCATCATCGTCTGCCATGATAAACCCTATTATGGACTGTTAGTTGTTTATAGTGTTGTTTTGAACGAGCCACTGCATTCAAAATGAAATGATTCCTGATAGAAAAGTCATTCACACACGTGTTAGCTTGTATTTCCACTATTTCCTTAGCGTTGCAGGACGACCAGTCGATTGCGGATGGTATGATTCATTCCATAGACCAGAGGGACGGTCTTCTCTGTGATTGGCTAGTTGGCAGCAGGGAAGGGAACTGTCTCGGTAGTGTTGCCTGGCAACCAACACAGCCAATCGCCGCGCTAGTCTCTTCGACACATGGGATGAAGGGGACCACAGGATGTCATGTCACCGGTTTTCTGTGTGTGTGTGTGTGTGTGTGTGTGTGTGTGTGTGTGTGTGTGTGTGTGTGTGTGTGTGTGTGTGTGTGTGTGTGTGTGTGTGTGTGTGTGTGTGTGTGTGCGTGCGTGCGTGCGTGCGTGCGTGGTGTGTCTAGTTAGTAGCATGTTGCATAAAACAGCTAAAACAGCTTAAATTAGGGGAAAGTACATAGTATATGTATGTACATAATATAATATGTATATGCACACACACACACACACACACACACACACACACAGTCACACACAGTCACACACACACACACACACACACACACACACACACACACACACACACACACACACACACACACACACACACACACACACACACACACGCGCACGCTCCAATTTGAAACATATTTGAGAATTGAGGTCCTTATTGGCTTGTTGGCAGAATGCATAATAAATATGATGCTGATAGGCCAAGCAGCTATAGTGATATTAGATACATATGGACACACACACACACACACACACACACACACACACACACACACAGTAAATGAATGCTAGTGGGTGCAGCCCCTATTCACAAAGAAACGCTCTGTTAAAAAGGCTGTTGAAGAATGTTTTTAATGAAAGAGTAAAAATCCGCTAAGTTAACCTTGCTACTACATTCACCCACATCCACATACAGAAAATGCGTTTGAGATATTGTCCTACATTGGTCAGTGACCAGAATAATCAGTTTAAAAGTGAAACCACCAGCTCTGTTTCAGCAAGGTTACAGATGTGAAAATACAAAAATAGCTACATATACATTTTTTTCCTCACAGACATTTTACTGTTAAAAGCAAGCAATCTTTTCACATAAAATGTAATTGAAATTGAGTCATAGAAAATGTGTCACATCAGTAGTGTGGAGATAGTCATTAAAATGATCTGTATTCATGTCAGCAAATAAGTAGATAAACAATGCTTTTTCACATCTCTGTTTACAGTGTCTTTATGATCAACTTAGCCATGGACATTCCTTTGACTCAGTTGGTCAAACAATAGTCAACAATAACATTTCTCTCAGTTTATTTACAACAATATCAATCCTCACAAGCATACTGTATTTTTCAGTAGTTGTGCACAATTAAATACTTGAGGTTCATTACCAATTGTTAATCTCTGACTCACCACTGTGTGTCTCGGGACACACTCTGGCCACCCTTAGGCTCTTAGTCATTGGTCCTGCACACCTTATAAGGCAATTCTTGGTCTGCTCCCATATTATCTATGTGTCTTTATCGTGCAGGAAAAAGTGTCAGACAATAACTCATTCATTTATGTCCCAAATGCCTGTGTGGAAATTGGAAAATTGTGGCTTTTGTGTATTCTGCATCCTTGGCATGGAATATGTTGCAGAATATCATTTCTTTGCTTTGCTTTTAATAGTTAGAGGCAGATTCCTTAACATGCCAGTGTTTTTCACTGTCTGTGACAATGTGCTTTTAATTATGTCGCTGCCTGTCTTGGCCAGGTCTGCCTTTAAAAAGAGATTCTTAATCTTGACTCTCCTGGTTAAATAAAATGTAAAATAAGACTTGCAGTGATAAAACATGACTTCAAAAACACTGATCCTGTACCAGTTTGCTTTTTGGAGGAAAAAATGGATGAAGTATATGTTCTTCTAGTATCACATATTCTCCAGCAGTGGTTGGTGCTTCACGGTTAAGAGAATGCAGGCGAATGTTGATCGTTGGAACATCCAAACATGACAATCTAATCACTTAACACATGTTTCATTCTTGTCCTCCAGTGAGTTTGTGGAACAGTTCCTCATCTAGCGTCTCGTTCTGGTCTTTGGATCGCGTGGAGAGGAATATGTAGCCGCCGATGTATTCATGGACCACCTTGCAGTCACAGCTGATGCACGAAAAGGCTATCGTCACATTCTGGTCAAACTCTATGGCCACCTGAAACAAAAAAATGAAATGAATTTAGAATCTCTTTATTGACTTGGTGAATTGCTCTCAGACACATTATGTATATATAAACATGAATACATAATAAATATATAGTTACACATATATACACATACTCAGTGGTGTAAAGTAACTAAGTACATTTACCCAAGTACTGTACTTAAGTTAAGTACAGTGTCGCATCGCGACCCGTTGTGAGCTTGTAGATCTGCTATTTTCAAATAGTTTAGTACTTTTACTTTTGGTACTTTAAGTAAATTTTGATGCCAATACTTTTGTACTTTTACTCAAGTAAATTTTGAATTCCGGACTTTTACTTGTAACAGAGTACTTCTACATTGCAGTATTGATACTTTGCTTTTACTTAAGTAAAACATTTTAGTACTTTTTCCACCACTGCACATACTTTAATATATACAGCAAAATAAGTATAAAACTAAAACTAAATAAAAGGAATATAGCGTGTGAGGGCAGTGTGAACAGTATTGGAAGTGTACCATCCACAGGCAGGACAAAACTCGGTGGGGAAGTGAATGAACACTCACCCCTCCCTCCCTCAACACCCACCAGTGAAGTGCCCTTGCTCAAGGCACAGAACCCATAACTGTTCGTGTGGAGCTGCTCAGTGGCCAACAGTATAATGCTGCGTTCACGCTAGCGGCGACAAAGCTACAAAAAAATGTCCAAGCGTGGTCAGCCACATTGCTACAGAGTCACTGTTGACGTGCTCAAGCCACACTGCGTAAATGAAACGGGTTCGGTTTCAGTTTAAATAGCACAGGGAACTGGTTAACAGCAAGAATTCATTTTCTCTTCCATTTATGGAACAGAGAAGGAATTGTGGGGGAGATAGACGGGGAGTGGAAATGGTGAAACAAAAACATATGATTGTTTGATGCTTCACTGTGTCATTGGAGCACAGAAAAAAGTTTAGTCCAGATTAGCTTTGATTTATAGATCGTCATGCAGTGCGTTGGGCCTTGCATTATAGCTGGCTTCCATTGAAAATGACTTATAGCCTGTTGCTTTGTTGTCGCTAGTGTGAACATAACATTCTATGATCATTTCCTACAGCTGATGAAAATGGTCCTCATTGTGGCACAGTGGATCAGTCTCTGGCAACTCATTTCTTCTCTCCTTTCTCATCTTTGTACTCTTTCATAAATCATAACTGACAGAAAGCAATATCTATGGTGAAATTCTCAAACGGCTTTCTATCTGGCATGAAAACAAAGATATACTGCCTGCATACAGAGACCATAACATAAGGTACCGGCGGCCCTTACCTGTCTGATCTCCCAGTTGACGTTCCACTGCTTCATGTTGGCAAACCTCCATGTGGTGACCGGCAAGCCAGTGGACATGTCGATACGGATCAGACGGTTGTAGGAGATTCCCAAAAGTTCATCCTTCTTACTACCTCGGAATCTGCAGCATAGCATAAAAAGATGAAGTATGAATGCATCGTTCATCAATTATATGAATTCAGGGCTGAATGAAATGGATGCATTTCAGAATAAGCTTAACATTTTAACCTGCGTTTATTTATTTATTCATTCATTTATGTGGTCAAAATAAGTTGAGTTCACACACTGATATAAAATAGGAGAATTGCAAACTGAGGGCATTTCAGTATATTATACCGTCATAAGTTCTGATAACCTGAACAGAACTGATGATTGTATAATATCAAAATGTTAATATGTAAATAGATCTACATTTCTTGCATCAGTCTGGACATTCTCAACCAACACCCCTGGATTATGGTTTCTCAGGAATTATTGAAGAGTACAAACTCATTTTTAAGAACCTTTAATCTATTTATCTAGTTGGACTTTGGAGCAACAGCTCACCACATGTCATTGTAATAAGAAATTACTATTAATTTGTACCTGACGATGTAGTACTTGATGCCAAATTCTGGCAGTGACTGCCAGGCCTGGATAAACCGCATCTTAGCCTCCATGAGCGACAGCCGGGCTATGTTCTGATGGGCCTCCAGAATGCGCGCTGTCAGCTGGTGAGAAACAGCACCAGGGATTAGAACAGGTTCCGTTTTAAAATGCACTAATGTAGCCTTGATATAAAATGATACCTTTCAAAACGCCCCAAATATACAAATGTATATATAATGGGGGGTAAATAATGCTTGTCACACACTAAACATATACATACCTGTTTGGCTTTGTGCTTCTTGGAATAGCGTGGGGAGACAAAACATTCTGCGTTCATCTCCATGGCTTCCAGGTTGGGGGCTGCCTGGCCAGGAGGGGGCGCCAGGCTCTTCATCTGTAGGAAGGACTGGATGTTCTTCACCTCTGACCTGTAGGAGCTGTAAGCCATGGTCTTTCCCTTGGAGGCCAGGATGCAGGCTGCCTTCCATTTAGCATACTGCGTCTCCTAAGGCCCCAACATAACCACACAATTAACAGCTGGAATTGTCAGCTACTGTATAGACACAACTACCGATCTATCTTCAATCTTGTTTTTTAAATTTTATTCTGGCATGTGTGCTTTCATTGGGATTTGAAGAACGACAGTATAAGGTTTATCGTTGTACTAGTGTTGATGATTTCTTGTATGTTATTGTATGTCTTTAAATGTCTTGATGAATTGAATACATAGGACCACAATGGAAACAAGGCCTTAAGGTCCTTACACACCGGGGGCAATTTTTTCATGCGTATAATTTGTAGTTTTTTAAAAAGTTATAAAGTCAATGCAAGCTTTCACATCAACGACGAAGTGTGGCGGAGCAAAAATGCGGCTCTTATTTTTAGGGCTTTTTGTGTTATCCTTTTAGCATTATTGTATAATCGTACCACTATACTATTTGCAAACTAAAGTATTCAATCAATCAATCAATCAATCAATCAATCAAACAAACAGAACTGTGATGGCATGGATGAGAGCAGACACGCAACCAAGATCCTGAGCTGGGACTCAAACCCTGTCGTGTGGTCGTCACATTAAGCCAACGGTGTCCCCCAAGCCCTCTCTGTCTTAATCTGTAGCTGTGACATTATTTGGGGTCTTACGTTGTCACATCGAATGTAAACCTCATTCATCCCGTCAGCGACTGGAAGCAGGAGCTTGATGCCAAACTTCTTGTCGGTCACATTGACGTCGGGGACAACTTCACAGCCTGGCACAGTGACAGGGAGAGACAGAGAATTTAGGAAGCAGAAGCGCTATAGCAAGTTGAAGCTACTGCTGGTGTTGACATAATGTAGAAGGCTGTCTAGAAAAGTCCAGCTATAGCAGTAGCCTGGTAGCTAAATGAAACACTGCGATACAATACTGATACTTTCATTTAATATTCAATCTAACAATGTCTGAATCAGACTAGAGCTCTTATTAGATCAATAGTCCTAATCCTCCATTTAATCATTTCTTAGTACTTAATTTTAATCGTTTCTATGTACTTAATTTACTTTAAAAAACAAACAACGCAACATGCCGCGTTGTGAGCTTGACGATCTGCTATATTCAGCGAAAGCTTTCCTCACAATACGGATGCTGGGGTTTAAATGGTTAAAGGCTGCTTCCCACATACCCAGTAATAAATCCCACTCTTCAATCTATAATGTCACATCAATGTGCAGTCCCATACTCTCATGCTCAAAGCAGTCCTATAGGGCACAGGAACTAATTATAAAAATGGAGTGGTATTACACAACAATAAGGCCTTCTACAGACAACAGACCTCGGAGGTGAAGCTGCTCTATCGGTTCTCCGATGGCGGCCTCTTTGTTCTTGTAGTAAGTGATGGTGGTGTCCTTGAACACAAACCAGTACTCTTTGTACGGTCGCAGTGTCAATCTTTTGGGCCTGAGATGTGAGATGAAATTTGACAAAAAAAAGACAAAGAAAGTAAGCATACAGTATCTGCTAGGATGCGTATCTGTCTGTGAGACTGATTTGTAAAGTCAAAATAGAAAAAGAATGGGCGTGCCTGGTGACCCAGAGAGTTAGTGAATAGACCATGTGCTCCTTGTGAGCCGCGATGACACGAGTTAGAATCTGACTCCTGTCTAATCTTTCATGTCACTCCTCTCTCTGCCTTTGGTTTCCTGCCTCTCGACACTCTCCTTAGAAATAAAGCATACAAATGCCGGAAGAAAATAATCTAAAGAATGTGAAGGCTGTTTTCAAACAGCACAGGCTGCAAGCTTATCTTTGAGGAAGATGAAAATATAATGAAGAGAGGGTGCCAATGCCTATTATAATCTATTGCAAGATTTGTCTGATATGTCTGATTTAAGATACACAAGATACACCCCAGACTGATGTGGAGCTAATAGACGGGAGAATACATCGTCGAGAAAGCTACATCACAAATGTCAAGACAGATTTTTATTGTATTTCTATGAACTATAATACAAACATGACAGACCAGTCGGGTGAAAACAACAAATAGATGACTGCATTTTAAACACTTGCAGAGGGAATACAAATTACATGCAGAGAGGATGCAGGACGTGTTCATAATTACATCTCTGACTTGCTCCCACACTAAGAACCTTCTAGACATCTTATGTCACCAGGGACCGGTCTGCTAACTGTTTACAGGATTAAACAAACAAAACAGCTGCATTCAGTTCCTATGCTACACATACGTAACTGGAATAAACTTCCAGAACATCTTTAAAAAACAGGCTACAGACTTTCATTGTTCACCTCTGCCTTTAATTGCTACTCATAATTTGGATTTTTTTTTTTCTTAATCTCTTTTCTTTTTCTGTACACCTTTCTTTTTCTGTACACTTTTCTTTTTATGAATATAACGTGAAGCATTTTGAATTGCCTCTGTGTGTGAAACGTGCTACACAAATAAACTTGGCCTGCCTTGCCTGCCTTCATGTTTCGGGCACAGAGATACAACAGGATAGGTGGAGAGTGTAATGCGTGTGTTGTGTTTACCTAAACAACTTCAGGGAGTCCGCCAGTTCTGGAATGTCTGTAATGTCTTCCTAGGGGCGGGGACAAACAACTGTCAATTATCCTGTGTCCTCCAATGACATCATCATGTCGAGACATGCAATCAGCAGAGAGGCCCACACATCAACCTCCTGCTTCAAAACAGCTGTTATCACCATGCCACAGTAACACTGAAACCCTCGAAATTATTTGTTTGTATTCTGTGCTGTGTAGTCATTATCTGCGTTAAACAAAAAAAACTACATTTACCAGAATCCTGTCCGCATTTCCTCCTTCAAGTGTCGTCTCCAGGTTGGACAGAGCTGCCTCTACTTCATCTATCTCTGGTTCGTTGGAGTAGTCCAGTTGCTCGGTTGACATGGTCAGTTTGCAAATGTGATACTGAAATGACATGATGTTTGCATGGCGTTAGTATTTAGTGCCTCACATTATTCACATAACTTAAAACCATAACAAAAGGTCATAGATAACGTGCAGTGGATTACCTACAAAACTGAATAATAAGAATAAGAATAAATCATGGTGAAAACACCAATTGACCACTTTCAACCTTGCATCCCTATTTTGGGCAGTCATTATAAGTTAACTTATTTTTTTTTAATTATCAAAAGTTTCAAAAATGTTCAAAGAGTTTCATACATTTTCACAGATAGCTAGATTACTAGGGTTAGGGTTAGGGTTCACGCTCACAACAACACATTGCAATGCGACGCGTTGTGAGCTTTTCATTCTTTTTGAAACAGGGCTAAACCACTTGAACCCTTGCGTCCTGGGCATGTCATAATGTGCTAACATTCCGTGAAAATCGCAGATCTAAGCTCACAGTACTGTATGACTCAACGTGACGCCTTATGAGCATGTAGACCTGTCATTTTCGACGAAGAGATTTGGTGTAGAAGGAAAAAAGGAAGAGTATACTATATAGGGCTATATAGGGCTTAAGTGGTTAATGAAGACTGGGAAGAAAGTTGTTTTGTATCAGTTTCTTGAAACAAGGCACTGAAATATCTTTGGGTAGGATTTCTGGGGCCTTGAGGGAAAAATGAACCATCGCTCATTTGTCTTTAATCCACATTTGGATGTGTCAGAGGAACTTAGGTAGAAAGGCTAAGGCTGAGCTTCGGTTAGAAGTACGAGTCATAAAACAGACTCTAGCTAAAGGTGATGCAAGCCAAGGCCCCGGGGATGAGTCAGAGAGAGGCTTTAAACCACCTCTCTGTACAAGTCATGGCACAGACGTGCATGTAGGTGAACACAACCTTAATCTCTGTGATTTCTAAATGGCTGTGAACTAACCATTGCTACATGTCAGCCCGGTGAATTACATGTGGGATCAAAAGCCAGACAGCCAGAATCCCACGGATGCAATGTCATCATCATCATTATGATCATCCTCGTAATCATTTGTCCCATTTCATTATATATTATCATAATTTGTTCCTCGCAGGAAGAATGTGTCTTTGATCACCTTTAACAGTACGCTATTTTCTACTCTGTCTCCCCCGCCTCTCTCTAACTCTCTCCCTTCCCCCTATGGGGGTTCTCCTCATGTCGTGTCATGTCTCCCCATGGATTAAGACAAACCAAACTCAACCAAAGTTCTCCCATTATAATCTGATCCCCAGGATACGCGTACTCCGCTACACCATATTTATACAGTACATCTCCGGTACCCATGGAGAAATGTTTAATGGTGCTGGATGAAAACTACTTTTAAAGCTAGTTTTTACACTAATTACCATGGATCCATTTTACATTTATTTTAGTAGTCTGTCATCAACACGTCGTCAGAAAGGCTATTTATTAACTGCAATATACCAAAGTAAATACATTTCTAGTACATTCCGGTGCCTACGTCTTTTTGGCGTGAGTGTGGGGACTGACACTTGCAAAAAAACAGGGCGCTACTTAACAGGCGCTCGGGTGGCGCAGTGGCTAAGTCCCTGCCCACCACCACAGAGGTTGTGGGTTAGAATCCACCGTGGTGCATCCGGCTTTGATGGGCGAATTGGCCTGTGTTCGGGGGAGGGAATGTTTAATAGTGTTTAGAGAAGTAAAACACATTTATGTGGGATGATCATTGTAAAAAATATACCAAAGATTATATAAAAAATAACTTAATTGAAAAAGGGACACAGTATGATTTTTAAGTCAATTATACATAATGTATCTAACTGTTGCTGCGCAGGGTCACTGTTGAGTGTTGACACTGTGTATAGTAATATTTCTACTGTTCTCAGATCATGAATATTGTGCAATAAAGGACAACTTCATTCAATGCAGATTAAATGTTTTCCCGCAAATGTCCCTAACATCTGGATGCATTTACTAGCCATGAAGATATGATGGGCCTACATTACCACCAACACCAACTTAAATTATTTTATTTAAGTTGGTGTATCAATCTATTTTTTACCTGACTCTGGACTCTGGTCATGTTGAAAAAAATTATAATTTTTTGTTTGTTTGTTTTTACCTGTAGTGAAGCAAACATGAGCATCTCTTCGTCGGTGCAATCTATTTCCTCCAGTAGGATGGACCAGCGAGCCTGCTCATACAGCTGATTTATCCTGACGGAATCATACTGCAACACACACACACACACACACACACACACACACACACACACACACACACACACACACACACACACACACACACACACACACACACACACACACACACACACACACACACACACACACACACACACACACACACACACACACACACACACACACACACACACACACACACACACACACACACACACACTTTAGTACAGCCATTTCATAAATGCCATTTTTACACATTTTCTTGGCATTTGTAACTGTAATTGTTGTGTGCTGAAAATGTCCGATCTACAAGCTCATAAATCAGGCATAACTCTAACCCTAAGCCTAAACCTAACCTGATAAATGCCTCATCTTAACCCTCAATTCCTAATTACGGTATAAGCCTAACTCTAAAAAGGTTTTGTAACAGCCAGGTCTATTTTGTTGTAAATTCAGGCATGTCAATCAATGCCAGACACTTGGGAGACAAGAGAAGAATTTCAATCTTGAAGTTCTTCTTACTTTAGGATTGAGGTCAAAGAAGAAGTGATACTTGAAGCGTAGCAGTAATCTGTCATCATCCTGAATTTCCTGCTCCATCAGAGAACGAGATGAGTCCAACCACCTGTCAACAGCAGCAACAAACAGCCATTTCAGACAGTGGAAAAATATCCTCCAGTCTATGCCACTGGCAAATAACAATGATGTAAAGCCTTTTGTATTTTACTTACACACTGCATATATCATATGTTATATACTGTACATAACAGTAGACATCTGTAAATCTGACAATGTGAATAGCTAGTAACGCACCTCTGCCCAGTGGTGAGGACACTTTATCCAGTATGATATAAATACATATTTTATCCAGTATTAGCATTTTGTTTTCTTTAAACCTCTTTGTTTGCTGCGGCACTGACCAAATGTCCCCTCTGGGATCTATAATGTTCATTTTACATTCCTTTATTCATATTTATTCCTTTTCAGGCTCCACAGAAAATTAACTATACAGTCACTTTACTATCGTCTAATTGCACAAAGCTGCATTTCTCCGTACATGATTTTCATCTCTACACTGTCAAAACTCAACTGAAACGCATGAACAACTGACCCCTGTGGTTTAAGCCCTGGATCTCTTTGTGCATAATGTATTTTTAAATAATTTTTGTTTAGGTTATGTAATTTAATTTACCCTGCATTGGCAACAGATTTGTCCACCATTGAAAGGGGCTGGTACATCTTGGCCAGCTCAGCAGGGGGTACGTTGGGTTGGGTGGCAGTGAGGGGGTTATCTCCAAACCACATGCTTGTGGCGGACACTGGCATCCCATTCTCTGGATCATAGGTCGCTACCATTGTCTTGCTGTACATGGGGCTTCCTGGAAGAAGACAAGAGGTCTTATGAATACATGCTAATATTCTATGTCCTGCAATAAGGGCACAGACTGGTATGAGGACGGTTGTTAATAAGGGAATTGTGGTTGCAGTCAAGGGTGTGATGATTGATGGTGGACATGCGCAGCAGGCTTAGGTCAAATCAAGTTTGAGCTATGAACAAAGCATACATTCAGAGACTTTCATTCTCATACCAATGTATCTGTTTATTTTCTAGTTTTTAATGCAGTGGATAGACATTTAAGTAAGCTAAGGGGGAAACAGAAAGGCTCATTAACTTGGTCTGTGTTAAAAAAAAAGAAAAAAAGCTTAGCTGAAGAACTGTATGTTTGTTTGTATTTGTGTATTTGTGTATTTGTGTGTGTGTGTGTGTGTGTGTGTGTGTGTGTGTGTGTGTGTGTGTGTGTGTGTGTGTGTGTGTGTGTGTGTGTGTGTGTGTGTGTGTGTGTGTGTGTGTGTGTGTGTGTGTACGCTCGCGCACACACACGCATGCGTGTGTGTAAATCCGTGCCCTAATGAAAGCAGGGGAAACACTAACGAAAGCCCAGAGAATATTGCACCACGCTGAACAATTCTGTCAGATGTCAGTGATGAAAACTGCAGTCCTTCAGATCTACAGAAGCCCTACAGTACATACATACAGTATAGATGTTCCTTATTATTTCTGCTCATGTTCCTGGAAATGCTTCTGTAGCATAAGAAAAACATCATTCTCTCAGATGTAGCCAGTGGAGTCATTAAACTGGAGTCATGAAACTTGCACATGTACAGAACAACCGCGTTTTCACAGAGCCACTAGAAAACACCATGGACAAAAACTATAAGGTTGTCCAGGAGGACAATAACAAAGTGCAACAAATAATAAAAATACATGAATAACAAATAACAGTGGAATGTAACCACATCCCCTAAACAATGCTTAATGACAGTGGACAGTTTCAGATAAACCTTTCCATTATTCATCTAAAACATTTTCCATCACTAGAAGTTGCCTTCATCCTGTTCATTTTCAGATTTTTTGAAATATTTAACTTGAATCTTAATATGGAAGTCAATGGGGCTCAGATGGGCCTGAAACCTTGCCCAAATTTGGAGTCATGCATCAAGGATTATGTCACAGATAGGCACTCCCGCACTCTACAAGGATAGAAATTAGTCCCAAGCTCTGCATCTAAACACTGGACAGTAAGTAGGTTTTTACAGCGTGGCTCTGCAGGAGGCTATCTGTCTATAAGAGGGTTAGTCTGAGTGTGTGTACTGTGTAGGTGTGTCTGTCTGTGTCTCTGAGCCCGGACCAATCACCGCCAAGTTTATTGTGCACATTGCCAATAGGCCAAAGAAAAACACATAATAAATGTATAATGATAGCCAATGGGGCTCGAATCGGGCTGAAACCTGATTCTATTTTTTACAACATACACAGCAACATACTGAATGTTTATTTAACTCTAGAGGGTATTGTTCAAGCTCAACACTCTTCCTCAGTTGTACTTCCTTGAGGAAGAAAATATAGCTTGAACCACATTGCGCACCTTCATGTTATACGTATATGTAGGATTCTATGTTTGTCACCTTCTCTTTATGTGCTAATTTCGTGTTATGCGCTTTTCTAGTATAAATGAAAGTTTTATACTCAGAGAGTGTAACAATTTACCCACATGGGTCTATTTTTATCACTCTCAGACTTAAATTAATGCTCCGTGTAGTTATGAAACAACGATATACTTTACAGTACCTGGTACTCCTGACCTTCCACTGAGTTCTTCCATGTCCAAGACCTCGTCCAGGGCAGAGTCCTTTTTCTTCTTCTTTTTCTTGGACCCATCGTCTGGAGGCTTCAGCAAGGACAGTTCCTCTGGTCTCCTGATGTCTGACGTGGTGCAAGAAGGAAGTCAAATACGAGGGACAAACATTTCACGTGTTGCCGTTTTAAGGCATTTTTGTTTATTTTACAGCAGAGATGACCTGCAACAGTAAGTCAGGATTTGAACCCATGACTTAAAGCTGCACTTTGTACCTTTCCTCTTCTACCCCGGATTTGAACCCGGTTTCCCGCGCAAGTGCTGACATTTTTACCATTGAGCTGATAGAGCCTGCCTGCTTGCTCAGGGGATAAATTGAATCTTGTCAAAATTCGTGTCAGATCCTGTGTCTAGGTGAGACATGACCTTTGACACGAACTCAATAGAAGAGCAGGAAGACAAAACACAACCACCCCAATTGTATAAGTTATATTGTATTAACATACTCTACCATACAGATTGGATAAAAATAAATTGTATTCATAAAAGAAAGTTACATAGTGCCGGTTTAATGGTTAGGTCTGTGCCCAAGGGGTCAATGCACTTACAAGCTACGTAGGGCTGTCACGATTATACATTTAAATTGACGATGAATTGTCACTCAAATAATTGCGATCAACGATTTAATTGTGTGTTGAACCATTGAACATTGGAACATATGAAGCCTTTTAGGCTTCGTAATAAAAAATTGCACAGGGTAGATATGGCAGATTACTGAAATATACAAATAAATTATTGACATTTAATCATTTATATACATGTGAAAAATAGCAGCTGCTTTTTAAATATTTGAAAATGTGTGAAAATCTTTCAACATGGAAACGATTATGACGGTTATGCAAAAATAATTGCGATTATCTCAAATAATTGCAATTAGACGATTATGTATTAATTGTGACAGGCCTAGAGCTACGCCACAAGTACTTGTCACCCGACATGCAGAAATCATCAAACAACAAAAGCATATCCTCAAACAGCAAATCCTGAAATTATTCTCTCATGGATTGAAGCATGAGAGTCACTTACTGAGCGTTCTGCAGATCTCAGACACCGTCTTGAAGACCACGCAGGAATAGCTGACCGTCAGTTTGATGGTCTTCATGTTGGGAAGCTGCAGTAACAGGGGTTTGTGCTGGGGTGTGTAACGCAGGTCAGCGTCAGCCTGGGAAACACAGTTACTGTAGTTTAGGTCTAAACTCTAAACTTAGTTCAGGTTGTAGGCAAACTTTTTTGTGTCTACAACCCCCAAATTGATGTATTTGTCCGCGGACCCCCATCGGAAAATGTTTTGTGCCAGGGACTGCCAGAAGAGAAGATTTATGTAAAAAAAAATATTTTTTTTTATGTTCAAAAATAGCAGATGTCCTAGCTCACAGCTCACGTAGTGCGCCGCTGTGAGCTTGTAGATCTGCTATTTTTGAATAGCCAACGAGTAAATGGGTAAAGTGATTAAAATGTTTGTGATGCTGTATTAACACATTTTGCTGGGGACCCCCCAAGGACCCCTGGGGGTCCCCGGACCCCACTGGTTTAGTGCATGTAAATGATAAAAATGGTGCATTTATAAAGCGCCTTTCTCCAAATCGCTTTACAGTGTGCATTTAAATTCACCCATTCACTATCATGAAACTAGCAGTTATATAGCAGTAGTTGCGAAATCATCAGCTCCTATAGGTGCTACAGTAGTGGTTATTGGACAGAATAAACAACGGGAGACAGGAAACACCTGAACTGGGGAGTGTTTACAGTACCAGGAAAAAGACACCGAGTGTTGTACCTGAATCCCATACTTGTCCAGGGTCCAGTGAGTTTTCAGCAGCCAACATTTCCTCTGCTCCCACCACAAGGCGTGGTCCGACCAGTCCTGAGGAGCCTCTGGTAGATGGAGATGAACACAACGTTATTATATTGATACTGGCAAATCCTCAGTGTTATTTTAATCTGAGAGTGTACAAATGGAACCAAGTGGCAAACATCTATTTTGGACCCTGTAAATTGACTTTCACAAATGTTATTTTTTGACATTTTGGCCACTCATGATATATTTGTTACATATATATGACTAACTAATCGCATCAATTATATCTTTTGGACAGTTTATTTTGTATAATATATGAATATATCGTATTTCTTTCTGGAGAGGGAGTTGAACACAACATTACCTACAGTATATTCCTCATAATTTACTATTATTGCTGCAGTATCAGTATTACTACTATTACCGGTACATTTACAATTATTATCATTATTATTACCAATACTACTAGGCGTAGTACTACTATTACCAATATTCACAATTCATGCAGCCACCCTTGTGATGACATGTCTGCATATCAGTGACTCGCCTTCATATTTGTAATCTTACTCTGGTACTATTACTACCATTAACAAATGGACGTGGACAGGAGTCGACCATAAACAGACCATTAAAAGGTGCTGTTTTATGAGTCTGTGTGTGACATCATGTTATGACTCTGGGCTGATATCAGACAAAAGACAAATCCTGTGTTTTGATGACAGGCTGTTTAGTCATTCATCCTGTTTGCATGCTCCACGACAGCACCCTAACTAACATACAGTATAGCCAGCAACAGCGGTGCCCAGGCCAATTTCATGTTGTTAACTCTTCCCCGGTGAAATCCAGCGGGGACACCCATTCAGAGATCTGAATGGGTGAATGGCTGATATCAGAGAATATATCAGGGCTAAACTTTGTCCCCTGGGGCTATGCTAACAGAGTATTGTTATAGAACAATGGCACTGCAGTACAGAGGAATGCAGGGCAAACAAGGGTGTGGTACACCTATCACACCCGCCAACTCTCCTTGAGCAGGAAGAGGTTGAGGCGCTGTGCCTACATCAACCACACGATATAGGTGATACATTTCCAGGTAAACAATGAGCAGTTATGGGCAACTGTCTGGGAGACTACTACACACAGACAGATAGACAGACAGACAGATTCCCGCTTGCATGCACGCCCACTTACTGATTTTCTCCACCAGCTTGAGCATGAGACCTCCGATGTGCAAGTCGCCCTTCACCCTCATTTTGAACCTCATCCCCTCGTCTCCTTCCCTCTGGTCCACCTGCACAGCCAGCTCCCATGACGTGTTGCCATATTCTGCCGCTGTGATCATGGCCCTGGTCACATATAGGAGGGAGAGGGGAATGGACTGGGTTAGATGCTCCTACGTATTCAATACCATTATTGTAAAAAGGTACTAAGGTAGACTCCAAAAGGCATTCATTATTAGGGAAACCTTCAGTTCCAAAGCAGTACTGATAACACAATGAATCGTGGATTCAATCTCTTGCTGTCTTCTGTTAGGAAACAGCCACAATGAAAACAGCACATTAATAGTCAGCACAAAGAAAGTCTCTCTGTATAGTTATAGAGTTCACACAGTGAACCAGGCCAGTAATATAAGCAGTGCTTCTTCATTAACTAACTGTATTATACCCACACAATAGAAGGCAAAACGTCGCTCACTGCTTCTATACTGTACTGTGGTTGAACTGACGCAGTGCTAGCCCCCGTCCTAAGTCATCAAAATCAATGGACTGACAAATAAAATAGCAGTGAACAGCACAAAGAACCTGTCAGATGCACTGACTAGTGGCAGCAGGAGAAAAGTGATGAGGCAGCATAATAGGTGGTAAACACCACCAACGGTGCAGCTCTTATCCAGGGTTATCCACAATACAGCTCATAGAGAAGTTTGCTGTTCTGAGCCGCACTTTATAATACTTTGTCATATACTGTACTTTGTCTACTCTACAGTTTTGCTCGCTAAAACCAGCTCAGTTTCACTAACTTTATCTGTTGTTATCTGACAGACAGGCAGACAGGCAGGCAGACAAACAGACAGACAGACAGACAGACAGACAGACAGACAGACAGACAGACAGACAGACAGACAGACAGACAGACAGACAGACAGACAGACTAGAATACCATAGAAGAGAAGAGAAGAGAAGAGAAGAGAAGAGAAGAGAAGAGAAGAGAAGAGAAGAGAAGAGAAGAGAAGAGAAGAGAAGAGAAGAGAAGAGAAGAGAAGAGAAGAGAAGAGAAGAGAAGAGAAGAGAAGATGGGAGGGTAGGAAGGAATGCTGAGGGCTGAGTATAGTGGAATGTGTAACGAGCAGGGACATGACTTGGAGCTGAGGATACGAAGCACAACAACAGCCATCACCAGCGTCCTCATCCCCATTCACCTCAGCTCTGGGAACCCCCTGCAAAAAATATCTGCTGAACAATGATGACACTAACACATGCACACGCACGCACACGCACACACACACACACACACACACACACACACACACACACACACACACACACACACACACACACACACACACACACACATCGAAAGTGGTATATGCAATGACAACACACACACACACACACACACATAAACATGCAGGTATGCAAAGACAAAACACATGCATGGACACATATGCATACATGCAATATTACAGTGACACGCTCTCTGGCAGAACCTGGTGAACAATGGACACACGCATGCGTGTACACACACATACTCACACACACACACACATGCTTTAACAGTTACACTTGGTATTCTGTGGCCTGAGGCTAAGTACAAATTATCTGTTTAATATTTCCAGGGCTGCCAAGGTTGGTTGCGAGGGGAGGGGGGATATGGATTGGGTAGGCTACAGGCTAGGTTTATGAACACATTTTTCAATCTCTGCTGTACCTTCCCTATATGCAGCTGCAAGGTATATTTTTCAAAAAGTTGTATCCATGCATAAGTGATGTGTTGACAATTCCCTCGAGTAAACTATACTGGCAAAATTGTATAGGTATAAAAGAGTGGGTGAAATTCTTCTGTGCAAGCTACAGTACCCACGCATTGCAGTTACATTACATAAATAAGATTAAGAGTAGGAGTCAAATCAAATATGTAATCAAATATGATCAAATATACATAAATTGTGTAATAAAGACAGAGTTCCACAGTCTCTTGTGCAAATAAAATACATCAAATAACAGATATGAAACATGTATAAAAATGTATGGGGATGGGAGTGTGTGTATCTACAGTCAAATGGTAAAATGGTATAACATTGTATTAAGACATCTGAAGGAAGGCAATCCCCTTCAAATGAAGATACAGTAGGCCTCGAAAGAGCACTTTACAAAAACTACCAGATTTCCATGGCTCCATGAAAACATGAACCAGGGAGAAAATGCTGCATCTAACTGTTTTAGTGTCCTCAATTGAGTAGTAGCCTAATAATGACAATGTCTGTATAAAATAGGCCCATATGGCCAGGAACAGGTATATTCAAGTATTTTGTACTATATTCAACATTGTTATAATAAGGCTATTATTAGGCCTATTATTCTTAACAACACAGATTTACTAGAACGTCTAGTATAACCATTCGATGAGGTAGCCTAAACAAGACATTGAAATTATTACCTGGAAAAAGAAAAAGACAACCATTCATACTTCACTGAGAGGTAAGTATTGTCAAACTCGTCTTACCTTGATTAAAAGGTTTCTCCGTTTTACTGTAGATTTGTCTTCCAGAGGAATGAAGCTACAATGATCTCCTGAGTAATAATATGCCCCGCCCCGTTCAGATAGGTAACGGAAGTGGCTCACCTTGGTTACGTCCCCATGGTTACGTTGCGTTCACGTTATTGTTTAGATCCCATGGCCCAGGACGATAGCGGCGCGCTGGTCAGTGTTGCCATGTCTGCTTATTATAAGCGACTTTGGGCTTGCTTTTCTGTAAAGTTGTTTGTAAATATTGGTTAGTTGCGGACAGAGGTGGACAGTAACAGAGTAAATTCACTTGAGTACTGTACTTAAGTACATATATATTCTAAGGATCTGTACTTTACTTGAGTATTAGATTTATTTGATACTTATTACTCTTACTCGAGTACATTTTCAAGACAAATATTTTGCTTTTACTCAAGTAAATTTCAAGGAAGGCTGAAAAGTACAAGTTACTTTTAAGTTTGCTGGTTGTTGTTTTCCCCCCTAATATGCAATGGGCCACACGTTGTATTCGTCAAAGAAGGAATCCAATCCAATGTTCCCTGTAGCGTGTGCCTGTGAAAAAAAGAATCCAGCAAACAGCCCAAACAAAGTAGTCCATTGAAGTAGATAGGGACAACTCTTGTTGTCGAGGTAAGCACAACATTTTAAATCCCTTTAGAGCAGGGGTTTTCAACAGGTGGTCCGTGGACCACTTATGGTTCCTGACCATGTTGCGATATGTTTTTTTCTTCTTGTTCCATGGAACAGTGAATCTCAAGAAGGGGAAGTGTACCGGATTGCCTGATGGAGTCATCATTATTAGGAAATGTGGCAATATAATTGCATGTGTCATGGCCACTGGTTGAGAAACAGTGGGATGTATCATCATGGAATGCATGCATACAGTAGCAAGTGTTAGCAAAGCTCTAATCTCACCCAACACAACAGTGGTCCCCAGGTTGATTCTTAATCAGGGTGGTGGTCCCTGGTTCACAATCAGTTGAAAACCCCTGCTTTAGAGAGTTTTAAACTATAAATCTCACTGGAGTTTAGGCTAGCACTAGTATTTAGCACAGGGGTGGGCAACATTGATGATGGAGAGGGCCACTATATTTCCACACTCACTCCAGAGGGCCACGTTGCATATACTGTCGGGCAGAAACCTCTTATCTCCGTATTTTTCCGTACTTCGTCATTCTATGTCACACAAAGTGTGATTTCTTTTTAAACTGGAATTCTGAGTAAAAGTAAAACTTTCATTAAATTTCAAATGCATTTAGTTATACTTATGTTCTAAGTGTATCTTTTTGAACTTAAATACAAATACATTGGACATAAAAATGACAGAATTTTAATACTAGTCAATAAGCTACTGATTTAGACTGAAGTAATTGAAGCGGGTCATGTTTGCATGTTTGGAATTGTAACAGCTGAAATCAATAATATATCAGTATTCCGATATTAACCTGCGGGCCGCATTAAGTGAAGGTGGGGGCCGCATGTGGCCCCCGGGGCGCCAGTTGCCCATGTATGATTTAGCACATAGCAGTGACATATGGTACTTTTTTGCCTTGAATATTCTTGAAAGGCAAAGAGTGACATGCTTTGTTTTTGCCTTGAAAACAATGCATGCGCCTTGAATGGGGAAACGTTTTTATTTTATTAGGACTCATAGAATCACAAAATGTCCCTGGGCTGGGACCCATTCAAATGTCCACTCCTGGGTCCTGACACCCACTAACTACATTGAAAACCTAACATCACTGCTACTGCTTAGATGAGGAGTTATTTTGTTGCATTGCTGAGGTTTTAGACATATTTTAGTTTGTTCAAGACAGACTCATCTGGCCCAATCACTTCTTTTGGGCTTGTTTTCATAGACCTGGTTGCTTATTTCTCTCACAAAATCTGGCAACGCTAATGTTTCAGTCCCGTGGTTAGATCCCATGGCCCGGGAGGATGATGGCTAGCGGCACTTGATGAAGAGTAGACAACAAACTTGTGGCCTCTAGTTTATGTGGTCTCTGCTGGTCACCAAAGTCAGGAACGTAAGAAGGTTTGTTTGGGAAATATCGTCTTTAATTTAATATAGACTACGGTAGGCTACTTCTCCGGACAGACAGACAGACAGACAGACAGAATGTTGGAGAGTTATAAATGTAGTTAGATATTGGCGGGCTGTTTATGTTTCTGTGTGCCACACTGCCACCTTAATTAACTGTAGGCTGGCAGCTGTGTGTCAAAGCTGGCACACAGCAGGTAACTTAAATCAGTAGTTCTCAAACCTTTTTGTGCCAAGGACCCCCAAATTGATATATTTATGGCCGCGGACCCCCATCTGAAAATGTTATTTTTTCCCCCCTAAAAAATACCAGATATACAAGCGCTGCTATTTTTGAATAGCCAAAAATAAAATATGATTAAAGTGGTTAAAATGTATTGTATGCTGTTTAAATAAATAATATATAAAAAAAATATATATATATATATATATATATATATATATTTTGCTGGGGACCCCCTAGAACCCCCTCAAGGACTCATGTCATGGGGGTCCCCGGACCCCACTTTGAGAACCAATGAATGACTTAAATGAAACACACCCACAGCCCACCGTGACCTATTCTGGTTGTGGTTAGCAATCAGAATGTCAGCCGTGAAAAGGGAGGGTCTATCATTGTCATAAAACAATGTTGTTTCTTCATATAACGTCTTCTATAAAAGCTGCTGTGATGTTTGAACCAACAACCTATGCTGTTTGTGCTTTTATAGGCACGTCAGAGAATATATACTGTCTGTACACTTATGGAAGCCTGCCATTTCCACCAATGTGTTGGAAAAAGATAAAAAGATTCTATAAGTCAGTGGTTCTCAAACTTTTTCATGTCAAGGACCCCCAAATTGACACTTATTACCCCACGGACCCCCATTTGAAAAGATAAGCCAGGGACCCCAATAAGAGAAGGTTTTTATGGCTCTCTAGCAGTGATTCTCAACCATTTTAATTTCAAGGACCCCCAGTTTAACATGCATTAGGCTACGGACCCCCATTTAATGGCATTTATACCTCTGGTACCCCAATTCATATTGTAAAAGCAGTGCTAATTTAACTCAGAGTGTACAAATGGAACCAAATGGACCATTTGGTTCTTGTCCATCATTTAGCTGGGGACCCCCTGGAACCCCCTCAAGTACCCCTGGGGGTCCCCGGACCCCACTTTGAGAACCAATGCTATAAGTCATATGGTCGGCGTCAGAAACGTTATCGACTCATTATTTTGAGAAAGTTTCCCATTATTTTAAGAGGCCTAGTACTACTACTAAGTCATCATTTTGATAAAGTTTCTCATTATTTTGAAAGAGTTTCTCAATTTTAAGTCATTCATTTGAGAACGTTTGTGATTATTCTGAGATTTGAGAAAGGTTCTCATTATTCTGAGATATCCATCATTTATATTTTGAGACCTAGGCCCTTCTCATTTGAGGTAGGCCTACTCGAAAACAAAAATACAACAAGTTGGTCTGTTATTGAATTTAACAAAGGTAAAAGTTGAATCATTTTGATCCATATGATATAAATGTAGCCTAAATATGAATGTATATGAATAAAGCCACATATTAGTCTCTTGCACATGAATCAGGATAGCAGCGTCTTTGCATAATTTTATTCAAGCCTTGAGATGTTTACCACTTACCAGTGACAGCCAACATTTCCTTGAATGAACTTCCAAAAACATGAAACCCAGGGCTGTGGGGTTTAGTTTCCAAAAATATTACTCTGACAGCTCTGAGACATTGATACAAGAACAAACAAATGCTTAATAATGACAAAGTCATGAAAACAATGCTTTTTCTCAAAGTCTGTCATTCCAATTCTGTCATTCTTAATCTTCAAACAACTCAGGCACGGAATTCTACAGCTGAGGAAACCTGAGAGTGAAAGGCTGGATACCCGGGAAATGTTGTTTTTAATGTGTGTGTGTGTGTGTGTGTGTGTGTGTGTGTGTGTGTGTGTGTGTGTGTGTGTGTGTGTGTGTGTGTGTGTGTGTGTGTGTGTGTGTGTGTGTGTGTGTGTGTGTGTGTGTGTGTGTGTGTGTGTGTGTGTGTGTGTCAGCCATTCCATCATTCATAAAATACTGTGTGTCACTGTTTGTATACTGTATGCCCAGCCTGCCGCCCTGTGGTTGCTAATGGTAACAACAAGTTTGTGTCGATGGAAACTCTGCAGAATTTATGCACTGTCATTAAGTGAGGAATAAAGCAAACTTCGCAACCGCGTCCGTGTGTATTTATTGAATGAAGTGTACACAAAATCACCACCTTGTCTGTTTTTTGTGAACTGTTGCAGGAACCTGACCTTTTCCCGGCTCCACTGATGTATTTTGGTGGTTCGTGTTCCCCAGAAAAACTTTGGACATGCATGCAGCTTCTGCCACACTGCCCTGGACGAGCGCGTGATCGCAGGTGAGGAAGAATCTGAGCTGTTGCCAACTACTGAAGTACTCCTATTACTACTGTAATATCGTTTTCCTGCACTGCACACAGATTTAGAGATGATGGATGAAGTATATATTTGTCTCTCATGCTGTTGATGCAACCATGTTTTTTAACCCATTAAGACCTGGAACTGTGAGATTTGAGCTAAAAAGCATTATTTTACACTTTGGGCTATTCAAAAATAGCAGATATACAAGCTCATAGCGCGGCACCGAGTGCCGCGCTACGAGCTTGTAGATCTGCTATTTTTGAAAAATCGTGAAAATGTGTGCAAATCTTTGAATATATATATTTTTAAAGCGAACATTTTTAACTCAAATCTTTGCATCTGGGGGGTCCCTGGAACAAAATATTTTGATGGGGGTCCGCGGCCAAATACATATCATTTTGGGGGTCCTTGACATGAAAAAGATGGAGCACCACTGATATAGAAACATACGTTTTTCAGAAAACTGTTGAGATTTAGGAGACATATAGAATCGGCTTCAGGTCTCAATGGGTTAATGTAGCTATGATTATTTGATAATATAGGATACCTGAATAATGTTCATACCAGAGTCATATACGTATATAAGGCTCTGGTCTGTCTACCCCAATCTCTATACTTCCCTGTCACCCCCACCAGTGTTGCCAGGTCTGCTTATTGTAAGTTCCCCCCAAGATTCTATTTGAAAATAGCAGATCTACAAGCTCACAACGTGTCGCGATGAGCTTGTAGATCTGCTATTTTCCCTACTCGGGAACGATGCGAGTCGGGAAAGATGCATGTTGGGAATGCATGCACCACCCTTTTATGCATTACCCATTATACTTGTCGTCAAGAGTACCCGTTTTACCCGTGTATACAGTGTGGTATCCACCAAAATTCATGACAGATCAACCAAATATGGAGATCCCTGTTGTCGTCAGATGATGTCGTGTTGATGATGTACATGGGCATAAATGAGAGACAGATGACCCGCAGAGTTCCATTGTGAACCACTTATAGGCGTTGGTGCAGCGGCACAAATGTGACACAAAGCTCAGCCAATCCTGGGAGCCTATGGTTCGGATTGGCCAATCAGGGAAGCCGATGCCTACACCCCCCTCCCCCCCCCCACAGAAGCGCAGAGATTCAGTCCATCCTCCACAGAACCCTGGACAGGCGGATACATATATTTGTGGATTCTTTGCTTCTCCGAAGCTGTTGTTCCGACCTAATTCCCAATTATTATTGCACACCCCTGGGTCATCAGTGACACACAGGTCAGTCAGTCGGTCAGACGGTTGTCAGAGTTATGCCCGGGACAGTCACACGACATACACACTCCCACAGACAGGCATGGTTTCTGCAGTTAAACAAAAGAGATTGAAATCTTGTTTGACCAAACCTGCCTACCAGTGATGCCATTAGTAGGCAGGTTTCTGAACTCTCGACAACTCTCCTCTGAGACAGAGTAGACATAAATGGTGCCATCTCTTATGAGCATTAGTGAGGACCGATTGTACAAAGATGGGTTGAAAATGGGTGAACATTTGTGTTATTTCTCCCCTTCTCGCCCCCCCCCCCTAACCAGTTTGCATGCCTGATGTAGTTTATGTTGCATCCTTTTGACATGAAAATAGCATATTTTGCAGAGTCTTCCTTCTAAAGAATTCCCAATTCCCATTGTTACATAAATTAATCACTTGGGGAAGAGGTCCTTTTGTCATAGAGCTCTGCGTAGGTATCCACTTCAATGAACAAATGTATATAGATAATGTTGAAACATTGCGTAGTACTAAGCAAGATGAGGACACATGAAGCATTTTTAATTAACATTTCAGTGCATTTTAAGCTAAATCTTAATCCTTAATCGATACATTGGAGTTGGATATTGACACAGGCCAACAGATAATGCCTTTGATTTATTGGTAAAGCTCTCTCCCTGCCACATGGTGGCGCCATCAGACCATCAGGAAGAGTTGGTGTTGAGGAGCTTTCTTGCAAAGATCCTGGGTCTGTGGAGCAATTCAGCTCTTGTGATGCTGCCAGCCAGGAGAGGAGAATATTTCACTTCTTCGGTCTAAGAAGTGAACCTGGTCTTTTTTCAGCTTGTGTAGTTCTGCACTACTGAAAGTGCATTTCTGTCTGGAATGGAAACACGCACCAACAGGATTGGAACATTTTTAATCACTTACAATCACCTTCATCTTACAATATTTATATATTTTGGATGATCGATGCCATTTGGCTCACTGTGCCCACAGGTCTCTTAATCACTTTAATCATTACATCCCAGCCTGGTGGTCTAGAGGGGAAGGGACGTATATCCAGTGAAAAATAAATGGAAAAGGAAAGGAAAAGTGTTTATTTACGACATGATCGTGTCTGGCGCCAAACAAAAGCAAACAGGGGAAAGGATTGGTGAGTGCTTAATCAAAGTAATTAACAAAACCAAAAACCCACTTACTGAACAAAGAAAACAGCTTCTCTAAACAAAGCAATAGAAAACAAAAACCTACTGAACGAACTAACGAACAAAAAAGTACAGTGGGTTGGCACTCACCTCTAAACTTAAACTTAGTGTGCTTAACATAAAACTCCTATGTGTGAAATGTCAAGGGGTCTTACCTATCCTAAAATAAACCACATAAGAGACGGGACGAACTGACTTAAACATAGTCTGTGCAACAAACAACAAAAGCAAGCTGGAGGGCAGTCAAAAGGGAAAAAGGCCGATTGCAGGTGCACTAGTGCTTTATGTTGGTAGTGGTTGGATGTGATTGGATGGACTGGAGGTTGGAGGACCTGCCTCACCACCGGGTGGTTTGGCAGAGTTTGATGGGCTGACCTGAGTAGAGGAAAGGAAACAGCAGTGGGGAGAAACACAAAAACAGACAACAAAACATCTGTTCCTGGCATCCCTGTTTTGGGCATGTCCTTATTAGCTATTTTTGTTAAAGAATCTCTCAGTCACTAAGTGAAGTGCACACTCAATTCCTCAGTGTTAGTAGTAGTAAAACGGATCCAAATATGGGTCCATTTGGGTAAATGTTTACACTCTCAAAACTTAAATTAACACTGATTTTACTGTGCAGGTGACAATAGTAGAACACACCCAAGACTATCTATCCAATACACCTGCTCACACGGACACGGGAACAGATGTTGGTTTTGGAAACTTTTGGGGACATTGCATTGATTCATTCCATATCCCTTTACCCATACCCCAACCCAAACCCCCACCGCAACCCTATATGAAACTTCAGTCAAATCGAATTGGGTCCAGCAATTTGTCAAATGGTCCGCAATTTGACATGCTGACCCCAATCAACTGGTTTCATGTCCAACATTTGTTTGCAAATGTGATCTATGTGAGGAACACACATTTTCGCCCTCACGAGTAATACAAGTACACACACACACACACACACACACACACACACACACACACACACACACACACACACACACACACACACACACACACTGACCTTGTCATATCCAGAGAGCTCTGTGTCATTTGCGTTTGTGGACTATAGCATTATATGCGAATAATATGCAAGATCAATCTCATTGTCGATTACTGCAGGTCTGAATTAGTCTCCGGTTTTACAATTCTGAATTTGAGCTTATAAACACAGTGTATGGTGCTGCTGGTTCACCACCAACCAGGTACATGCGTGGCCGTTCACTTTGTAAACTAAAAGTTTACAAATTGCCATTTTATGCGAAGTAAACATGAATGTGAGCCCTGTCTCGACTGCCTGCTCCGGGCCGAGCATTTAAACGCTGGCAGACGAGGTCGTCCTGAGGCCTTGCGCAGAGGAGAGGAAATGTAAATTCCATGACAAAATACAAACAAATAAGACCTTGGCCTCCATAAATTCTGTCATCGGCAGACACTAACACGGAAAATAACATCACTGGGACCTGTCACAGGCCTCCGGACTGCGTTTGGAGCGAGTACACTCGAGAGTAACATCATGTCCATCCATGTCATCGCGACACCTGCGGTCTCGAAAGGGGCGACTGGGTCTACATGCTCCAGTTTAAGTCTGTGGCTAACAAGTGGAGGACAGTGGTCCCCTCAGCGCAGTAACACAGAGTATCTGGGTAGATAAAATGCAGTCTTCAGAGGGAAGAGGAGAGGGAGAAACAGAGTGAGAGGGGAAAAATCTTGGACTGAGGTCTTTAGACACAATAAATTACATCGACTGCCTGAAGCCGCTCTGACCCGACTTGGAAGCGGGCGGGAAGCACAGCAACATCTGTGGAAGCCCTCGCCGGTTCTCTCTTGTATTTATGGAAAGAGAAACCTCCCGGTGACCTGGGAACACGCTTACCCAATTAGCAGCCTCGCCGACGGGATCAAATGGAAGTGAAAACATTCACCGCCGTGACGGTAGACGCATCACAATGCCCCATTCATGGCCGCCCGAGCTGCTCCACGCTTTGGGGATGGCGGGGGGGGGTGGGGGGTGAGGGGGTGAGGGGGGGTTGGTATAAGCGTGGGACACTGGAGGGAAGTAACGGAGTAATGAATGCAACAAGAAACTTAACTTACCTCACCGTATTTGACGTGTCGGCGGAGAGAGGCCTCTGCCACAGATTCATGACTCAATACGGGGCTCGGAGGTAAACAGCGTTCAAAGGCGGTGTTTTCATAAGGGTTACCACTCGCTGCTCACCTCGGCCTCCCACATCCCCCTCGTCTCAGCCTCCACATCCCCTCCGTTCGCTCCCACCTCCATCGCCCCGGCACAACCACCGGTCTTATCCTCTGGCCCTCCTCTGGGACTGAGGGGGAGGCTGGGGGTGGGGGGGGGGGTTTGAGGAGCCTGAGAGAAAACGCTGGAGGAGAGGTTCTCCTGACAGCTGCAGTGCCCAGGGGAGCATCATGAGACCTCTGGTCTACAAAAAAGTCTTCCAATCATTCGTTTGTTCCCCTCTTTCCAGTGGCCCTGCTGGATGTTTACTTCTCTTTGTGCGTTTCATGCCTTTTCCTCACCGTTCTCTCTTCTTGATGTGAGATTTGCTGCTGTGAGTTGAAAGCCACTTGCTGCAGGACCTCCTCCACGTCTATCATGGAGCTCTAAAGCTCTAAAGCTGAATTTGACATCAAAAATAAAAACCCCGTAGCAGAAAGCCAACATGTGCAGAGGCAGTTTATTTATTTTTGCAAATGTCAGTATTACACTGCGAAAACCACGAGTGTCAATTTAACTCTGAGAGTGTAGGACCCTTACAGGTCTATTTTTCACACTGTCAAAGTTAAATGGACACTCAGGATTTTACGGCGTATGTGAAAATACAGTGATGGTGAGAGTTAAGCAAACCCAGGTGTGACGGTCAAGAGAGGACTTGTGTCTTGAAGCAGAATGATTGACTAAAATATGTGCTCTATATGTTGATAAAAGTGCCTGTGTTTACATCAGTGTGACAGACCTTTCTTCAGGTAGATTGTGTGTGATCTCTGTACTGCCGTTCAGGCACAGTATAAAGACTCCTCTATTTCTGAAATTAATTGTTTATTTATGAGGGTGGAACCATAGGTGCTTCGTTAAAAAGCCGCCCCGGGTCTTTTGCTTGTGGATGTTTCCATCATAGCTTATAAAAATGTTACCACGCAGAGGCCCGTGTTATATAAATATTAACCTATTCAGACCGGGAACCCATCTGTGTCATTTTTTAGATGCCTTTGGGCTATTCAAAAATAGCAGATATACAAGCTCATAGCGTGGCACCGAGTGCTTGTAGATCTGCTATTTTTGGGAAAAGTCGTGGGTCTAAATATTATTAACATTTGTAACTCATTTTTTTTGCTTTTCTACAAATGTCTTCAAAATCCTAACAGTTAAAAAAAACAACGTATGTTGCTATAATATCAGTGGTTCTCAAAAAATTATATGTATTTGGCCGTGGACCCCCATCTGAAAATACTTTGTTCCAGGGACCCCCAGAAGTTGTAACAGAGTTAAAAATGTTCGCTTTAAAAATATATATTCAAAGATTTGCACACATTTTCACGATTTTTCTAAAATAGCAGATCTACAAGCTCGAGTGCCGCGCTATGAGCTTGTAGATCTGCTATTTTTGAATAGACAAAGAAATCTTGAAATGACACACAGATGCGTTCCCGGTCTTAAAGGGTTAAGAACACACAAATTCACATGCGCACACACACACACACACAAAGGTTTTCTTGAAAAAAAAGTGAGAAAAAAAGAGAAGTAACCTCGTAACGGACAGTGGACAGAGAGAGGTTCATGCATTTTCAATTATCTTTCTCTCCTCATTTACTTTCCGTACCAAATGGCCAAGTCTGATATCCCTTCCTCTGTTCGCCCTGACTCTTTGTGCATGGAAACATATGATAGAAATAAAAAATGTTTCATGGTGTCAGGTCAGATAGCCATAAATACAAGCTGTCAGCGTTGCTAGGGGCAGACCCTCACATCCAGACTGGAAGGCTTGGTCCGAGAGCTGCGGTTTGGAACGGGATATCACATGTTTAAATATTGCACGTCTTTCCCGAAAGAGAAAAAGTGGCTACTGTAAAACAACTTCCATTACTGGGCATCGCGTTACCTGTCACCGGCCATAATTCATGCCGTTGCAGGCCCTGCAGGCATAAAAAGATATGGATGAACAGAGCCATATGGGGGGCAGACAGAGATCACTCACCCCAGGGAACCGCCTCTGGAACCCCCGGGTACAGTTTCTGCCTGTTTAGAAGCACACAAAAAGAGAAGGACATATATACTGGAAAGGGCACATTTCTTTACAGATTAAACTGGACAGGTTAATTGTTGGCCTCGTCTTTTTATCGTCTCGTCTCTAACCTTTATCGTCGGCTTCGGCAGGTGTACGTCTGGCCGCGAAACAGCTGACGGCTCTGTTGGCCTTGTGAATATATCCACCCATACGCGTTAGTGTTAACCCTTTTAGACCGGGAACGCATCTGTGTCATTTTTAGATAGTCTTAGATGGCTATTCAAAAATAGCAGGTATACAAGCTCATAGCGCGGCACCGAGTGCCGCGCTATGAGCTTGTAGATCTGCTATTTTCTTTTTTTTAAATCATGAAAATGCGTGCAAATCTTTGAATATATCTTTTTTTAAAGTGAACATTTGTAAAAGAAAATTGTTCCAGGGACCTCCAGAAGCAAAGATTTGAGTTAAAAATGTACAAATGTTCAAGATTTTCCAAAAATAGCATCTAAACGCTTGTAGCGTTGGCACTCGTAGCGCTCATAGCGCGTGCCGCGCTATGAGCTTGTATATCTGCCATTTTTGAATAGGCCAAAGTATAAAACAATGGTTAAAGTGGTTCAAATCTAAAATGACACGGATGCGTTCCCGGTCTTAATGAATTAAGGGAACTGCATTGTGTTGAAGCGTATATATATGGCCCTATGGACCTATGGTGACTGTTATTGGGTTTGTCAGAGCGAACCCAAACACAAAGCTCAAATTCTGTTGCCTGAAGATGAAAGGAAAAACCCCCTCACCTTCTCTTGCCGGTTTTGTTTGTGCGATCTGTCCAGATGTGCTGAGAAGCCCCCCCCCCCCCCCCCCCCCCCTATAGGTGCCGTTGTTGTACTTCCGGGGGCCCTATAGCTGCGCCACGGAATGACGATATAACCTTTGGCACCTGGAAAACCTTGCAGTTTTGCCGCGACCGTGATCCCACAGGTACACAGAGGTAAGAGGAAGCAGAGGGCGTTGTGTTGTGTTCCTTTCCTCCCCCCCTGCATCAATTTGCCAACCCGGGGCTGTGAATGGGCACCATTTTAGAAACATGCAAATGCGGGGGCAGCCTCTGCCTGTATCAGCTGATGCAGTTCCAGTGTTGTTTTTGGCTCGGCCTTAAAGGCCCCGGGGGGAGAAAAGACGTACTGAGAGTTAGAAAAGGTCGCACAAACTTCTAGCGGGATTACTTTACCGACACTTTCCATGGCTGAGAGCCCGTGAATGGATCCATTGTGGGGGTGGGTTCTCCTGCTTCGGCAAAAGCAAACCCTGTCAGGATCCAGTTCATTAGCACCTAGTTTACTGTTTGAAGTTAGTTATTTATCCGGTGGCTAAAGGGGAACCCCGTTCAGAGACGTATGTAAGCGCGCGCGTGTGTGTGTGTGGTGTGTGTGTGTGTGTGTGAGTGTACTGTACTCTACAGGATCTACAGGGGGGGTTTCCAGAGCAAATTGCTCAAGAGCAAATAAAACTTTCCATGGCGCAATAAAAATGTATGGGGGGAAAGAACAGGAGAACAGGGGAGACATTGGTGTGGTTTCTGTAGGTATAGGAAACTGAAAACATATATATACATACGGGTTTGAAATATAAGTTCTGACAGTCACTGACCTCCCCTCCGTAAATAAAAAACAGCATTAGCGGGCAGTGGGGAGGCTGAAAAATGTGGAAAAGTCACATTTACTTTTATATTTATGGTGTTTGCCGTTTAGGAGGTGCTCGTCCGGTGTTGAACAATGAGCGTACAGCCGGTATAATTATAGTCGTAGCTTATGGAAAAAGAGTCAGCGGCTTTACTCAGTGTTTAAAGCACCATTCGCTTCTTGAATACACCGAGGTAGCACATAGTCCATCCTCTTCTGGGTTAACTCCACTGTTTCACAGACTATCTTCCTGTGTGTGTGTGTGTGTGTGCGCGAGCGTGCGTGCGTTTTCTTCCCTTCCTTTTCTTTTGTGATCTGTCTGTTCTTTGGACGGAATCCCTGTCCCTCTGGTCAGACAAAAGTGCCGCGTTGAGCAAAACCTCCACTCACTTTTTATGGTCTATGTGGGCCGTCCTATTTGTACATGCTTAGAGCAAATTAGACCAGCAGCTGTGCACAGGACCGGCCCATTCCATGTTGGCTTTTCGTGATAAAAATACGTTCGGTAAACCTCTCGAGCTTGGATCCAGAAATACGCATCCCGTTTCTTCTGGCACCGAAGGCCTCTCCATATTTACAATCAGCACTTCCCTTTTCCGGCAGAGAGGGGGAGAGAGAGGGGGGGGGGAGAGAGAGAGAGAGAGAGAGAGAGAGAGAGAGAGAGAGAGAGAGAGAGAGAGAGAGAGAGAGAGAGAGAGAGAGAGAGAGAGAGAGAGGAGAGAGAGAGAGAGAGAGAGAGAGAGAGAGAGAGAGAGAGAGAGAGAGATGAGAGAGAGAGAGAGAGAGAGAGAGAGAGAGAGAGACCACCTATGCTGATGTTTTCCACATGCAGAAGAGAAAAAAAACAAGCTGCGTTGAGGTGAGGAGAGGGGAGGAGGAGAGAGAGGGGAGCAGAGTGGAGAGAGCAGAGAGGGCTGCACCTGTCGTGGGGTGACGATCTCGCCATGGGTGACATCAATCCTCGTAACTTGTCACGCCGCCTTGATTCATTAACCAGTTCCAAGCCAGCAAGAGCTGCTTGCGCCGTGTTCCAGACTAATTAGTTCTCAGCGCGAGTTGACGCATGATGCAGTTTTGAGGGCCAGCCCACGATATGTCTTCCATATTGAATAATTAAAATGTCCCGAGAGCCGAATTGATTCTCGGATTCTCGTGCTATCTGAGGCTAGACGATAACCTCACCAGCTTGCGTGGTTCTGTAATCTGTATGATGAACTACAGTCAATTTATTTATTTTTCAATTTGTGGTTCAGGTTAGTGTGAAGTCGTGCATTGCGATTATATGGTTCAATTCTGTGTGCAAATATTTTTCTTCGGTCTGTTAAAATATCAGAATGTTACTGTTACTTCAGAGGGGCTTTTCGAAAACCTCTTCTCAATCCAGCATCTTTGACAAAGTCTAAACACATCCTGAGATCATCCGAAGAAGGCGCCGCGTGATGTCATGCATTCCGAAGAGAGGCGTTTTCTTAATGTTTAAAATCAACATCATAACGCTGGCCCTGATTTGCGTCGATCAATCAAGTCCCCCCCCCCCCCCCCCGCTTCATGCTTGGGACAGTGAGGAAAAGTGGGTAGGCAAATATAATTTCTGACAGTGTGACAGGAATAAGGAATAGGCTCACAGCTCGGAATTGAGTTCTTTAGGCTAATCTTCCATGAATATGGCCCTGGAGCCAAAACACACTCCCATGTGAAAGAGGGGTGTTTTCATCTGCCTGTTGCAGCGGCACGGTTGGCTGACAGAGTTACCTATCCTCCCGAGGCCTCTCACTCTCCTCCTGCCTGCCTCTGCGGGGGCCTGGCCAACAGCAGGTCTCATAGCCCCTGGGGACTGGCCTGGGAGACCTGGACAACATTGGCAGCAGGCGGCTTAGCCCATTTAGACCGGTATTAAGTATCTGTGTCTCATTTTAAGTACCTGTGTCTCATTTTAAGTATCTCTGTCTCATTTTAAGATTTCTTTGGCTATTAAAAAAAAATAGCAGATATACAAGCTCATAGCGCGGCACCGAGTGCCGCGCTATGAGCTTGTAGATCTGCTATTTTTTTGGAAAAATCTTTGAGAATTTGTGCGAATCTTTGAATATAAATATTTTGAAAGTGAACATTTTTAACTCAAATCTTAGCTTCTGGGGGGATTCTACAAAATGTCTTCTAAATCCTAACAGTTTTTTTTAAATGTATGTTGCTATATATCAGTGATTCTCAAACCTTTTCATGTCAAGGACCCCCAAAATGATATGTATTAGGCCGCGGACCCCCATCTGATTAAATATTTTGTTCCACGGACCCCCAGAAGCAAAGATTTGAGTTAAAAAAATGTTTTTATATATTCAAAGATTTGCACACATTTTCACGACTTAATTTTTTTTTAAATAGCAGATCTATAAGCTCATAGCGCGGCACTCGGTGCCGCGCTATGAGCTTGTATATCTGCTATTTTTGAGTAGCCCAAAGACATCTTCCTTCCTTCCCGGTCTTAATGGGTTAGTGGTGTCATTTCGCCACAGTAAGCCGGTGGGACAAAAGCATCTCTTGTTTGTTGGGAGCTGTTTGCAGTGCTGCTTTCCCAGCCCTGTGGAAAGGAAAGGACAGCCAGCGACCGCTTGCCAAACAGACCTGCTCCAGCTCACCTGTGCAGTGGACGTGGAACCGAGTGACCCAGATCTCTGGATGGAAACCATTGCAAATATTTCCCAGCAAAGGCCTGTGTGGAAGGAGCATTTAGCATGGGCCTCTCGCTCGGGGAAGTCGGGGCTAACTGTAAATGACTCTGACTCCCTTCAGCTTGGGTCATCTGTTCCTAAGCTGCAGTAAACAGTTGGTTTACCATCAAACCATCCAGCAGCACGTAGCTCCAGCGTGACTAGGTGTAGATTTCGAGTGCCGAAAAAAACAAACACTCTGTGAAACTGCGCAGACTGACAGAATGTTTAGCTCTTCATTCATCGCAAAACAGAAAACACAACACCGGGGGAAAGTAATGAGAATGACAGCATGATTACAGTTTAAGTTGTTGATGAGCAGCAAATCTGTTTACTGCTTTGTCTGTGCAAAAAGAGCTGGCAAAAAAGGACCCTCTTCTGCCCAAACTACAGCTCAGTTTAGAAGTGTAAGCCATGCTGCAAATATTTGGCTTGGCCGCAGAAATTGAATTATATTGGCGCAGAAAGCCCTGGAAATAAAAAAAAACAGCAACCTTGGGAACAATTATGCAAAGTGAAAGGCGGTTAAACCTAGTGCTACTGCTTTTCCTTTCCATCCAAAAGGAAAAAAGGAAGAACTCTGCAGTAGCAAAAACCAATCTGCCCAAGTAAATATGCTTGAGCATTTATCCATCGTTTTGGCAGCTATGGTTCTATCTTCTTTTTTCCTCTGTGGTGTATTACAGGTTACTGATGTTTCACACTCCTGAGAAATTGAATCACAGATCATCTAAGGACCTCCTTTCCATTTTTATTAGGTTATTATCGGTGGCCCGTGTCTTTTGGGACATTGCGGCCCAAGACAGCTCTGAGCTCCGAGTTGTGGTGAGCTGATGGTCTCTTTAGAACCGAGAATGAAACCACACAATCCAGAGAATTTAATAATCGGCTATTTTGTATGTTCCAAACATATCTCGGTCCGTCTCAGCAATAACTAAGTATCCTTTCGGACCAACAGCGAGCGTTTCCGCCTCTGTTGTGAAATCAATAGAAGATGATTTATAGGTCTGCTAAAGTAATCATTTCTTTCCCTGTACTTAAAGTTATTGTACAGCAATAAACAGTTTTATTTCATGTCATCTGTGTATTACTGGAAATCTAAACTATTGGTCAATGCCATGAGCAGATTTTTTTTGTTGTGTGGAGGCCCTCTCACACACTGCCTTTGAACATGTAAACTAATAATAATCATAAGAACCACTGAGGCCTGGAGGCTGTTTGATTTGGGGTACACAGGATGTATGGATCCTTGAATTGGCTCCTTTCCCCCCTAACTGTGTAAATGGTTAGAGGGGAATGGTTGTTGGTTTTATGAGCCCTTATCAGTGGGGCATTGACGGGGCCTTCTCTCATTAGTCCATTGAAGCCCCACCTGCAGAACACAGGAAACACAAACTCCATTGCTCTCATTGACATAAACACCACTAATGCTGCTGCTAGCCAAGCTAGCTAGCTAACGCGCCGTGCGAAACTTCAAGCCAGCTTTGTTTGCTCACAGCTGAGGCTCAAAAGAAAGGGAGGACCAGCGCAAGAGAAGGGCCAGCTTTGACAATTCTCACACAAAGGGAGCACTGTTGGCTAACAGTGAGCGGCCTGTTTCTGGGAGGTTTGCACTGTTCCCGGGGCCCATTTCATGCAACAGTTAGCAAGGCCAAAGGCAGCCCGTGGACTGGAGTGATAGCGAGACCCACGGGGCCAAACCCGGGTCTGGCCCTCTAGCTGTCCCCTCTGTCCCCTCCGGCCCAGTTCAGAGGCTTTTCACATCACGAGTGAGGACGGCAGGTGTCCCTCCACACAGACCCTCATCACATGGGCTGGTGGACTGATTGACTTGGATGGGGAGGGTAGGGGTGTTTTTAACTGCTTTTTTCTTCTTCACTACATACTGGTGCGGTTAGTGAACTTGCAATGGGGAAAAAAGGGTATATATTTATTTTTATTTAGCAGCTTACGAAGTCTTACAATGCAAACTAATCTAATGATTACTACTTTATAATTGCATTAAGGTATACTCAAGGTATCAATGCAATAACAGAAGAGTACCATGACCCTTTTTCAAAATATATATATATATATCACTGAGCTGTGGAAGTGGTTTGTTTTGGTGGCGTTGACAGAACATCAGAATATGGTGAGGTGGACGTATTCAGGTTGAATGAAAGCCGGGCCAGAGGGCCACTATTAATGGACAGAGATTAACATAGAAAACATGCCAGACCTCGGCTTGAACTCCAGGTACTATACATCACCCAGAACCCGGCCTTGGACCGGATCGCTCGTTTCCTTCAACCTCCTGTCCACAGAGTGTGTGTGTGTGTGTGTGTGTGTGTGTGTGTGTGTGTGTGTGTGTGTGTGTGTGTGTGTGTGTGTGTGTGTGTGTGTGTGTGTGTGTGTGTGTGTGTGTGTGTGTGTGTGTGTGTGTGTGTGTGTGTGTGTGTGTGTGTGTGTGTGAGAACATGCTTCCTGCAATGTTGCGCCATTCAAAAGAAACAGTCTGTGCCTTCGTTTGATTTAGACCTAATGGGGAAGGAGAGCCCAAGAAATACGGCCTCCGTGGTGAGAGAAGGAGGAAGGGTGAAAAGGAAAGAAAGCAAGCCAGTAAAGGACAGAGAGAGAGAGAGGGAGAGAGAGAGAGAGAGAGAGAGAGAGATTAATATTCAGGGTCCTCTCTCTCTCTCTCTCTCTCTCTCTCTCTCTCTCTCCTCATGACCACAGAGAGGGCATAAAGAGCCCCGGCGCCTCCGTGATGTCAGCCCTTCGCTGGGGCCTGTCCTGTAGTTTTCAAGTTTGGTTTGGACAGACCAATGCAGGGCCCGGCCTGGTCGAGGGCTGGGAGGACCAGGGCCATGGGTTTCCCACATCACTCATGGTGCCTCTGATAGGCGGTCGTGCAAGGCCCGGTAATGACAGAGGAGAGAGATTTAGTATTAAAAGTCTCCTCCACTGCCTCTCCTCTCTTGCTCCTGTCTGACGTCAGGCTGTTAAATACGGAGGGATGAGAGCATGGCATGGCCCGGAGGGGAAGGGAGTCCGACCCGACGTCTTAAATATACGACTGGCGGGGTTCCCTCGCGGGGTTGCTAAGGAGACGAGCTGTATACAACAGTGGGGGGGGGGGGGGGGGGGAAGCATGGGATTACAGCCAATCATTAAAGGGATTTGTATCTGCCATAAATGTGAATAGAGACGTGTTAAAGTAGAGAGAGACATAACGTTGTGATAAGGCTGAAGGTAGGAGTGCTATAGCTATATAACAGACTGAGTCATCCTGAGCAGTGTTGCCAGATTCTGTGAGAGAAACAAGCAACCAGGTCTAGGAAAACCAGCCCAAAAGAAGCGACTATGGGGCCACATGAGCACTTTAACATATACATCAGCTATTTGAAAATAGCAGATCTACAAGCTCACGACGCGATCGGCTATTTTCAAGTGAAATATTGCGGGGAAATTATATTAAGCAGATCTGGCAACCCTGATCCTGAGAGGTTTGTACTTCACTAAGCAGAGTCTGGATTTACCGGTACTATAACACTGGCCAAGGCGACCAACGAAACGACTCCCCATGGTCTCTATAGCTGTCGGAATCTTCTGTCCGACTGATAATTTTATAACGGCCCCTCCACATACAATTTTGAGGGCCTCCCCTGTCTATTTTGAGAGTGTGATAGCATTTAAGTTCATGACTAATGAACTTTGAGAGCCAACTCAATGGCTGGACACTGTTTTGAAAATGTCATTCAATCTAAAACTAAAAGAGCCCCATTGTCTCTGTGCCCTGTTCGCAACTCAACCGTACAGCCAATACCCGACGTGGCTCGGCAAACTTTAAAGGGCTGATTCCTGCACCTGCATCCGCAGATCATCACACCATTGTGGCACTTAAAGAGAAAGGCCTCAGCCTAACACGCCCTCTGACCTTCTCCTGCTAACATAAACTAATTAGGCCCGGCTCTGAAAGGACCGGTCTGCCCGATGGCTTAATCAGCCTGAACCGTGCGATTCTGCCCTGGCCTGCTCTCCCTACTCGAACCTCATTATCTCACGATTTCAAAGGAGCACTGGGCAAAACGGCAAAGATGAGGAGGGGCTAGGAGATAGAGGGATGAAGGAAGTGGCGATGATGGTATAGGGGCTTCCCCCGGGTCCGCTTCTCTCACGTCGGACTCGGAGAGGAAATGTCATGCGTGAAGCTCGGAGAGTGGTCAGTACCAACCGGTCGGCCAGGCAGCACAGAGGGGGCCTTTGTCGGCCGTCACTTAGCGCCAATTACAGCCCGTCAAAATAGTTTTTTTTTGCCGCAGGGCGACGTGTTAATGGGCCCAGCGTTGGGTGTGAGGAGCAACCCTGTCCACACACACCAACCAGGGGTCAGGGGTTAATAGGGCCCCTCTGATGTGGCGGATGAGATTTTTGCAACCTTTTGCTAGCGAGGGAACCCCAGGACAAAGCCCTGAGAATGTGATACAATTAGGTGGACAGCTAAAGCGAATGGAGTCGTTTCCGAGAAGCTGGAAGAGTGCATTGCCAGGAGCAGATGGGCGGCCGGACGCCGGCCAAACAGATGCCAGGGAAGGTCAGTCAGTGCCCCTCCCATGGCAGAAAAGAGAGGGCCCAGGTGAGGACACAGCCAGCCAGCCAGCCAAGCTTTTATTTGGGGTGAGCGGCAATTAAAAATCCTGTTGAACACAAAGAAGGTCCTTTTGTAGTTGTGAAAATGTCAGAGGCCATCCGGCCTTCTTCTGTGGCATTTCCCATCCCGAAAGTCTGAGACCACAGAGCTGAAACTCGCCCTCATACAGAGGACCGTATGAGGGCCTTTACGAGGGCCTGCGCCAGCGATTTTTGCAGACCGCCCTCAGTCTTAACGTGGAAGCTTTCGACTCTCCCTTATGAGAAAGTGAACTTGGCACGCTTGACGTCTGACCTATACTGTATTTCCTGAGTTTAAGTAATCAGTGATTATCTGATGTGGGATGCAAAAAAAAAAGGAAAAAGGCCCACACAAAATTATATGTTCATTAGATTCAATCGTGCTACGTGTGTGCCTGGTCAGGGCATGTGAGCACAAAGCCAGGACTCTGTTTGCACCATAAGTGTGGGAACAGAGCTAATGCCAAACTACCCATGAGCCCTTAGAAGACCCACAATGCTCTGCCAGGGAGAGCTGGGAGAGATGTTTGAACAAAAAAAAAAACACACGCCACCGCCACACTGAGTAAATCTAACCACATGCAAGCCTGTGGGAGCGAGCGGATGACATCCATCCGCATATAAACGCTCTCAAAATACTTTCTGGAATTATTGGTGCACAGATCGCCGCACCCCCCCCCCCCCACCCACCCCATGCACACATCCTGAACCCCTCACCCAATCCTTTTTGGAAAGGGGAGCGGTGATCTGGGCCCCAGCTTCATGCTCCTAATGTCGAAATAAAGGAGGCGATTGAACTCGGCTCTCCAAATTGGATTTGTTTAATCTGCATCGAGTTTGAACATCCTGTGTAAACATCGAGCGTGTGCAGATGCCGGAAACACCACGGCTGGACGCGTAAATGCCCGCGGTTGTCTTTGGCAAGGAATCAGAAGAGAGAACGGAGCCCGAAACACAGGCTGGAGAGCTTCTATTGTTGCAGAAGGGGGGGTCAAAGGGCATTTCCTATTCCACAGACAAGTGTGCTGAAGTGTTGGGGGGGGGGGGGTAACATGGGAGGTCAAAAGAGGAGAATATATTTTTTCTGCATTTCTTTATGGCAGAGGAATGGACTACTAAATACTGATCGCTTTCAATCATATTGTTAGTCATCCGTTACAAAGTGTTCATTATGCAGTAAGTCTGGCTTGGCTTGAAACTTCTGGGAACCTCTGGGATCGAGTGTGCGACTCACTCATCGTAACCTTTACACCAAATCCTACTTTGGCAAACGACGCGGAGGCAAAATTGAATAAACACAAACATCGTTAAAAGTTCATGTGTGTAAGTGCTCCAGCTAAACAACCCCTCGGTCAGGACCCGGTTTCCTTATTGCCTTGCCAACAGTATCGCAATCGCAGTGTTAACTCACAAATCATTCACACCCGGCAATGGTTTCTTTTCCCTTTTAGCTTTCTCCCAGAGATAAGGGAAAAATATGACTGCGCCTTGATAGGATTTATTGCTTCTGCCAGGCGCTCTGCACCCTTACAAGCCCAACTCATTAAGCAGCGTGCATTGAGCAGGAGGTGGAGGAGCAGTGAAGGTCACCGGGGGTTAATTCCAATCGTGGTGCCTCCTTGAAGCAGCCTGACAACATGTCTCCTCCGCTCACTGAGTGGATGAGTTCTCAGTGATCAGGCGGGACCAGATGACAAAGTGTGGAAGATTGATTCACACACGCACGCATGTGCGTGCGCACGCACACACACACACGCACAGACAAAGCAATACAGCCTCTCCCTCAATGCTGTTGGATGCGTGTGCTGTGCACACACTCACACACATACAGTATGCACATACACATTTCTCTCTCTCACTTCTCTATCTTGCTCTATCTCTTTCTCTCTTTCTTTCTCTCTCTCTATCTCTCTCTATCCTATTCTCATGGATGGAGTATATTGACTCATTTCAGTGCTCTGAGGGCCAAATTTATACTTAGTCACGCGCCGGTGCCGCACATCAAAAATAGAACAATCTACAAGCTATGCGCAACACGATGTACATCCATGTGTAAATCAGGCATAACTGTGTGGTGAAGAGGGGCCGTGCACAGGAAGGTGTTTTAGTACATCCGGCCACAACAAAGGCAATTCCAGTGAACCTAATTCTGAACCTAATTCGGATGTTTTGACATCTTTACTGTCAAAGTGATTTAGCGCGTCTGATGTCTGGCGGGGGGTTGATGTGTGGCCGTGCTGCCCTTGTTCTCCCCATTGATTTTTATTGTTTTCATCAGAGTGAGCAACTGCTTTACGACTTATCAAACAACTCCATCTTGATCTCGGAAGAGGCGAAAGAGAACGGAAAGGTGGAATGAAAGAAAATGGGGAGGGACGTGTGTGGGGGGTGTGGGTGGGGGCAGAACAGGAGTGACCGCAGAACAGTGAAGACATAACAGCAAACAAAGAAAGAAAGGTATGTGGAAAAAGACTGAAAGAATGTACGAGAGAACGAAAGAGGAGAATGAAAGGGAGAAAAAAAAGAAACGAAAACAAAGACAGGAGAGAAAGAAAAAGAAAGAGAGAGAGAGGGAGAGATGTGGGCCATTCATAAGCAGACTTCACCAAGGGATCTTGGGCCAGCACACCTGCTACTATTCACTTCAGAGGAAATAGACACTCTGTGGAAGAGAGGCTTTTGGCCTAGGGACAAAACCGCTGCAGCGCCAAATTAGAAACAGGAAGGACTGTGGGTAAGGCTCAGATTAAAAACGCACTCCCCACATGGACTCAATATACTGTAGCCCTGATCCCGCTCTGGAAACCCAAAACCCAACAGCACTATTTTATGTCCCAGTCAACAAAACGCCCGCTGTTTGCACAGTGACAGCACGGAGATGCAGTCCAAAGTCAATCCCTGAATGTTGGTAAACTCTGGGGCCTCTAAATGCAGCTCGTTCTAATGAGGGAAAATGGGGTTTCTGCGATGGCTTTATCGCCTATTTCACCGGTCCAAAGTGATTATCTTATAGGAATGGATCCCAATAGCGCATGCATCGAACCGTCTTGCAGTGGACACTTTGGGATACTGGGATGGGATACGTTATATTTAGAACAGTTACAAGGACTCTGTTGATGGGGAAGGCAGAGAAAATAAAGCTAGGAATCTTCCTCTTCTCTCTTCCTGGCTGGCTTCTGGACTGGCTTCTGGACTATGCCAGCTCTCAGCAGCTAACCCACAAACACACAGATACTCACTCACTCACTCACTCACTCACTCACTCACAACAACAAAAACATATGAATATACACACACATATACTCATTCACTCGTACGCACAAAGACACACAAATATATTGTGGCAGACACAAAGCGTAGGTAGGAGACAGCGCTAACTTTTCCCACAGAAGACCATTAGAGCCGGTAACGCTGTCAACAGGCGGCTAGCGAGAAGTAATGACGCGGAACACGGTGAAAGAGATGTGGGGAGAAACAGTGCGACGAAGCGAGAGGTCTGCGAACGTATACCAGAAAAGGAAATGAATATTGATACATGCCCGCTGCCTTTCCTCCCGTGACCCTTGACCCCACAAACGGGTTTCTCCTCTCCGCTGACGGGAGCCATGAGGCATTTCCTGCCAGCTCACGAACCACTCGGGCCAATTTGAAGGATTGAAAAAAGAAACATGCAAAAAAAAAAAAAAAGGTCTGTTCAGAAGAAAAACAACATTACCTCGTACTAGTCCAGGATAAGGGAAAAAAGTATGCACCGGGTTCTCATACGATATTTCCATTTGCTCACAGGCCCGTCCAAGTGGTGCGTTCCCCTCAATCTATCATTTTCACTGCGGTCACCGCTGGTAGAAGAGCCTAATATAATTATTCCTACAGATATCGGGGGCATTCAGAGGTTGTCTCTCACTCTGTCCTCATTGTATTTGCGGATTCCCCCTTCACGCCAAGGTCAGGTTTGCAACAGGTGAAGGTCAGTCTGAATTCGCAGCACGATTCCTAAAATGATGTAATTGATTGCGCAGATATAAAAAAAATGGGACCATGAAGATGCTGGTGTCTTTGGGAGGGAAGGAGGGAGGGCAGGAGAGAGAGAGAGAGAGAGAGAGAGAGAGAGAGGCGGGTTCACGATAATCCAGCTTTGGGACCGCATCCACGTTCTGTCTAGTACTGCTCCTCTCTTCCTCCGCTGTCGGTTTAATGTGCCTTCTCTCCTCTCTTTGCCTCATGGAAGAGGTCATCACTAAAGCCATGAAGGGCTGTATTCACCCCGGGTCTGCTGATTGATGTCGGAGCCAGGCGCACTGATGGATACACACAGAAAATGCACATGCATACACACACACACACACACACACATACACACGCACCATTCACACGTATACGCACACACACACACACACACACAACATGCCAGACGGGGAGTGTGCTCAGTAGCGCGACTCCAAGAGGAAAACCTGCCATGACATCACCCAGGGGAGCGCAGGTGCAGGGCCGGGACAGGAAGTGAGTCACAGGAAGCTGGAGTGAGGCAGTCTTTGCCATGCCACTGACAGGCTGTGGGAGAGCGGGGTGAGGAGGGAGTGTGAGTTACACCTCAGAGCATGAGCTGGCCAGGGGCCTCAGGTTTTGGGGACCTGCTCTTTACATAAACAGGCTCCACTCATCTCCCTCCACACTCAGGTCGATGACGCCTGGCCTCAAGAGAGGTGACTGGTACTGGAGATTTATTTTCCCAGAGTACCCTCTGTTCAAGTGCTTTTACTTGCAAAGCACTTAATTTTTCTTTTTCTTTTTTTTTTCCCTTTGCTCTTTTTAACTCGTTAGTACCTTTTGTGAATTGTGTGATTTTTATCATTCACTCTGTATATGCACATATCTGGAACACGTTCGGTATAGGCGTGAGGCAACATCTGACCAACAGATAGCAATCAGTTACACTAGAGTAAATAAGTGGAGCCTTTTCCTGACCTTCTATTCGGGCTTGAGGGCTTGCAAGCGGTCATAGAGTGTTGAGAGTGTGCAGCTGAAATAAGTTCACATTAAACATCGGAATCCTCTGGCATCCCTCCAGCACTGAGGGGTGCGACAATAACACCATCGTAATGAAAGATTGAGGAGCTGGGAGAGAGAGACTATACCCACAGACTGGATGGTTAAATGGACAGATGGACGGATGAATGGAAGGACAAATGGACGGACAAATGCACCGATGAACGGTTGGAACGAACAAACGGACAGATATATTGAAACATGGACAGACAAATGGAACGGCTGGGGTTTAGGTGCACGTATCCTTGACCGCGGCGACCCCGTTGGCTTATATGAAGCTTATTACGCTGATGAGAAAAGTGTGGGGAGCGAGATCTGTCCCAATGCACCCGGTGGAAATAGAACCCAGGTCGCCTCTGCGCCCCCTGCATCTGGAAGGAGCCTCCTGGTAATCTGCTCTAAGCACAAAAGGGTTCAGCAGCAGCTTGTTCTCATAGACCACCAACCGAGGCTCCCAAACTGCAGAACAGGTCTCCTTTCATAGCCGGTGGATCAACTGATGCTTGGTCGACTGGCGTTCCAAGCAGGCCTGTAGCCCCTCAAGGTGCCTGACTGGCACTTCACAGCTCCATGACAATGATATTTGAGTTGCCGTTCTCGTTCTATCATCCCGGGGGTGAGCAGTTTTTGGAATGTGATCATACAGAAATCCCTCGAGCACAGTAAGCCCCTTCAAGCTTGAAAGAAATGATACATGATACCTGGCTATCAATTTGAGAATCCCTCACTATCTTGGCCTTGGTCTGTGTGCTGACACTTGTCAGAAAGAGAGAGAAAGCGGGGGGTGGGGGGGGGGAGTTAGAGGCTGTGTGTGGTACAGTTGTAAGACAGTATAGGAGATGGGTTGTTGCCATCTACTGGCTGGACACAGATGAAAGAGGCCACACATGCTCGTCAAATCAAAACGTCTTCATTTCCTCAGATAGTCGAGAACGCAGATGGAATGAACTCTGTAGGCGTTGTTGTTTAGTTCTTTTTTTACTGTCCCACAGTAACGGAAGTAGTTTGCACGATCAGATTGTATCAGACAAATTGTATCCAATAGATCGAAAACAAAGTTGTTGTTTTTTACAAATAGACAGTGAGTCGAAGATTGTATGCTGAGAGTGAGATTCGATTATTTCCGACCCAAAATACGACCCATAAAAAGGGGAATTTGACCCAAATATTAAAAATCACACCCTGTGTGAAGTGGGCGGTGTCTTGCTAGCTAATCACAATACTGAATGGAGTCAACCAATCATGTACAACAAATAAATACATTTATTGAAACACTCTTTATGATGGAAGAAATCATAACTTGAAAAAAACAACTTATGTTTTTTTTCAAGTTATGGTTTCTTATATAGGGCTATGCACATGTGTCATGTGACACTGGCCAATCACAGTCCTGAATAGACTGTGATTGGCCAATCACGGTGCATTGTACAAATTGTACAAATAAAATTGTACAAATATCCAAACCTCACTTATAGGGGCGGTTTCACCGCCCAAAAATTCATAAACCAAGCAAGGAGTGTAAAAGCTACGAGCCCCTTGTCCACTAGCAGCTATCACCAGACCAACGATAGGATCCGAGCCAGAGCCGTTTTTTATTGGTACATCCCCGATTTGAAGTTTATATGTGGTAATGGTGAGATTTACTGTGTCTCAGATTGACATTTATCTACCAGGCATGCTGGCGAATGTCATGTACTTCTCTCTTGATTGATCTCTTCACTTCCTGCTACAAAGATGGAGGACGCTCCCCCTTAACCACACTCTCCCCTCCTTTCAAGCTTCGGGTAGCAGGGACACACCCCCCCCCCGATGCTGCTGCAGGCGTGGTTCCAGGATCAGATGAGTTCATAACCATTCCCCCAGCGAACTTTAACTGTAACCATCACAGGAGAAAACACAACGCTGACCTCAGAACAGTGTCTGGAGGCGAATCCATCCTCCCCAAGCCTGTGTTGGGAAGCCCATATGTGGTCCATATGGACCTTGCTTCCTGTGTCCTTTTCTGTTGGAAAAGTGCTGGTCCACAAACCGGCAAAGGTACACATCCTCCTCAAACCCATAGCCTAGTACCCATAATATATAATTTAGTAAATGTAGGATATTTTCACCTTGAGGTGAAAGGAGGAAGGAAGTCAGACAGGCTGCACAGTGCACACGCAGCCCTGTTCAAAAGCCCTTTATTCACATCACATCAGGTTTATCAGAAAACGAGCTGTAACCCACAAGGTTCTTCATTTCGTTATAAATTACTTGTCCGCGTCAGTAACCGTTTTACCATATTATGAAACACTCTTCCAATGTTTTCTCTCCCCCCCCCCCTTCCACACACACACGCACACGCACACGCACGCACACACACACTCTCTCTTTCTCTGTCTGCAATTCACGTAGTTTCTTACCAGAAAGTCAGAGAGGGAATTTGGGACCAAGGAGGCAAGGAGGGAGGGAAAGATTCACACACACGACGACCCCCCCCCCCCCCACCCCTGTCCACGACAGGATAGGTGTGTGTGATTCACAGTCCCCTGGACGAGAGATGAAGCGTTCCGGTGTAACGAGGTCGTTTGTCCTGCCGCTGCCCGCCCATCGTCTGTCTGGCGCAGGCTCCAGCGTCCATCCTCTACGGTTTCATTGCCTTGTTCTCGGGACGATCATAAAGGCTGATTTATCCTTCACCGTACGACGGGGTCACGTGCCAGAAATAGCAGATCTACAAGCTCGCGACGCGTCGCGTCCGCCAACACGTCGTGATCTTGCACATCAGCTATTTTCGCCACTCGACCATAATACGACGAAGTATAAAATCAGTGGAAGGTGCTTCTGACAGTACGCCGTAGCCCAGCTACTACACTATACTGCCCTGACTATAAGGCTGTTATACGGGCTCCTCCCTCTCTCTCTGCCATGGAGCCCCAGCCAGAGGTAATAATTCCAGCATGTCACTCCAGGCCAGCCTCGCTGTGATTGCACGGATGATTAGCTCTAACACTAATGACAGTAGCAGAGCATAGTTCAGGAACAACTTAGTGTTAGCTTTTAGTAATGTAACTGTCATTTCCTACAAGCCTGTCGCTCTGCACTTTGTACTGAAACGTTATAGGCAAGATCAAGACACGGTTGCATTTCTGTTCTCGCATGTGCACAGAAAACCCCACCCCCCCACCCCCAAACACATACACACACACACACACACACACACACACACACACACACACACACACACACACACACACACACACACACACACACACACACACACACGCACACTTAAAAGGGCACACTCGGGCACACTGAAATGGGTCTATGCATACACTACACACAGTGGAATGAGACTGTGTATATGAAAGCACTATCATCACTGCAGTCATTCTGGAAAAGTAATCTCCATATTTGCTCTGCTCCTGAATCTGTGGACGTGGGGTGCGTTTGATGTGTTCAGAGCTGCAGCGCAGATGCCACAGTTTCAGCTATGCTGGACGTCATCTCGCTGGCTGTTCTCGGAAAACAGAAAGAAGGAAGAAGAAGAAAAAAAAACACCCATGTGCACCACCACCTCTAAAATTAGTGTGTGCGGCACATGAAGGGGGGAAAAAAGTAACAAGAACTGTAACAAGAAAAAAAAAAAGAAGAAAAAAGAACTCCAAAGTGGCCGCTGTCCCTCCCAGTCCCTGTCGTTCCCTCCCCACGTCCCTCCCTTCGTCCTGGCGTTTTGGTTGTCCCGCCCTGGCACGAGCCCGGGCCTAGAATCTCCCATGGCGATGGAGCACTTTGCTCCTTCTCAAGCGTGATTTATGCTTAGTTGCGTGCCGGTGTCGCGCACTGAAAATAGCTGATCTTGTAGATTTTCTATTTTCAGTGTGCGACACGGCACTCAACCAAGTATAAATCAGGGGGTGCACGGCATGCCGGCCACATACTTTCCAAAATCCGGGGGCCAGCCAGAAATCTGGAAATCTGATTTTATAGGCCTTATGATTTTGGTTGTTTGGAGTTGCATAGGCCGTTTGGTGTGGTTTCGCTAGTGCAGAGCGAAAAAGAGCCCTGCCATGCTAATGCCAGTGTTATGTTCATCAGTTTGTGCGGCTGCTCTGTTGTGTGTTTGCGCGTAAACAAAGAGTGCACAGCACACCTTTAACTGATTTGCCAGATGTTCGGGGGAGAACGAGGGGGAAAATCAGTTTGCGGAGAGAGCGACTTTGCAGAGGTCTGTGTAGCAGGTGAAGAGTGTCCTGCCAAGAAAGCATATCTCACAGTTCTGCTTTTATAACTAAATCACTAACATAGAACTCAAAGTCGCACACAAACAGACATGCGCGCGCACACACACAAGAAAGGACAAACTGTTTAGCCTGACGTCCGAACGCGTATGCTATAGAATAGATCACTCTATTCTGTGCGCTCTAAAATAGCACACGAGTAGCACACAACTGGGTTTTGGAACATGGCCATATTCTTCTCAGTCCCAGCCACTGGCTGACCACACTCTGAGCCACTAACCCATGTTGACGTGATGAGCCTGGAAGTCAGTCAGTAATGGCAGAGATAATAGGCCCTTATTGCTTTGACCCTTGACCCCTTGCTCTTAGTGAGAGTTTTAGGAGTGGTCCCTAAGGAAATGTCTGACACTAACCTGGTTCTAAAGTCAGAACTCTCTCTCTCTCTCTTTTCTCTCTCTCTAGCCCTCTCACACACACACACACACACACACACACACACACACACACACACACACACACACACGCACACGCGCACACTACAAAACTACAAACGCACAGAGCAACCGGAACCAAGTTCAGCTGGGACCGGGTGCAGGAGGGGCGACATTTTAGGAACACTGCCCATGTGCAACCCACCCTGGGAGCAGTATTTCCACCCGACCTAATGAAAGGTTTATAGACTTGAGCTATAAAGGCAAACCACTAAATCTAACACTTTTTTAACACAAGCATTTTTTCTCCTGCAGCACCAACTCCCCCCCCCCCCCAACCCACCACCACCCCCACCCCTTCATCCCTCATTGGCCAAACTCTTTGAGCTCAACCTAGAAAATGTTTACTGGTAACTTTCATTTTCTATCTTTGTCCTGTACTGTGGAATGTTCTGTTGATCTTCATCAAATGTTCATTAAGTGTGTAGTGCGAAGTGACTTACTCCCGAAGTCCATTAAATCGGTGGATGGGTGGGGGGGGGGGGGGTTCAAGGCGCTGCTACCGAGCAGAGCTACGGGGGGAGCCCATATGCTGCTGCTGCTGGGGTTGTGGTCTGGTGGGGTCCTACACAGGAGAAATGGACACCAGATGGGATAAGAGAGGAGGGGGAGATGGGGGTGGTGGGTGGGGGGTGGGCGGACTGGGGGGGGAGCGGATACAAGGTCAAATAAAATAACACATGCAGAAGATTGAAACTGAAATGTGGTGGGGAGGAGGAGGCGGAGGAGGAGGAGGTGGAAGAGGAGGAGGAGGAGGAGGGGTGGAGGGGAAGGGAGGCTAGGGCTGGGAGGGGTCGAACGGGTACAAAAATGACTGGCTGGTTGCATCATCCGCAGCGGATGGGCGCTATACGCCACCAGAGGATAAGAATGGGTATTTTGACATCTGCTGTTGCCCAACAGCGTCTGTGTCAACAGACACAACGTGAACCCCTCTCTGCGAGGAAAAACACCGCACAGTGCACAAAGGTGGACGGGGGAGTGATCTGCGTGACATAAAAGAATTTGACGTCTCTGCGCTTTTTTTATATTTTACTGCCCATGGATAAAGCCTCACGGCCCCTTCTTTTAAAATGTTTTGATTTACAGTTCTGAATATGAGTAACAAGCGTATCTTTGTTCGACGCACATTTGTTTTTTTGGAAGAGCGAAGCCCACCAGGAAACCCTTGAATAGATGATTGAAAAAACAACCACGTTGGTTTTCCATGCGAGCGTACGCATGTGTCTGAGATTGAAAACCAACATTCCACGGTTCCCGATGTGCGCTCGCATAAAAAAAACACATTCTATTTAGAGCATTTTGAGCTGCCCTGTGTTCCCTCCAAGCCCTTTTTCTAATGCAAACACAGCAGAAAATGCAGTCAGTCAAACTCCACAAAACTCTCCCTTCTCTGTCTCTCTTCCCTTCCTCTCATTATCTGATTCTGATCCGCCATTGTGGCTGCGGTGTAATGCCTGATTTATGCTCCGTCGTACGGCTGCGTCGCGCATCGCAAATAGCCGATCTACAAGCTCACACTGCGTTGCAGACGCGACGCGTAAGTGTGTAGATCGGCTATTTTCAGCGAGTGTCACCGTTATACAACGAAGTATAAATCAGACTTTTCATCTCTCTCTCTCTCTCTTCCTCTTTGGAGCAATTCAGTTTGGTTTAGAGGTTGCATTGTTTTCACAGTGAACATCACAGTATTAAGATATTAACTTGGGGCGTTCAGGCCTGGACTGACTTGCAGCAGACACACGATACGTTTTGTTTTTGCCAGCCAGCCAGAACCACTGTCTCAGTGAATAAAACATGACTCCTAATCTGTTCTTGGTGTCAGTGTGTGGTATTGTTTGTGTTGCAGTTCATTATCTGCCGCTGCTGCTACTCGCAAGTTTTCTCAAACGTCTCCCATGGCCAAGCGAGGGTGTTTTTTTTCCCATCCTGTGCCAGAAAGCACACATCAGAGCCATCAGCTAAGGAAGCAAGGGAAGGCAGCCAAACTCTCATGCCCAGGTTCAGAATCTGTCTGAGCGTGTGTGGCACAGGTGCGTGTTTGTTTGTCTTTATTATTAATTAAAGTGGCGGTAGGTACTGTAGAGTTCTTCCCTGGTTGAGAGGCCGCAGAGGTTGCAACCTGTCATGTCTCAGATCACTCTATAAATAAGCCTCGGACCTTCTTTGAAAGACTTGCGACAGCTTACAGGTTAACCCCCCCACAGAACACACACTTCATATCCATCAAGAAAAGACTAAAATCCCAGGGGTTTAGCTTAGAGAACAGCCTTCCCAGGGAGCTTTGCAATGACATGCGATGCGGGAAAACATGTCGTGGTGTTTTTCTAATCCTCCCCGGGGAGGTTATAACATCTGTGGGCCTGTCACTCCCCTCCCGTGACCCTACACCATACAGCAGTCCATTACACCACTGGCACCCTTGACCTAGCGAGCCCCCATCATTTTCCTCTATAAACATCTATTGTTGTTGGTCTCCAGTTACGTTTACTGTAGGGAGTCCATGCTTGGTTTGCAATCAGCGCCGTGGAGCGCAAGCTTGCAAGTTGTGTGTTATTTCTTTTCGGGCTAATTTATGTGAGAGAGTTTGGAGACTCATGTTATTCGTGTTTAGAGTTTAGCCACACATCCCTCTGACGAGGCTGAGTCAACAAGCGCTGGTGTTCACTGTATGCAATCTGGGAAGACTGGAGCGACCACGTGTTTTCTCACGATAAATACACATTATTTATTTACAAATAAAGTGGTTATAATAGAAATAAATACAAAATAAAAATCTGAGCATTATACTTCATGTGGTATTGCACCCATTTGGAAATGTACATCAGAAATACATTTTCAAAACCAGTAAAGGAATATTCCTCTGATTAAAATATTTATTTTTTTCCCAACATTACGTAGACATAAATATATTCATATATAGTTTTCTTCTTCTTCTTCTTCCACAATAGCTCTGTTTTGTGTCTCTCTTCCATATAAATAAACGTCTTCATTGGGAAACCGGGTGTCCATATTAACCTCTCACATGTCTCTTTCTCTTATAAGTCTTTCCATCCCTCCCATCCCTCCCTCGCTTTGTCTGTCTGTCTGTCTGTCTGTCCGTCCATCCGTCCGTCCCATCTCCATCAAACCTCTCACCGGCAGCCACAGCCCTCCACCACCATGTCCTGGTAGTTTTTAAGGATGACCTTCTCGTATTCGTCCAGGTAGAGCAGAGAGATGGGGCTGAGCTCCGTGGGCACGCAGCAGGCCCGCGGGATGTTGGAGTTGACCGAGTTGACCAGCGTCTGCACGATGGCGTGGTTGGTGGAGTTGAGGTGGTCTGCCAGGGGGAAGGGGCACTCCCCGTGGCAGTAGAAGGCGTGGTACCCGGGGGGCGCCACGATCCACTCGTTCCACCCGACGTCGCTGAAGTCCACGTACAGGGCGTGCCTCCGGCAGCTGGCCTTGTGCTGGTGCTGGTGCTTCCGCCGCTGCTTGCGGGCAGCGGCCTGGCGCTTCTCCCGTGTGTGGAGCACGGCATCCCCACGGCCATCGTGGCCATAGGTCACCAGCAGGGGACGAGCCTGAGGCCACGAGTCCTGGTCCCCGTGCAGGGACCGGCTCACCCGAACGTGCCTGCTTTGCCTTCGGGTGTGCTCCCCCTCCCGATCCCCGTCCTCGGGATGAAGCACCTCCACCATGAAGCCGTGGTTGTGGCGCCCCACGGAGGTCCATTGAGACACGGCGGGGCTGACGTCGAAGCTCTCCCAGCGGCTCAAAGAGTCCTGCACTAGCCGAGTGTCCAGCAGGCGCGTCAGCGGCTCTCCGCCGGCCGTGGCGGGCGCACCGAACACCTCGTAGACGTTGATTCGATGAAAGCCGCCTCCACTGGCGGCGGCGGCGGCGGCAGCAGGGCTGCCGTTACTTGAGTCGTTGCCGGAGGCCACGGCCGCCATGACCTGGTCCCTGAAGATGCGAAGCTCTGCGGAGGTGATGAGCTCCTCTCCGGGGATGGAAGTGAGGTTGAAGTAGAACTGCTGGGTGGTTCTGCCCTTCAGGCTGGCCAGGGCCTCCATGGACTCTGCAGGGGATAGCACAGAGACAGTCGCAGTGTGAGCAACATTCACTGTCTGGAGCAATTGAGTTTAGGCATTGTACCAGAAAAAAATTACTAAGGATTAGTTGACTTCATGGACTTTATAAAAGCGGAGAGATATTGGCTGAACGCGGGTTCTAACATGGTTTCCCTTGCTTGATCTCTCTCTCTCTCACACACTCACACACACACACACACACACACACACACACACACACACACACACACACACACGCACACACACACAGAGCGTAAGCTTTCTTCTTCCCCGTCGCACAGAGCCAGGCTGCCACGTGGTTGCAACGAGCGGGCGTGTGGGTCATTGTCACACAGGCGTCACACAGGCACCCACACCATGCATGCATTACTCAGTGTAAAAGCAGGCAAATGCTCACGGTGATCTCATGGCGTCATTACCTCCGTGCTCATAAATTTGACCAAGCTAAATGTCATAAGATCAAAGCTGCGTGCTCCCTTGTATTGATAAGCTCAAGGCAGAAGAACTGCGATTGCATCTTCAATTATGCACATTTAGCCAAATGCCACACGGGGGATAATTGCCCTTTAAGATTTGGCCTACTACATGCAATTACCACGGTTGGTGGAAAAAAACGGTTGCCCCATCTAGGGATCTTCAAAGCTTTGTTTTGACAAGAGTGCAATAGGGAAGTGGATGTGGACATTTATCAAGATGAACGCTAAAATGTTAATGTCTCCAAATGCCAACCGGTGAATTAACCTTTGTAGAACTGGCCGGCTTCAAAAACAATTGCATGACAGGAGAATGCCACTAATATATAATTCATATATTTCAGATACTTTTCATAGTAGAGCGTGAACGGCTCTCCCCCTGAAGCCAGGAGCCATTAAGATATGAAACCTGGCACTAATCCATTGTCAATGAATGGGAGACTGCCTTTGGGTATTTATAGCATGCGTGTTTGTCCTTCTACAGCCAAATGAGTTTTATTTTTAGGGAGTGCTAACAGTTCTGCGCTTGGAAAAATATCCCCAAAAAAAATCATATACACTATCCCCATACTACCAGAAAATGTCACTGACTGCCCCAGCTATTGCCAGCCTCTTTTTTTTCAAAGTCTATCAACCACCTATTTAGGAACTGGCTCACACACTCAGTTATTTTTGTAGCTGAAGAAGATAGCAGTGAATATTCAGGTAATTCAGCTATCGCAACTGAACTGTCATACGAGAATCGTATTTTAAATTACACTGACAACAACGTACAATTTCAGCCAGCGGTGTTTTGCCCTCACAGTGTGCAACAAATGAGAGAGATGGCAGTAAAAACTAAAATGCAATTTTCTCTCTGTGCAGCCTGTCTTTGAACTTCTACTTTATGTAGATCAGAGATGATATATGCAGACGTATATATATATATATATTTTTTTTTAAATGTGTTTGGTGTGGTGAAATAAACACAAACTTTGAACTCGGGCCTTCTTCTTTTTTTCTCGTTCTTTTTTCAAAGGAGGCATTTAGGAAATTCCACCTTCTCATCCTAGAACCTCCCTCAAGAGGCACAAAGACTTCAATTAGCCCTATCACTCCTCATTTGATGTGGGAAAACCCCTGCTCTCTCTTTCTCTCTCCTCCGTCACCAATCCTTCTCTTTCTATCCTTCCTCAGCCCCCCAAATCCCCTTCTCCCAACTTTTTTCTCAATCCCAAATCCTCTTTTCTTTTCTCCTTCCCATACCCTTTCATTCTTCACTTCTATCCAGAGTTCTCTCGATCTATCTCTTTCTCTGTCTCTTTTTCATTCCCCCGCTCTCTCTCTCTATCCCTCTCTCTCTCTCTCTCTCTGAGGGAACTGCAGTGTGAACATGTCGCGGCTTGTCAAAAAACTTGTGAACCACAGATATGAGTGTATCAACATTCCTAATTTCTTTTCGCGCTGCGTGCCAAAACAAAAGATAACGGCTAATGTTCGGTCATTCATCACCCCGTGCCGGTTCCTGAGGAAGAGTGTAAATGTTCTGGTTGGCATGGAAAAAGGTTATTTTTGAAAACCGATAGAGCCGAAACTAATTATGCCAGTGAAATTAATATCGGCGAGGAGACGCCGTGAAGGATCGAGGCTGTGCCTAGCTTTGATGTGCTGGCCTTACATCTGTAGATACATGCTTATTACACGAGGCCGTCATCAATTCCATGTCTCCTGACGTCGGGGGGACGACTTAACAGCCGTGCAATGCTGTTCAACATGGGATGAAACGCCTAGGGGAGAGTAGGTAAACACAACCTCGCTGCAGCCCTAATGGACGGTGGTGTCACGGTGTGCGTCGGCCCCGGCGTGGAGGCTTACAGTTAGTGGGCTGGGGAGCAGTCACTCAGACTCATGCTCCCTTGGCCAAGGATTGTTTGTAATGTGTCAGTTTAGCCACTGGGTGTCATCCACACGAGGCTTCTGGAGAACACCCAAGCAACCACTCAACCACCCCTCTGACTCACCCCTGGTGGAAACTTCCCCACTCAAACACTTAGGACTCTGTATGAGGACGTTTGTGTAAAAAACCCCTATGGACTCTGTAGCTTGTATATTATAAAGTCATGAACATGGACCATAGGAGATTAAGGATTTGAGAAATGGACCAAAGGTCACTTTTAAGGTTATGTGCTGCTCACCATTAAAGAGACTCCTTTTTTTTCTTCATACATGGCAAGAGATTTAAACTATTCCATTACAATCAAGTGTGCCACTTGACTGCTTACCAGATGAATTAAGCAAATAAGCATAGCATCATTCCAAGGACATTCTGATGTTGCTTGTTGGCTAATACTAGTGTATACAAATCCAGTCAGGGTTAAAAGTAAACACCTTTGCATCAATACCTTGAACAAGCACATGTGGCTTGTGAACTAATGCACTTTAGCCAGGGGCTACAAACTTTTGTACTCTTATGAGCCTTAATCATCTGAACAGCATATGTTCCTGAGCACTGGGGAAAAAATGGGACTGAAATGAAACGCAAAAATCAGTCCATATCCAAGGTATTAACTAAGTGTGCAATTATGGCGTTATATTATTGGAACGTGCGTAATGGCGCACAGCGCGCAGAGAGAGAGAGAGAGGGCGATTTGGAAAGAATAAGGCACCCCCCCCCCCTCTCTCCCGTTTCCCAAGGACTAATTTCAGTCCTGTGTAGAAAATGACTCAGAATTCAGTCTGACACCAAGGGCTCTGTCATAATGCGTGTTAGTGTAATGTCATGTCGTGTGTTATTGAAGTAACAGGGTGATGACTATCACCTGCGCACACACACAGGGCACACCGCCCTTTATCCCCGTTCCCGTGGTGCGTGTCTGGAAAAACTGTTTTCGGAGCCCACGCAAACATCATCAATTATTAAGAAACAAATTACCCCAGGGATCCCACCACCCTTGATGTTTTTTAATGCCTGTTGCAGCAGCGCCAGAGGAATGCTCGGTTAACCCTTTAAGACCGGGAAAGCATCTAAGTCATTTTTAGATTTCTTTGGCTATTCAAAAATAGCTGATCTACAAGCTTGTAGTGCCGCACTGTGAGTTTGTAGATCTGCTATTTTTTTTAAATCGTGAATATATATATATATATATTTTTAAGAGAATATTTAACTCAAATCTTTGCTTCTGGGGGTTCCTGGAACAAAATATTTTGAGATGGGGGTCCGCCGCCAAATACATATCATTTTGGGGGTCCTTGACATGAAAAAAGTTTAAGAACCAAGAGCAACATTCTAGGATTTAGAAGACATTATGTAGAATCGGCCTCAGGCCTTAAAGGGTTAACGGTTGCATCACAACATAGTTCAGGGATTAGGCAGAAATTTTAATTGCGCGCCGTTTGCCCTGTCTGGAAATAGTGGTCACAGACGTTTAAACTTAAAGTGATTATTTTCTTATTTAGGAAGGTGTAATAGCGCGGACGCGTGTCACCTATCGATGACTAAACCTTCCATAAAACAGTAAAGACTCAGAAGTTCAGCCTCGCGCACTGAGTCATGTTTAAATATAGGGTTTGTGTTGTCTGAGCAGAGCAGCAGAGCAGCTCTCCCTCACCTGACAGGTAAAGTATGTCACTAATACGTACCTTCGTCAGTGTTGCCAGGTATTGCGAGAGAAACAAGCATACATGTCTATGAAAACAAGCCCAAAAGAAGCGACTAGGCTACACAAGCCCTATATACAACAAACCTATATACCGATATACAAGCTCACAGCGCGTCGCATCTGTAGATCTGCTGATTTTCCAAAAAAAAAGTTTTACATTTGAACACCACAAATCTTGTATGTGGGTCCCTGGCATAACATCATGTTGTTTTCAGATGGGGTGTCTGTAGACAAATACATATTCATTTGGGGGGTCCTTGTTTGACCAACAACACTTAGGAAACAAGCCCAAAATAAGCAACTACACTTTAGAAACAAGCCCAAAATAAATACACACAACCTGCGACAACTACCTATATTTACAAGCAACTTAACAGAAAAACTCTCTCCCAGTTTCATGTCCATCACTTACAACTATCAATAAAGGCAGAAAAAGGCAAAAAAATATCTTTCCAAAAAAACTATTTTAAAAAAAGCCCAAAGTTGCTTATAATAAGAGGACATGGCAACACTGACCTTCGTGGTGAAAGCTTCTAATCGTGTTGGCCTTGCTGGCGGCTCTTTCTACGTGTTTGCCCATGTTGATGTTCCTGGGCCTCTTGGCTCCTCCGCTGTGATGCTCCACATTCGCCGTACCGTGCATGCGGTAAAGGTCCACCATGTACTGCGGCACCACGGCCTGTTTGCTCGGGCTCGGCCGGCGCTTCAGTCCGAACATGTTGAGGAGCCGCAGCTCGAACTCGTTGAGGAAGCTCTCCGATTGCTCTGGCGGGGTCTGTTTGTTGTTGTTCCCGGCGGACTGATCGCTGTACTTCCTCCGGCCGACCTCGGGGATGAGTCCCGCAGCGCCTCCCAGTAGCACCTGAGTCAGTGTTGCCAGATTGTGTGAGAGAAATGTAAGCAACTAGGTCTATGAAAACAACAAGCCCAAAAGAAGCGACTATAGGCCACATCATGAGCACTTTAAACCTATTTTGTATAAAATTTGGAAGATTTGGAAGATTTCTGATATGCAGGGTGCTCTCTGGCACACAACATTTTCAGATGAGGGACAAATATAAATTTAGGGGGTCCACGACATAAAAATATTTTAGAACCACTGGTTTAAACAATAATCAAATATAGGACCACAATGGAAACAAGTCCCCCAGGACCTTTTTGTGTCATCCTTTTAGCCTAAACAACATTTCTGACTAATAAAGTATTCAATCAATCAATCAATCAAAAACAAATGTAGAAACAAGGCCAAATAAGCAACCACACTTTAGAGTCAAGCCCAAAAACCCACAAACCACCCCCTATATTTTCAAGCAACTTCACAGAAAAAGAAGCCCAAAGTCGCTTATAATAAGCATACATGGCAACACACTAACCTGAGCGAGCAGCAGTACCATGAGAGATCGGACCACGGTGACCATGGTCAGTCAGTCCCTGCAGAAAGAAGAAGAGCAGAAGCTACTGTCAATACACACTGATCCACACACTGATCCATCCGCTGCTGAGGTATATTGACAGTGAGGGGTTCACTGCGATCGGCATTCCCCCAGCTGTGTGTGTGATGTGTGTGATCCGTCCATACAATAGGAATTATTGAAGCAGAGCAGGTTAAAAGGGAGACACCTCACTTTGAAGTACAGAACAAAAAAAAAGAAAAGACAGAAAGAAAGAAAAAGGAGGGGGGGGGGGGGCTGAGGGAATAACACCCCCGCCGGCTATAATAAGGCATCTACACTGAAATAGGAGATTGATCTTAACATTATAGAGGACCAACTAAAACATGAAAATATCATCAAGGCGAGGAAGTTATGAAAGACACGAGTCAAACAAGAAAAAGGGGGATGGCAGGAAAGACAAGAAATCAAAGAAACTGAGAGCGGTGTGTGTGTGTGTGTGTGGGGGGGGGGGGGGGGGGGGTGGAGGCTGCTGCAGACAAAAAAAAAGTCTCCAATTAGGGAGAGATAAGAAAATGTGTTTGGTGGTGAGGGCAATATGAAAGCTTAAAATACTAGTCCGCGTAAAACCCAGAAAGATCACACACACAACAACGCATGAAAGAATGTTGGCATGAAAAAAAAAGGGGGGGGTTTAGAATAAACAGAGAGAGAGAGAGAGAGAGAGAGAGAGAGAGAGAGAGCCAGACAGAGCGCTACGAGCGTCTGTTTGCGGAGGCTCTTTGACGGTCATGTATGACTATAATCATAAAGGATAGAGTTACTTCAAGAGAGGCTTGCAGGTGTTAGATCTGACGTGCAGGACCAGGGCCAGATGTATAGCCCCGCTTTGCTGCTTTGAGTCGACATTCAAGACATCAAAAACACATACATCAAAAAAAAAAGGAAAGAAAAAAGACAACTACGATGTCGTAGAAACTGTACTTTTTTTTAAAAAAACGGTATATTTAAACCTTTATCCTCTAAAGTCCAGAATGGAAAATCCGCAACTTTTTAAAGCACATATGCCTGCATATTAGCCTTGGATCAAGACTATCATAGATGTATTTTTATCGAGTCTGACTTTTACTTTCGTATCGTAGTAGATATAAAAATGTCAAAATCGATCAAATACATCTGTGATAGTCTTGATCCAAGGGCTATGCCTTCATATGAAAGTATAGCTATACAGTGGAAGATCTCTCCTTTGACAACTAAAGCCTGTCACACATTTTATACACCCACTTTTAATAAACATTCAAAGTTTATACTAAAAAGCCATCTTGGAGTAAGAGAAACAGTTAAGTAAGCAATATGCTATTTGAACAAACAAAAACAAAAAACATCTTGACACCACAAATCTTGTATGTGTGTCCCCTGGCATAACATAATTTTATTTTCAGACGGGGGGGGGGGGGGGGGGGTCCGCAGACAAATACATATTAATTTGAGGGGGTCCTTGACATAAAAAAATGTCTGAGAACCACAGCTTTAAACAACATGAAGCAAAAACAAAAAAAGTCAACAAGCTGCTGCCCTGCCGCTGTAATATTTTCTGTGTTTCTTGTACCTGATAAGGAAGCGCTGTGTCCGGTCGTGGGTTCCAGCTTTGGGCTCCGATAAATTCCACATTAATTCGTGTTTAATCCACGCGTTATTGGTCCGCGGACCGGATCAAACAGCCCATAACATATGCCACTGCACTGTCTGCGCACCGATCTATGATCGCCTCTTGCTGCACATAATAATAATAATAATAATCCTCCCCGCAGCTGCAAAGTCAAGGCGTCTTGTGTTGTTGGTCAGGAGGACGAGAGAAGACGGAGAAGAGGAGGAAAAAAAAAACCTCTTTAGTCTGATGTTATGAGGAAGCGCGCTGGCGTATAGCTACTAGTACTACTAGGTAACGATCTGAGTACTTCTTCTCTAAGTACATCTCCGTGGAACATCTTCAAAAAGAGAGACCCAGACCAAAGTTCTTGCTGGACTGTGAGTTTTAAGGAGGTAATAATAAGTTTAAAGAAAAAGTGTCGCTCCTTCGATCTCCTTCTGATCGTGTGTCGCTCCTAGTGTTGCTGTTTGGTGCGCGTCGCCTCTCTCTCTCTCTCTCCTCCGTGCGCCACCGCGTGCAGTGGTTGTTCAATTGATTGGTGCCTCTCTCTCTCTCTCTCTCTCTCTCTCTCTCTCTCTCCCTCTCTCTCTCTCTCTCTCTCTCCTTCCCCCGACGACGCTTTTTGTCGTTGCAGTGATGTCACCAAGGCAAGGGCTGTCAATCACCCAAGTCTTCTTGAGAGTGTACGAATGGCACCAAATGGACTGAGGATATTACTGTAACAATGCCTCTAACTGTATAATATTCTTATATAGCTTATTAGGCAGTGGTGTAAAGTGACTAAGAACATTTACTCAAATAGCTATACTGGAGGCCTACTTAAGTACAATTTTGAGGCATTTTTTACTTCACTTGAGTATTTCCAATTTTGGAACCAAATGGACCCGTAAGGGGCCGGGCTTGAGGATATTACAATGTTGTTTGTAAAAGGTATATTCCCAGTCCCAAATTATTTTATGTAAAGTCGTAAACCACCACTTAAAGCCACTGTAGCCTACAGGCTATGCATTTCGGGCGTTTTATTACATAATAATAGGTAACATAACCTACTAATAGGCGTCAGAAAAGCATTTCTTTTTTTCTTTTCTTTTCTTTTCTCCAGCTCAGTCCGTGACACACTTTTGCGCATATAGCCTATACTGGCGCATTTTCTCTGCATTTTCTTCTTTCAGAGATGTGTTACATAAACTAATTTCCATTATCCACTGAACTAAACAAAGCTAAAACGCATCATATTTTACGCTGCTTAGTATAGGCTACCCTGCGGATCGTTGATCAGTTTAATTTTTAATTGCTGGATTAATGTTGCGCTATGCACCGTGACCATTAGATTATGACTAATTGACAATTAATGTGCGGCGTTAGTAATTCAAATAATCAAAACATATAGAGGGACTTGGACTTAATCTAGCTATGTCCCAGTTGAACTTCACCGACCTGCAATGGACCATATGCAGACGTCTGTGCGCACACACATGATGCGATTGAATGTGTGTGTGAGTGCGTGCGTGCGTGCGCGTGCGTGGATGCCTTTGTTATTACCGCATGCGTGTTTTGTGTGTATGTGAGACGGAACAGATGATTTATGCGCACTTCCTATAACCGCTGCATCCGCCTTTTCGTTTATCGATAGATCTGAGGAGAGGAAGGTGTTTGAGCACATTATTGCTGTCTCATCTCACCTCTATAGTAATACCGCCTGCGCTCTGCTGTGCATGTGTGTGTCTGAGTGGGAGCCAAGTGACACAGAGCCAATGAATGAAAGCCCATTGATTTACCCTATACATCAGTGTGTTCTCAACCTTTTCAGGCCATGACCCCCCAAATGAATCATATTTGAACTGCATGGGGACCCCCACCCTTTGATTGATTGATTGAATATTTTATTAGGCAAAAAATGTAAAACAGCACAGTTACATTTAAAATACTTTGTCTAACAGGTCCGTTCATAAAAGTCCTTGCGGACTTGTTTCCAATGAGGGCCTTGGTATTTAATTCATAGGCATATATAGTGGCACCACAGTTCAAATATCATTACAAAATACCTGACAATCACTTGGAATGTAGCAATTGAGGCATTCAATTTTCGGTTCCACAGTTAAATATTTTGAAAATAGCAGATCTACAAGCTCACAATGCCTCGCAAAAGCGAGGTGTTGTGAGCTTGTAGATCTGCTATTTTCAAAAATGTTTACCTCTTTCTTATATAATTTGACCATTTGGCCAATGTTTGACCAGTTTTTCTACTATAGTTTGTTGATTACTTTTGATGCAGTAATGGTCTTTTTTTTTTATTTCTTTTTTATAGATATTAAAAAGGTCTTAAAAGTCCTTAAATTGTCACTTCACTGTCATCTGGGGACCCCCAGCAAATCATGTGGGGACCCCCCCTGGGGGTTCCCGACCCACAGGTTGAGAACCACTGCCCTAGAGGGTCATAATACTTCACTCAGTTTAGGTGGAACCCCGTGAAATTATATCTGAAAAAAAGTTTGCTTCAGCCCCACATGTATAGTCTGTGTTCATCCTCTTCCTCTGAATGCATGTTATTCATTGCCATTTACATTCCAAACCTCACCCACGTTTTTTGGGAGAGTACCTGCTAGCACTGTGGTGCAGGAACTGACTGTCATGTGCAACAAGGCTGAGGGGGCAAGAAGAGAGTCTTTTGCTCCATTGTTATTAAGGTTGAGTCAACAGTGTTAGTGTTTGGTCCATCTCCATAAGAAAAGCCCCCATTGATTCCATCTAGTGGTTTCCATTAGGGTGCTGATGGTAGGGCAGGCGGGCTGTGTTTTGGCCAAAGCATTGCAGCAGAGATGGCGATAGATTAAATCCCACGGAGATCACAAGATACCTTTGTCTGTTTTGCAGGACAATAACATTTTTATGAGGGATAATCCTGGATCATCCACTCAGCAATTAAAACACAGAGGGCCCGTGAGTACCACCTTTGTGCACATTTGCGATTTGTCTTCCTCTGTCCTTGACTTTGGAAGATGTGGTCCTGTGGACATTAAGGTTCTGAAGAGAGATGCCTCATGGTTCCCCTATCGCTCCACCATAAAAAAAAGCGGGGGAAAAAACTGCCGTATCATGTTTGTAACCTTTACAAATGATAAACATTAACTGCCCGTCTCAGATTCCTCCTTCATGCTGTATTACGTTTCATTCATCCATCCACCCCATTAAGAAAAGGTGTGATGTAATGATATGCTAATTGATTCATACCGCATACATCTGCTCCATCGGAGTGTTAATCTGCTAGCAGTGATAGCTGGGTCTCTACTGTTGCCAAAACACCACTTGGTGAACCTAGTGCTCTAAACCCAAGCCCAGGTAAAAGCCGCTCGGCATTCAGATGTTTTAGATCGGGGGGATAAGGCCTCACACACTAAGCTGTGAGTATCTTTAATTACCCGAGTGAGAGGATTAGAAAGAGAAAGAGAGAGCTTTATCTGATTCTTTCTCTCTCTCTCTCTCTCTCTCTCTCTCTCTCTCTCTCTCTCTCTCTCTCTCTCTCTCTCTCAATTTCTCTCTCTCTCTCAATTTCTCTCTCTCTCTCTGTGCGTGTGTGTGTGTGTGTGTGTGTGTGTGTGCGTGCGTGCGTGCGAGAGAGAGAGTAAGAAAAATAGGGAATATGTGTGACTGTGTCTGTGAATCTGTGAGTCTGTGTGCGTGTGTGTGTGTGTGTGTGTGTGAGGCCCAACAGGGAATAATATATGTTGGATGTCTTGATCAGTGATGCCCAGTGTCGGATGAGGCGGGGAGGTCGCTCAGCTCAGGGAGTCTCTCTGTGCCTATCATCATTGTGTTGAGCCAGAGACATCGTGCTTATCTAATCGCCACGAGCTGATCCAATTATACACTGATTGAAAGGACATTGCATAGCAAATCCCTGGTGGTTAGCAAGGTATAGAGATACCCTATCTGAAACACAAATGAACAACCTCTCTCCAGAGGTTAAACGGTGACTCCGTCAGCCTCAGCCAGAATCGACAAGAAACCAAAAGCGCCAAAAAGCATCTCTGCACAAAGTCATTGTTTCCGTTCAGTTGGCATGTATAACTTCAGTGATTTCAAATAGATCTAGAATGTTATGTTAACCCATTAAGACCTGAAGCCGATTCTACAAATGTCTCCTAAATCTCAACCGTATTCTGAAAAACGTATGTTTTTTTTTATCAGTGGTGCTCAATATTTTTCATGTCAAGGACCCCAAAATTATATGTATTTTGGCCGCGGACCCCCATCTCAAAATATTTTGTTCCAGGGACCCCCCAGAAGCAAAGAATAGAGTTAAAAATGATCGCTTTAAAACCATATATATTCAAAGATTTGCACACATTTTCATGATTTTTCAAAAATAGCAGAACTACAAGCTCGTAGCGCGGCACTCTGTGCCGCACTATGAGCTTGTAGATCTGCTATTTTTGAATAGCCAAAGTGTAAAATAATGCTTTTTTAGCTCAAATCAAAAAGTGACACAGGTCTTAATGGGTTAATAATGGCAGATTCAAGTTGTAGAAAAATAGTGTTCAACCAGTGAACACTGTCATTGTAACAGCAAAGAGCTTCCTTTTATCCATGCAATGGTAGTTTAGCCGTTAAACTACCGTTATTCCGCCACTCCAAAGCCCTTCACGATCTGTTGCGGTCGGCATTGGCCCTTTCAATAGGAAGAGATGGTAACTTGTGCTCCTTGTTGTGTCCCAGCTCTGTGCTTTCGGAACCCTGGGAGAATGGAAAAACTCAAAATATAGGTGTAACGCTCGCTCCGTAAAAAAAAAAAAAGACATATCTTTATCACAATGTTTGGCCATCATCAGATCAGAGCAGGAATAAAAATATCTTTCTCAGCCCGTTGAACATATCTCTGTGATGAATGACCATGTTTTACCCCTTCCTCCCTTTCTGTCTCTCCATCGCTCCCTCTCTCCATCTCTCTGTCTCCATGCCTTCTCATTCTCTGTCTCTCTTTCCCTCTTTTTCTCCTTCTGTGTCTTTCCTCCTCATTCTATGTCTTCCTCATTCTATACCTTTTGGATCTGTCCCTTGTCATTTGAAATCATTCTGCCTGTCTGAACTGAACAGCCAAAGACAACGGTGTGTGTGTGTGTGTGTGTGTGTGTGTGTGTGTGTGTGTGTGTGTGTGTGTGTGTGTGTGTGTGTGTTTATGTGTGTGTTTATGTGTGTGTTGGGGAGGAGGAGGGGGTCTAGCTGCAGGTCAGAGGAGCAACGTCCAGGGTCGTCACACAGAGCCTGACCTGGGGCTCACATCACCCCTAAATGGTCTGCATTTCTTCAGCACCTTTTATCCAAAGCGCTTCACAAAGTGCATTATATTCACACATAGTCACATACGGTACACACACCAACATCAGAGTCAACCATGCAAGGCACCAATCTGCACATTGGGGTTAGTTACAGGCAGGGTTGCCAGATCTGGTTATTATAATTCCCCGCAATATTTTTATTTGAAAATAGCCGATCTACAAACTTGTAGATCGGCTATTTTCAAATAGCTGATGGATATGTTAAAGTGCTCATGTGTGGCCCATAGTCGTTTCTTTTGGGCTGGTTTTCCTAGACCTGGTTGCTTGTTTCTCTCACAGAATCTGGCAACACTGGTTACAGGTTCAGTGTCTTGCGTAAGGGCACTTCGACACGAAGCCAGGAGAACACGGGAATCGAACCGGGAGCATCTACCTCCTGAGCCACCGCCGCCCCGTACTCCTGACATTTGATGTGAAAGGCTTCATTGGTTTCAGAGCCTTATCCTCTTCTCTTTGTGTATCCCACCTAACGCACACATCCTACGCTTTGTTTGCCCTCGAGGACGGTTTTACCTGAAAGGTAGAACGACAAGGAGACGACGGCACAATGACCTCTGTCATCCGCATCAACATCGTTTCCGTACATCGACTCATTGCTGTATCTGTTACTTGTATGGAAAGCCCCTTGCGAGCAGAGAACAATGTGGAGTACATAATACTTAATAAAAAGCTATAATAAATCTCTTCGTGGGGGTTGAATATTTGAGGCTATATAGAATGAGTTTTGTTGTTTTGGGTGGACGCGGGCGGGGGAGGAGAACATTGTTCTTTGTCACCATTTACACTGTTGCTCCAGGAATCTTGCACATGCTTGTCTTTGTGGCTTTGTCTACGTATGTTTTCTGTGTATACGCTTCTGCATGTATACACAGTATGTCCCTGTGTTGGTGTGCGTGCCTGTGCCTATATTTGCGCGCATGCACGAGTGTGTGCGTGCGACAGTCTGTGTGTCCATGTGGACTGTGCGGTCTCTTCTTGTCATCACGTACATTCCAGGAGTGGAGGGGGGGGGGGTTAGACAAAAACCCTGAGATGACACTGCAGATCTAGCCATTAGCCTTTCACCTGCTGTTAACAGCAACTTGGCCGGACGCTGGGCCTGCATTCCTCCGCCGCGGAGACAGATGTAGCCTTAACTCACGCTAACATGCCTACAAGGAGGAGATAAGCTTTGGAGATGTTGTTGTAGAATTGTAACATTTTTCTTTTCTTTTTTTTCTCCTTGCTGCAAATCAGCTCCAGTTCAACAGTTGAATTGAAGCTCCACTTCGATGGGGTCGAACCGTGCGTTTGCTATTTAACCCATTGAGACCTGAGAAGATTCTAGAAATGTCTTCTAAATCCTAACAGTTTTTTGAAAAAAAATATTTTCGAGATTTTTCAAAAATAGCAGATATACAAGCTCGTAGCGCGGCACTCGGTGCCGCGCTATGAGCTTGTATATCTGCTGTTTTTGAATAGCCTAAAGAAATCTAAAGTGACACAGATGCGTTCCAGGTATCAATGGGTTAAGTTAGCAAAAACCAGTAAACTTTATCAGTTGACATGTGTTTGACAGGAGAAGCACGACTGCCGGGCTGAGCAGAGCGTGCGCACATGGCGCATGAAAGGGATTGTGGGGAAAACGGGACACATTTCATATAGGTTGGTCCCAAAATGGAAACCCACCAAGGTCAAAGACGGCCCGCTAAAAAGCCAGAGTCAATATTTATGGATACTGAACATGTGGCACGGTCCTACTACCCACTAATTTGAGCAACAAGTCCACCTCCAGATTATATGGCCACTCAGAGATCAGAAGAGGGGGATTCAAAACCTTGCCTGCACATTTTCAAATATTGCAGATTTGGGTTTTTAAAGTAAATAAATGTTGATAATTTAGCACTTTTTTGTTTTTGTTTGTTTGTTTGCGAATCTGCACCTGGAGAATCTGCTCCTCAAAATCCTGAGTGTTTTTTTTTATCTTAAATTGTTTATCCCGCGATTTTGTAACCCTTATTTTTCAACTGGTGCCAATTTTCTAAGTGGTCCTGGGCGCTACACTCCCCTCACCAGTCTAGGGAATCCTGAGTGTTAATTTAACTCTGAGAGCACTACAGAGTAGTCTCGCTATATCTGGATATCTTGTTCATGATCAACAGGATTAATTGTGCATAAGAACGTCTTTTAATAACAATAAAGTAAATCCAATAAAGTAAAGCTTTAATTTCATACTAGAAAATTGCACGCATCACTTTAACTTTTACAAGGCCCGGTAATTCTTTCAAAGTCAAACCCTAGTACCGTCCTTATTGCGTGGTCTTACTCATGTTGAATGATGCGAGCAACCCTTTGATACCCGTGGAGCGCCTTTTGAATGTTCCTTTGTACGCATTTTTTACTGTGATAACACCAAGGGGCCCGTAAAACCTCAGTTTACAGGTACGAAACATTTAGCTCTTAGCTCCGCATGGACCTACACGCTCAACAACTCTACAATAGGACCCAGTATAAACACATGCTCCATTTAGCAGAGTAGTAGAGATGAGAGGCAGCCACTTCCATTTTAGAGAGAGAGAGGGAGAGAGAGAGAGACATAAATACAGGGATCTGCCCTTTGAATGCAAGCTCCACTCATAAAGACACCACGCGTCACTCAATTATACGTCTGCATGATTAGAAGCTTGGGTTACATAAACAGCCAGCGTCAAGATTTACATTTTACCGCTTAAGCACAAGCAGCTGTTTACAGGCAGGGGGGGGGGGGAGGAAAACACTTATGCTTAATTTATACCATGTCGTACGACAGTGTCGCTCGCCGATAAAACAGCAGATGTACAAGCTCGCGACACGCCACGGCGCGACACGTCGCCAGCTTGTGGATCGGCTATTTTTTGCGAGCAGCACCGCCATACGGCGAAGTATAAATGAGGCCTTAGCAAGTATGTGCGCTTGAAAGAGAGAGAGAGCTGTTGCAACCCCAGAAAAGGTGTGTAGCGTTAATGGCGGGTGTATTTAACGCAAACCAGAATGGTTTGTTGGGAGTTTTCTTTAACTCGCCAAACTTTGGCTTCTGATCTGATAGTTTTGAAGGAATGCGTGATGCTGCGTGTCGCATTCTGCACCTTGATTTATGTCTACAAAGTTAATGCGGAGGTTACGATCAAGTTAAAGTAGGCCTACGTCCCGGTTTGCCGAGATGTGTTTGTATAGGAGCTTTTAAAGGTTGTGCGCTTTAGGAAACTTTAGAGGGCGATTGAAACATCCTTGCAGATGAAATGTGACCTTCACGTGCCACTCTACACACAAACATGTAAACACACGCACGCACACACGCACACGCACACACACACACACACACACACACACACACACACACACACACACACGCACACCTGACAACATTTTCAATCACTCGTGCAGCAAGATGAAGGAGAGATTTCTCACATCTTTCATTTGCCTTGACGTCGGCAACAACAGGCAATAAACATAAAGCAAGCGTTTCACGTTCGTTTCACTTTGACGGAGGCCATTTGCTTGTGTTCCACTAAATGAGATCGCAGCACAGCCGAAGGCTCTGTGACCGAATTGATTACGGGGTTCTGATTGTGGGGTGTGTTTTCCCAAAGGTGGATTTCAAGTGTAAAATACAGTGAGGGGATGCATGAGGCGCTGCCATTGCCAGTGGTGTGTTGTTTTACTTAAGTAAAAGTATCAATACTGCAATGTAGAAGTACTCTGTTACAAGTAAATGTCCGGAATTCAAAATTTACTTGAGTAAAAGTGCAAAACTATTGGTATCAAAATGTACTTAAAGTACCAAAAGTAAAAGTACTAAAATGTTTGAAAATAGCAGATCTACAAGTTCACAATGCGTCGCGATGCGACGCGTTGTGAGCTTGTAGATCGGCTATTTTCAAATAGCCTCGGTATAAAACAGAGCAAAAGTACAATATTTGTCTCTGAGATGTAGTGGAGTAGAAGTAAAAGTATAGACAATTGGAAATACTCCAGTAAAGTAAAAGTAAATTTACTTAGTTACTTTACACCACTGTATAAGACACAACAACATATATGGCTATCTCATACACTAGCACACTATGCCAGGGGTCTTCAATGTTTTTCATGCCATGGACCCCTGAGAATTAAGAGACGAAGCAGGGACCCCCACGTATGTTGTTTAAAATTGTGTTGCATATTCAACTTTTTCTTCCTCCATGCAACTCATCAATGTTTTTTTGATGTTGAGAGATTTTTATTCCACAGTTTTCCTTTTTAACTGCTTAAACCCTGAGCAGCACCCCATAGTGGTGCCTCCTGTTGAAGAACCCTGCTCTATATGCTATACACGATGACAACTGAATGTCCCTTGGGATACTAGGTGTATCTGTCTGTCTGTCTGTCTGTCTGTCTGTCTGTCTGTCTGTCTGTCTGTCTGTCTGTCTGTCTGTCTTTCCGTCCGTCCGTCCGTCCGTCCATCCGTCCATCCGTCCGTCCTGGCTATTCCAATAGAATACAGTATACTTCCGCTTGATCACTTTATTTATTAAATTCTGGCAGGTGTTGATTTCGTTGACTAAAACTATGACGAAAAATGTTCGTCGACTACCTTCTTTCACTGTCGAATACTAAATAAAAACTAAATAAAAACTATGTTATGATGACTAAAACTGAGACTAAATATATTGACAATTTTGTCAAAAAATAAAAACTACTAGACCAAAATGTTAGTGAGGGACGAGTGGAGAAGAGATCCAGTAGAACTAAAAGACAAGTCATTTTATGTTTGGTTGTGCTCGGGTGTTAAGCTCTGAAAATAGCAGATCTACAAGCTCACGCGACGCGTTGTGAGCTTGTAGATCGGCTATTTTCAGCATGCAACCAAGTGTAAAATCAGCCATTACGACGCCATCAAGGCACCGCCAAAATACATTTAAGTCGACTAAATTAACTGTAGTTTTAGTCGATAATCTTGATGGCTATTTGTTTCCTCAGGGCTCCCTGTCCAATATAGGATTTCACAACTGGATGTGATTCACCAGAAAAGTCTTATAGCGGTATAGCCGCTTGAAAAGATAACTTCTGTTATAAAAACTAATTGTTTTACACAGTAAACACTGGTCTTGTCGAGCACAAAACCGTCAGGGGTGGGAGGTTAGTCCGTATAGTCGACCCATTTAATTATCACGTTTAATTATCACATTGTCAGGTCGAGCCAGGGTCCAACCGTTCATTCTGAGAGTGTTCAAATGGAAACCAAATGGACCCTTATGGGTCCATTCGGTTCCGCTTGAACGCTCTCAGAGTTAAAATGAACACTGAGGATTTTACTGCGTAGACCTTGCAGAGGGCTATAGGGTTGGACCTGATTGTGCTCTGGCATCCACAGAGTGACATTATAGCCATGTGGTTTCATGATAATAATAATCTTGAGAGCAGCTGTATAAACATTTAACTGACATCCACTCCCTGGGCATGCCGTATGTATCTTTAACTTCAGCTTCGGACCAATCTGATGCAACTATTCATATCTCCACCCATGTCGGCCCCTCTACCCCCCACTCCCCCCTTCTTTTTCTCCCCTCTCCCTCTTTTCTTTGAGATGTATGTGTTTTAGCATTTTGCTGTATAAATGTCAATGGAAAAAAGGATGGTCATATCAGATCACATTCAGTTTTCAAACCGGCTTGCCTTTGAGAAGCAAAGCGTGTTGTTCCGTTCAAGAATAAGAAAGAATCGTAGGGATATCGTAAAGAGACTATTAACTTGTTTCGGTTTTTCTGAAATATCGGGGAATAATTGTCAGCAATTAGGGACGTAACGGCTGCCAATAAGGTTAGACAGAAACTCCCGGTAATGGCCCCTTCACAATGTAGTCCATTTCCTGGTAACATTTGTCTTAATTCGTGACAGTTTGTGTAAATATTTATGTCACTAAACTAACTGTTCTGTATACAGTGAGCCCCCCACCCCCCCCCCTCACAATCTTCTCTGGAATGCGATTTAATTGGCGGTTTCCTCTGTTTATCCTGTTTCGTACGGTTTAGGGGCGAGCTCGGCGTAATGAATAATCAGGTAGATAAAACGCGGCCTTAAATTAAACGTCCCCCTTAAAGGAAATCATATGAGGGTTAATACCCGCCTCCTGCCCCCCTGTCTGTAATTCACCTCCTCTCATCACATGCCAGATTACCATTATGTGTCATTTGTAATACAGTAAACAGAGCCCAGATGGCTTGGATTCTCTTTGGATATACAGAGGAGTAACAGAAGCTATGGTGTGAGCTGTGCTGCACTGTGTATCACTGTACTGTACTGTTCTGTACTGTACTGTACTGTACTGTGCTGTGCTGTACTGTACTGTACTGTACTGTACTGTACTGTACTGTGCTGTACTGTGCTGTACTGTACTGTACTGTACTGTACTGTACTGTACTCCAATGTTTTACTTAAGTAAAAGCATCGATACTGCAGTGTAGAAGACATACTCTGTTACAAGTAAAAGTCCGGAATTCAAAATTGACTTGAGTAAAAGTACAAAAGTATTGGTATCAAGATGTACTTAAAGTACCAAAAGTAAAAGTACTAAAATGTTTGAAAATAGCACTAAAATAGTACTAGAATGTTTGAAAAAGCTCACAACGTGAGCTTGTAGATCTGCTATTTTCAAATAGCCTAGGTATGAAATAGGGCTGAAGTGGTTCATCTATGTTTCATAATATCATAATTTATATCTGAAAAGTAACTACTGTAGTAACTATAAAGTTTTCAAATAATTGTAGTGGAGTAAAAGTACAATATTTGCCTCTGAGATGTAGTGGAGTATAAGTAAAAGTATTGGGAATGGGAAATACTCAAGTAAAGTACAAATACCTCACAATTGTACTTAAGTACAGTACTTGAGTACATGTATTTAGTTACTTTACACCACTACTGTACTGTACTGTACTGTACTGTACTGTACTGTACTGTACTGTACTGTACTGTACTGTACTGTACTGTACTGTTCCACAGGGAAAATCATATCCTGAAGACTTGCTTTTTCCCTCAAAAAGAAAAGAGAGGAAAAAAGGTCTCTTAATGTGAAACAAGGAAGGAAGGCTGAGTTGGTTAAAATGAGGACTATCAATGTTTAAAAAAAAAGGCTTAGGGGTTGAAGTTAAGTATGCGTTTTGTCAATTACTCTGAGAGCCCGGCGCAGCAGACGGCTCGGTTTGAGCGAATGTGACCCCATCGAGACGTTTGTGTTATTCCTGCTATGCTCCATGCTGTTTGAATTGGACAGGCTGGCAGTCAGTGGTGCGCAGAGTACTCAAACCCACAGTATTTGAGTCAAAATATAGATACTCTCTCCTGGTCAAATATTTCTCAACTGGTAGTGAAAGTTGCTCGGTCAAATTTGTACTCGAGTTAAAGTAGCCTATACTGGAGTACATAGTATTCAAAACTACATGCTTTTAAGAATACTTAAAGGACGACTTCACCCATTTTCAACCAATCTTCATGTAATTGGTCGTCACTAATGCAGTTTCTATTAGCTTTGATTCTCCATCGATGATTTCACTGGAAGGCGGGTTTCTGAACTGACAAAAATTGTACCATATTATTGAAGAATCAAAATAGCAGATGTACAAGCCCACAAATCCATCGTGAGGCGTTATGAGCTTGTAGATCGTCAACTTTCAATATTTTTCAAATAGGGCTGAAGTGGTTAATTCATAATGTACTGTATGTTTGTAAGTTTGTGTCCCACACCCTATCCCAGGGAATTTTGCAGTCAAAATTACAACACTTGTCTGTAAAATGTAGTGGAGTTAAAGTCATAAGCTTCTAAAATAAACAAATACTCAAATGAAGTACAGATACTCAAGTGAATGTACTTAATTACTGTCCACGACTGCCTCCATGCTGTTTGAATTGGATATAGGCTGGCACAGTATAGTGAGCTATATCAATGTATTTTCCTTGTCTTCACACATCTCTGACATCGTACAGGCCAAAAAAGAGAAACGTTCTGCACAACGCTGCACTTTTTAATCTGTGTAACATCCAATATGGTGATCCCTAGAACCACCATGGCACCGGAAAAAAACAGGCACATTTTAATTAAAATCACGTTTCTTTTCCAAAATGCACTAAGAAGAACGTACACGGATACACAAGATGACACCCCCCCTCCTCAGTTTATCTAAACACCTCTGTTTTGAAGGCTATCATCTTGCCATTCGACAGTGATTTATCTGTGATTATTTGGCCTTGCTGTCTTTGGGGCAGGGGGACGAGGAAAAGACCACTCGCTCGGTTTACGCACGGATCATTGAGGAACACTGGGCCTCTTGTCAGTGCAGCAAATTTTGCCCAAGAATGAAACATTCTATTTTCCTAACCTGGTTAAGTAATCACATTACCTAAGACTCCATAAAGTGGAACAAACAGTAGCACAGAACCCCCGCTTCTTTTTATGTGCCTTGAGTGACAGATTGGCTTTCATCAAAGGGGGCCAGCAATGAACTTATATAGTCATTTTGCTATGCTAAGAATACTGAATTGATCCTCATATGTGGAACATCTGGTGAAAAGCAATTTCCACCCAAGTGTTTTAGTATTTCCTCCTAATTAATTTCACATGTACATGACAAGAGCGGAGTGGCCTCCCAGAACCGAGTGCACAAAAGCCAGCTTTGTTTCCCCCCCGTCAGAAAAGTCATCTGCGGTTCCCTGGTTTTCAAAACCGCGGCCGCCGAGTTTGACGCTCGCAGACGACGTCGGGAGACGCGTTTCGGTTTGGAGAAAAGTCACATCTCGCGCCTCAGTGGCACAGGGGGGGGGGGGGGCGAAGGGTTCAGGTTTACATTTGCTCATTCGGTGACTCGTGTGTAGCCGGTGGGGCATGTCATGCAGGGTTGCAGGAAACAGGCTTTTAGGTGAAGGAGAGCATGCAGGGCACAGAGCCAGCATGGGAACGAGTTGAAAATTGAGTGCTAAGCCGCCGGTCCAATTCCAAGCCATAATGAAGGAGCGCGTGTTAAAAATGTAGACTATTAGTGTGGAGCTTCTTGGACACTTTCTTGGGAGGAGATGTTTTGAAAATGGGTTTTCTCAGTTCAAAACACCCTCCGGTCGCAGACGATTTCCTCATTACGTTGTACATCTCTCCCCTTTTGTTTCGATTGCTCTTTGATTGATTGCAAACTTCCCAAGTTGTAGCTCTGCGGGGGTTCTATAGCAACTTTGTACATAGAAACAGATCTAACTGTTAATCTCACATTGTGTCAGGGCTGTCTGGAGCATTAGGCGCCTCTGAGCTTGCGCACATGCACACAGACACACACACAGTCACAGACTGTGTGCCCCCCCCCCCCCCCACCCAACACACACACACACACACACACACACACACACACACACACACACACACACACACACACACACACACACACACACATACAGCCGTGAAGTTGATCACGAGAGCAACACAGTCTTGTCTTTGCTTGTCTGGATGACAAGTCAGAAGGGGTTCCCAGAATGTTGGCGTCGACCAGATGAAAGTCGGCTCGATCAGATTAATCATTAAAGTGGGAGATACGCGCAAGCCTCAAGCATTACTTTTTTACCCACAATCCCCGGTTGCCGCTCAATCCAAGAACCTCTGTTTGGTTAAGGTGTCTGGGACCACCGGGATGAATGTAACCACACATTTCTCACCTGAGTGGCGTTGCTCTTTCTTTTTTACAATGCCCCCACCCCCCACCCCCCACCCCTGTCACAATCCAGAGAGTATGCTTTTCATCTCTGGGTAAAAACTGTTCATCTGGAGAAGGAGATGTGACGCATGGCTACAGCAGAAGACACAGCGGGTCAGGGGGGTAGGTGCCCACGGTTCTTGGCCGCAAGCCAACAAGAACGGGAACGCGTTTGTCCTCCTCCGATGCCGAGGTGAGATTAAAGCAGGTGTTTACAGGAGTTGTCGAGAGGGAGACGAGGTGGTACGCTCTGAGATCGAAAGCCACAACGACGAAGACGGACATCCCGTCGTTGGCTTTTTCCGCCCCTAATGCACCACGAGAGCATCGTCTTCCTTGTCTCTTCATTTCTACTTCTCGTCTCGACCACCATCTGTTTTTATAGGTCAACAGGGGAAGCATCACATGCCTGTTTCAAACATATTCCTGCTTTTTTCACAGCACAGGTGACAAGAAAATAGCTCCCATTCGCCTCCCGGGTGAGAATCTATATAACACTAACCTCGAGGTCGATATATATTTTTTTGTTCGTTTAGTTTAGTTTGCATTTTTGTGTGGTTGAAGCCTCTGAGTACCTTCAGTGGCTCCTGTGATTTTCAGCTGCGGTTGTGCAGTTGCTTAGGCCACAGTGAAGAAGCCCTCCTTTCTACTGCAGCTTCAAAGCATTTTTCCTGGGCGGCAGAGTTTCAGGCCCTTTGTGGCGTGGGTTATTTGTCAGAGGGTTCGGAGGGTGACTCGTTTCACTCTGTTCTCTGAAAAGAGAGAGAGAGAGAGAGAGAGAGAGAGAGAGAGAGAGAGAGAGAGAGAGAGAGAGAGAGAGAGAGAGAGAGAGAGAGAGAGAGAGAGAGAGAGAGAGAGAGAGAGAGAGAGAGAGAGAAGAAGAAGAAGAAGAAGCCCGTGCGTGAGTGCCATGAGCGGTCTAAAGTTACGTCCGTGAGCCCCGGTATTACAACCCGATGACTGACAGGAAAAACGGGGTGAGCTCTCCTCGTCAGGGCTCTAACAAAAACACCAATATAAGAGGGAGCGGAGCGGGAAACAACAGATTAGACTACTGATCTCAATCTGCTCTCTCCTTTGGTTATTGGGAAATAATAGCTCTGAAAAGGAAGTCATTTAAAACGGGCCTTTAATCAATTCTCCTTTGACGAGCAAGCAGCATGAAAGGCTGGAGAGAAGGAGAGAGAGAGAGACAGAGAGAGAGAGTGAGAGAGTGAGAGAGGAAGGGAAAGAGATGGAGGGAAAAGGAAAGAGAGAGAAAGAAAGATAGGGAGAAGAAGGGAGAGAGGAAGGGGGAAAGGGAGAGAGGGAAGGGGGGAGAAAGGAAGGGAGTGAGAGAGAGAGAGAGAGAGAGAGAGAGAGAGAGAGAGAGTGCAAGTCTTTATAACTCTAAACATTTTGGCGTGTGGGGTGGGGGATGGGGTAAGCGGATAGATGGGCTCTAATTTGACTTCTCTTGGTGTCCGCGTATCTCAAAAAGCACTTGATCACCACCGCTACAGTGAGCCTTGACGCCATGTGTGAGTGTAAAATGGTTCCAAGGCTCTGTGGTGGTGAAATCACGTTGCCAGAATGACCACCAACTCTAAATGAAACACCACCCCACCCCCCCCCCCCCCTTTTTTAAAGGTCCCATTCAAAACCCACTTTTTTTTTGGCCGCATAAGGTAGCAATTTCCCTCCCAAATATGGCTTAGCCCAATAACTGTTGAGCAATCTGACACCATGTCAGGGCAAATTAAAGCAAGCTTCTTTTTAAATACAATACAATAAATATGATGTATTAGACTGAGAGGTATAACGTGACACAAAAAAAACAGAGGTGAGGAACGCAATATAAATGCCCTCGGAAACATGTGCAAACTCCAGATCCGTACCGAGTGGCATTCTTGCCATCATTGTAATTCCTCTCCTCTGTTTGTTTTATAGGTACAGCCAGGAGAAGTAGGTCCACATAGTGAGCGAGTGAGTGAGTGAGTACTTTGTTCATTCCACAGCCTGCACAAATCTGTTTTAAGTTCAAGAGAGGAGGAACCCTTTAATTTAAACCCTAAAAAAATGAAGTCATTCATTCCCTGCTAAACTGCGCTGTGACCCACGAGGTTAGGTAAACAAGTGTCCCATGCATTACTGTCAAAACAGCCGTCCCCTCGCTCCCCAGCGCACTGTAAACTCCCACTTTCATATTACAGTCGCACGAGGGAAACCGACGGATGGACGGACGGACGGACGAAAGAGAAAGACAAAAGAAAAAGAGAGAGAAGGGGGGAGACATATCCGTTGTCCTGACATTTTTTTCTTTGGACAGCGAGGCAGAGAGAGTTCGGTACCTGAGGCTGTCCTCGGGAGGGTTTCTTGTAAAGTAGAGAGTCAGCTTGTCCCGGAGCAGAGCAGAGAGCGGAGCCCAGACCCCTGCGTAGCAAATTAAAAAAAGACATTTCACATGTTTCAGAATGTGCAAACACAAATTCTCAGTGTTAATGTAACTCCAAGAACGTACAAAGGGAACCAAATAGACCTGTAACTCCATGAGCGTTGGTTCTATTTGTACACTCACATGAGCAAGGAAGATTTTAATGTGTCCCAAAAAAAAATATGGCCATGTATATTTGGGCATTCCTACATGTGAGAAAACATTATGAAAAACTGTTTTTCCTGAGTAGAAGGAGAGATATTTTTCAAATATTCTGGCAAATGTCAGTACATTCATTTTCAGTGAGAGGAACAGAGAGGAGGAGAGGACATGGGCCATAGTGCAGCGCTGAGCCCAGCAGGCCTACACAGATCCATTACCAGCTCCAGCTCTGGATGGAATGTGTGGAATCCAACTGGGCCTGGGTTCTAGCACAGGGGTCCAAACCTCACACGGCTGCTGCTGTTGCTGCTGCTCGCTCTCATTTTTTTTTCTTTTTCACTTTTTGTATTATATTTGGACCGAAGACCGTAAATGTAACAAGGAACGCTGAGTAGCGGTTCTGGAAGCTGACACGCATGCACACACACACATGCTTGCGCGCACACGCGCGCTCCGCTGCGCGCAGAGGCCACGGTCATATTCAAGACGGAGAGAGGCATACGCAGCAGAATGGGGAGATATTTGGCCAAGCGTTGCTTCTTTTGTTAACAGTCACAAATTGAACATGAGCTAGCCGGACATGGTACCATTTAAATGAAACAATATACACCAGTCCTTCATACGGGAATTAACAACTACAGCATCTGATGCTGTAGCAGCCATTTTGGAATCAATAAAGGAATCATATAAGAGTGAACGATATGAAAATGCAAAATACTTGCCGGCGAACATTTCACATCAAAACTATTCATATACCGTACCGATGCCTCATTCATGAAGTTTGATGCCTTTATTCATGGTGTGGAAGCTCAGAAAAATCCACCTGGTTCCAAATAACAATTACGTCGCTTTATCACCGTGTAATAATTGCGTTCTGCGTGAATGTACTAATGACACAAACAACAGTTTGGAAGATATATTTTTGGACAAATTAATTGCGTGAAAAAACAAAATGCTCCCGGTGTGCGTACGGCCGTAAGAATGATATTCTTGTTATCACTAATGTGACAGTAATTGCCTCTTAGCCTGTCATAGGAAGAGAGGGGTGAGGCAGAGAGAGAGACAAGATGAAGAGAAGGAGGGAGGAGAGAGGGCACGGGGCGCTGACTGAGGGCACTAATGACTGCCAATGGAATGCCTGACTCCCATAATCCTCTCTGTCACCGCCGACAGATCCTCTTGACCCCTGAACCCCTGATGTAAAGGAAGCGAAAGACAGGAAGTGACAACTTAATCAAAATTACCTGGAGGGTTTCAGGCTTGTTTCCCCGTGACGACCGTCAGACTGGTATAACACCACTGGCTTAATGACCCGACCCGAAGATTACAGTGGCTTATCAGCGACAAAGGCTTCATTATTCTGTATGTATTCAATGTTTTATAAGAGGATGTATTTAATATATGTATGTGTTAATGTTTGTTATTATAATTATGCATCCTTACTGTACTGTAACCATTTTCTAGTACAGGACCAGATTCTTTATGGATTCTGTATACTTTATTTTCTCATTGTAAGGTAAAAGGGAAGTTAACTGGCCACAGAGACCTGACCTCCTGGTTCTTTGCATAATGCCCTCTGATTGTTTGTGGAGTGTGTGTGTGTGTGTGTGTGTGTGTGTGTGTGTGTGTGTGTGTGTGTGTGTGTGTGTGTGTGTGTGTGTGTGTGTGTGTGTGTGTGTGTACGCACACACACACGCACGCACGCACGCACGCACACACTCCAACTCACAGGATCAAAGGGCACAGCTTTCCCAACACCAGCTGAGAATGAACAGTGAGATAAGTTGAGGCCATATTCGTATTGTAGCATTAAAAAAAAATCTGGTTCCAGTTCATTGATCCACAGATCACAGATCGATCCGTTCGTCGATATGTCGATGTTTGCCTTGACACAGGGTGGTGAAATATTTTGTTATACAATATTTACACCGGCATTATCTCTCACACATTACGCAAGCATTAGCTGAGAGAGAGAGACACCCAGAGAGAGAGAGAGAGAGAAAGCGAGAGAGAAAGAGCGTGAGAGAGAGAGAGAGAAGTAAGGGCATGGTTGTACTCAGTGGTGTAAAGTAACTAAGTACATTTACTTAAGTACTGTACTTAAGTACAATTTTGAGGTATTTGTACTTTACTTGAGTATTTCCAATTTCCAATACTTTTACTTCTACTCCACTACATCTCAGAGGCAAATATTCTACTTTTACTCCACTACAATTATTTGAAAAACTTTAGTTACTAGTTACTTTTCAGATATAAACTATGATATAATGAAACATACATTAACCACTTAAGCCCTATTTTAAACATAGGCTATTTGAAAATAGCCGATCTACAAGCTCACAACGCGTCGCATCGCGACGCGTTGTGAGCTTGTAGATCTGCTATTTTCAAATATTTAGTACTTTTACTTTTGGTACTTTAAGTACATTTTGATGCCAATACTTTTGTACTTTTACTCAAGTAAATTTTTAATTCTGGACTTTTACTTGTAACAGAGTATTTTTATATTGCAGTATTGATACTTTTACTTAAGTAAAGAATTTGAGTACTTTTTCCACCACTGGTTGTACTGGGCGATCTTCATTTCAGCGGGCAGAGAGGTCTGAGGACATGTGCCTGAAGCTGTCAGGAGTTTGTCATCGATTCTCTCCCGTCTTGTCATCGGCCTTATCTGATCCCGCTGCATGCGGCCTGCCGTGTTTCTCTCTCTCGCCCATCACCTCCTCCCTCACCATCGGCACTATAGCCCCCCTGTCTCCCTCCCTGTGCGCAGGGAGCGCCGGGGGCGAGCTCACACAGAGGGACTGGGCGGGCAGGTTGCTTGTTTGTCGTTGTTGTTGCTGTGAGTTTGTTATTTTAATGTTTATGGTTATTTTTGAACCATTCAATCCGGGAACGCATCTCTGTCATTCTAGATTTCTTTGGCTATTCGAAAATAGCAGATATACAAGCTCATACCTAGATCTACTATGATCTACTGTGAGCTTGAAGATCTGCTATTTTTGAAAAATCGTGAAAGTTTGGGCAAATCTTTGAATAATATATATATTTTTAGAGCGAACATTTCAAATCTTTGCTTCTGGAGGTCCCTGGAACTAGATATTTTACAAATGTTCGCTTTAAAAAAAACATATATATTCAAAGATTAGCACAAATCTACACGATAAAAAAAAAATAGCAGATCTACAAGCTCATAGCGCGGCACTCGGTGCCGCGCTATGAGCTTGTATATCTGCTATTTTTTTCTAAAATGCGTTCCCGGATTGAATGGGTTCCAGAAACCTCTTATCTCCATATTCCAACTTATTGTGTTTTTTTTAAATTAATGCCCTACTCGATCATACTACCGCGTCACACGAAAGCATCGAAAGTAGCAGCCTACTACTGCTCAAAACGCGACGTGTTTTGAGCTTGTAGATCTGCTACTTTCACTGTTTTTGAATTTGAATCCCGAAAAGTGACAGTTTTGTGCTGTTTCCACCCGAACAAAGACGATATGTGTTAAATCCCTGTTCAAGTTATGTGTAGGCTAACTACACACTGCATTCAATTTAAGCTATAGTCGCTAACAAATTAATACAGAGAGGGAATGTTTCTTCTCAGTTGCAGGGCAGAGAAGTAGCATTTAAATGGGTTGCAGTTAAATAAAGTGCACTGCACTGTGGGTGGATTGTGGTAATGTAATGTGAATAATGCATTCGTTGAGCCGGCTGAAAATATAAACTTTTGGCATGGATTTATTTTGGTTGACATTTGCCCATTTTTGCATCAACTGTCGAGAGAGAGAGAGAGAGAGAGAGAGAGAGAGAGAGAGAGAGAGAGAGAAGAATTGATGGACTCAATCATTATTCCATCTCAACCAAGACAAATAGCTTTTGGATTCCCATGGCACGGTGTATGAAGTTTGGTTTGGCAGAACGGGACCTTTTTTCTGACCACTGTGACCGCCCCATAGACACCGTAACTAACACCTAACCAACGCCTACGCTACGTCTCCTGGCAACGTTCACACCGTGTGCCTGGCTGCGTCAAAAAAAACTTTTTAGTGAGGCGTGTGGTGGTTGGAGCGCTGGATTCCGCGTCTTTCTGTGTGGACGGTGCTGTAAAAGTCGCTGGCATGATACTGCTATAAGCGTATAAGCGTGTCATCATCATGTTCCTGCCCCCCCCCCCCACACCGTACCCGGAGTCCTCACTGCATGCACTGACAATTTGGTCGACAAACATGCAATCACCGTAGTTACAGACAGCCCCTTTAGTTAGGGCAGAGAGCTGTGTGAATTATGGTCAAGATGGAAACCTTTGAATTATGGGTGAGCTCTGCGCTCGCTCTCGTCCAAAGGGAAGGAGAGGAGGAGGAGGAGGAGGAGGAGAGGGTGGGGGGTGTGGGGGTGGTGAGGGGGGTCTCGGCGGGCTTGTGCCACAGAGTAGCGCTGACAGAGTCCTGGCTCAACCCGACAGCTAGGCAGAACCAGAACAACAAAAGAGGCTAACCCAAACACAGAGCTGTGTAGCACCGGAGAAACCCAGCCTGGGACGGGTCACGCGGTGCATCTCACCACGGAGCAGAGAGAGAAAGAAAGAAAGAAAGAGGGAGAAAAAGAAAGAGAGAGAGAGAGAGAGAGAGAGGGAGAGAGAGTGAGGGAGAGGTTACTAGTAGCCCTCTCCCATGTCAATCCTCTACTGCTCAAGTTAACTCTCTCTCTCTCCCTCTCTCTCTCTCTCTCTCTGTCTCTCAAAACACTCACACACACACACACACACACATACACACACACACACGCACACACGCACACACACACACACGCGCGCACACACTCACTTGGAAAGCAGCATTGCAGGCATTCCTGCCTAATTGTACATTTGTCGTCTTTCAAAGGGGAAGAAGAAGTGTTAAGCCAGATACAAAGAATCTCGGGATAGGGCGATAGGGCCAGCATCCGTCCCTAGCCTCCTGAGGGCTATTTAAAGGCGCAGTAGGCTGTACTTTCCGCCGCACAGCGAGGCACCCACCCTTCCGCCTGGCTCCATATTGGAACCAGATGCGCGGCTGGATTGGAGGCCCCACTAATTTAAGTGGACAGGGCAGATGGAAGCGACTCGCCCTGCATGCATACCACCCCCTGTTGGCTTTCATGTGATGAAGAATCTCTGCTGTGTGGTGGGGGAGGTCCGCCTAGTAGTGACACACACACACACACACACACACACACACACACACACACACACACACACACACACACACACACACGCGTAGGCCAAAGTACGAATATATTTTAATACGGCACACGCACGTCCAGATGAAAATGGTATATTGTCCTGATAGATGTAAATATATTAACATAGTCTTGTATACACAGACATGCACACATGCACACACTCATACACTCCGGAGGAATTATTTGACTTTTTCAAGATTCGTGTTTCGCGGCTGGAGGGTGGGACTTACACACACTCACATACACATACACTGCGTGCTCACACACAAACACACCGTGCACACCCATGCACACACACGCACACACGCACGCACACACGCACGCACGCACGCACGCACGCACGCACACACACACACACACACACACACACACACACACACACACACTGCTGATGATGATGACAATGTAATTCTTACAACACTGATAACTTTGTGTTCTTGTTCCACAACAAAGACCTGTAATGTCAATACTAACTTAGCGTTGAGATTTAGCAGATGTTTTAAAATGTCATTTGTTTCTATTTAGCTGAAACAACTCAGGGCAGAGCCATACTGTAACTGTACGTAATCCTATTCACTGAGACGAGAAAGGGAAAATGTTATGCTCAAATCCGTCATGCGCTGCATACAAAAAAGACCTTGTCATAACAGAAAGGTCTGATTTTTTTACAAAGCTGAAAATTATAAGGATAATGGAAAAAAAAAAGAAAAGAAAAAAGTAATACATCTGTACATAAAGAACAAAGTTTTGACAGTCACTGAAAATATGTGATACTGTTGGCAAGCACTGTTTAAACTCCGGGATGAAACGTAGGGATTTAAGACTCGATTTAAGTTTTCTGGCACGCCTCGTCTCAATTCCATCTTCATTACACACCACCATTCAAATGCAGGATGAGCACAGGCACTTTTAACATTACGTTTACCATAGAAAGGATCAACATTTGCTGCCGGCAAGTAGATCAGTTAAATGATCTGTTCCTATAAATATAATTGCCAAGCATACAAGCATACATACTGTAGTGCAGTGGTTTTTCAAACTTTTTGTGCCCAACGCACACCAAAGGTTATGTCCAAAAATCTCAAGGCATGCCTGTATTCATATCCATGCAGAATAACCTCATGCTATGACTCTAATCACATAGACATCACATGTAAACATCAATTTTGTATTCAACGCCAAATAAAAGTTTTATTACTCCAGAAATTAACAAAATAATTAATGAATCGATTTAAAACCTGGAACATTTTAATCGAAGCAGCAACAAAACCCATTTGAACCAGACAGGTGAGGTCACAAATTGGGAAATGAGTGTTCACAAAGTAAAAAGAAAAAATATATATTCATAACTTTTTCTATAGTTGTTTACAATAATAATGTGTGGTTGTCACTAAATCCCAAGGCACACCTGGACTTGTCTCAGTGTGCCTCTCTCGGCACACCATTTGGGTGCTGCTGTAGTCAGTGTTGCCAGGTTTTGTGAGAGAAATAAGCAACCAGGTCAATGAAAACAAATCCAATAGAAGTATACGACTATAGGCCACATGAGCACTTTAAACCTATATGCAGTGGCTATTTTGAAAATAGCCGATCTACAAGCTCACAACGCGTCGCGATGCGGGGGTCCCTGGACAAATTCATATTAATTAGGGGGTCCTTGAGATGAAAATGTTTGAGAGCCACTAGTTTAAACAACAATAGGAAGCAAGCCCAAATAAGCAAATACACTTTAGAAACAAGCCCCCCAAAGAAAAACATCCAGCAACCACCAATATTTACAAGCGACTTTTCAGAAAAACAAGCCCAAAGTCGCTTATAATAAGAGGACATGGCAACACAGGCTGTAGTGTGTGTGCTTTTGTCTGGACAGTGTGACTACAGGGCCCAAAGCCCTGCGAGGCAGCCCTAGTGCACATCACCTGGTTGGAAGACACTGCCGCTGCGTTAAGCCTGCAACCCTATCCAGCCATAAATTACTACAGCGCCTAGCAACCTTAAGAACTATTGTATTGTGCCAGTATCCGTGTGTGCGTGTGTTGGCGCACACACACACACACGTGTGTATGTGTATTTGCACACATGCGTGTGTACAGTATGTGTGTGTGTTCGTGCACACGTGTATAGGCGTATTTGTACACATACACGTGTGTGTGTGTGTGTGTGTGTGTGTGTGTGTGTGTGTGTGTGTGTGTGTGTGTGTGCATAAGAAATAGCCCTCCATAGTGTGTCCTTTGTCTTGTGAGGTGACAGGTAATTGAGTCAGAAAGGATAGAGGAGTTATGGTTGGGGAGCAATTTGAAACGTTGCAGGGCTTCACAGCCAAACCCTCACTGGCGGTTAATTGCTGTGTGACACAGCCACAGTCCCTTTAGCCCGGGTGTATGTTTGCATGAAATGAAAACATGATACTTTTATCTGATTGTGCTTCAGTTTTGAATTTGGAAGGAAAAAATTGCCCAGATGTTGTTTTCTCACTATACTACATTATATCTGAAAAACAAAAACAAAAAAACATTTAGGCTTAAACCAAAATATAAAGTGATTTAAAGACCAAATAGGTATTGACATTTGTTTGGCTTTTGCACTACTTTAAGGCTTCAGGTTGCCTTTGTTCCACGCCGAGATATCACTCTAGCCTCACCACAGGCGCATACAATCAGACGACCAATAGTGTCCAGTGTTATTGAGAAGTGAGAGTCAATTGAGCGAGAGCCTCTCGTCTCATCCCTCGGGGATCAGCTGGTGAATGTTCACCGACTGCGAAGGGAAAGCCTGCGGAATCGGACAGGAAATTTCCTCTTTGATAGCGCGTGTTTGTTTAGCTGGACTCGGTTGACCTGCGTTGACCCGGCTCCTCGGGCTGAGCAGCCCACAGCCAGGAGGATCCTTGCAACATCCAGCCAGCCTCCAACAAAACAAGATTCACCAAAGTGTCCTGTGTATCTTTGAGTTTGTTTGTGCATGTGTGTTCTGTGTGTGTGTGTGTGTGTGTGTGTGTGTGTGTGTGTGTGTGTGTGTGTGTGTGTGTGTGTGTGTGTGTGTGTGTGTGTGTGTGTGTGTGTGTGTGTGTGTGTGTGTGTGTGTAGCATTACGATGGTAACATTCCTTTCTTACGGCATTGACCGAACGGCCGCACGTTTGCACACCAGGTGGGTTTGAGTTGAGTAGGGTTTAGAGGGTTCTTATGAATTGACAAAACTAGGGGTTCAAACTTGCGACTTTTAGGATTGTAAGTCAAATCCTCTGTTGGTTTCTTATATTCAAGGAGATTCCCCCTGGGGGAAAAGACTCACTTAACTTAAACTCATTGTCCCAACACCTGAGACGTTGACCGTGGGTGTTCCTGGTTCTGTGGTTCCTTGACCGTGGCCTGACCCCCGGTGCATTATGGATCTTGACAGCTTCATTCAGAGTTTATCGGATAAACACATGTTGGGAATCCCCCCTCCAGGTGTACAGCAAAAATATGTCAGATCTGCGTGGAATTGGAATTACAGGTGATTATCTGAGTGGGATTCCTGGCCGAGCTTAACGCTGGGTTCGGAGAAAACGAGGTGGGTGACTCACGCACACATGAGTTAACGTGCAGTGGCCCCTGAACCCCGGGGTTAAGAGGTGGTTTTAGCAAACGCACACACACACGCACACGCACGCACGCACGCACACACACACACACACACACACACACACACTCGCGTGTACGTACGCACTGTCACAGACAGGCAAGCACCCCTATACGGAGGAGTACAAACACGCACGCACGCACACACCTGTTTGCTGATTAACACATGCAGCATGCACATAAGCGTACACACACACTATCCTGGCTACCTGACAGACAAACAGACAGACAGAGACACACACACACGCACACGCACACGCACACGCACACGCACACGCACACGCACACGCACACGCACACGCACACACACACACACACACACACACACTTACAAGCGTGTGCTTGTAACAACCCCCCTATACTAAGAACACTAACACACACACACACAAACATCTATGCGCGCACCAGGGGACACACACAAACACACAGGGGTTGCGGGGTGGCTTTGTTATCACGGAGGCGCCCTGTGGCCGTGATTAAGCGTTGTTTTGCCTATCCCGCTGCTGTCCTCAAGCTTAGCGAGATGTCACAGCTATGGCAGGAATGCTCGAGACGAAAGAGGCCATACGGGGGTCACAGCTAGGACGTAAACATCAACATTTTCTTTCTTAAATGGACTTAAGGCCCACTTGATGCAGAGGGGCAAAAAGAAAACGCTCTACCGCAGCACAAAAGCCCGATCCATGACTCCCCCACCTGGCCTTAGGCACACAGACCTATGACACAGCTTACCTCCACCTAATCCTGCCCTTAAAACCCAGCGGTGGAGCAGTGGGTGGGTGGGTGCACGGGCACACACTAACCTGAGCTCAGTTGCGCATTTTTGTGCTTTTGTCAGCAGTGGTTGTCGCTGCACTTGGGAGGGTTTTTAGCTGCAGATGGCTATCAGAGCATGGACATGGGGTGTTTTACACCCTCTCCAGAGCTGAGCCACAGTGGACCACGGACAATAGACCCCTTTGTGCATTGCTGATTGGCCAATCTAATCATAACAAACACGGTTAAGTCACAGTATGGGGGTTAGGAGTTGGGGTGTGTGACTGTGTGTGACTGTGTGTGTGTGTGTGTGTGTGTGTGTGTGTGTGTGTGTGTGTGTGCGTGTGCGTGTGCGTGTGCGTGTGGGGGGGGGTTGTCCTGACAAATCCTGGTTTTCATTATGACACGACGATGCCTTTCGCTTTGTCTCAAGATACAATTTTGTCTTTTTTTTTTATTATCAACGAGTGACAATCGGACATTGTGTAACTTTATGACATGGAGGGGAGGGGGGGGGGGGGGGGGACGTTGTAGGAGCGAACAGTAACTCTCAAAACAATAAATGGTCGAAGAGGCCTCCAAACATTTTTCTCTCCCTCGTTTTTACGTCTCTCCGCCTGGTCGGAGGAACCACTTCTCGGTTCCAGCTGTGCAGAGATGGTTTGAATTAGCTCCAGCCGGCTCCCCAGAGGATGAGTCGTAATGATGCAAATTTAGGGCCTTTCTGACAAGGCCTTGACACTTGATATGTTGGTCAACTCCCCACTCTCCGCTGGTTTTACCAATCCATAAATATTGTGTCCGTAGGGACTGGCATGAGCTGGGGAAAGAGAGAAAGTGAGAAAGAGGAGGAAGGAGGGGGGGGGGGAGGAAGGGACAGAGTGAAGAAAGGACCGAAATAAAGAAAAATAAAACGGGGGGAAAAACAATATGTTAGGTTAAAACAGGCTGTCGTTTCTGTGTTGTGGTATTACAGACCTGTAGCCCCATCTACTGTTGCATCATACAATAGGAGGAATAGATGCCCTGAGGGACAGTCCTTCTGGTTGAACCTTCCAAACTGAATCAAAGCTGCTTAGAGAAGTCGGTTCAACCGAATCCACTTCAGTGCATTGTGACGTTAATACAGAGCTAGCATTCAGCAGCTAAACGTCTCCTTTTTATTCTCCGTCTATCTCTCTCTCTTTTTCCTGTTCTGTTTTCGTCATTCTACCACTGCTTGTTTCTCTCTGTGTCTGTCTGTGTGTGTCTGTCAGTTTCTATCTGTTTTTCCCTCTTTTGGTGTCTCTACCTCTTTCTCTCTCTCTCTCTCTCTCTCTCCATTTCTCCCTCTGACATGTGACCGTGGTTATGCTAACACAGCATGGGATAGGAACCATTTTTAGGCTGCGGCCACAACCATGGCATCTACAGCCCTTCCACTGGCCTCCTCTCTGGAAGTCTCCAGCTTAAAGCCATGTGGCGGAGGGACCCAGCTCAGTAAATGAATCATTATGTTGTTACGTTATGTTATGTTATTAATTCTAAACTCCAGAAGAGCGGTGCTTTTAGCTTTGAAAGCAATACCGTAATATTACACAACAATAATCATCCACGCACAGCCTTTTTGCGATGAAAGGTTTACGATTTTCATATTTCCGAGCACAATTGTGCAAATAAAGCAAGGTGTTGAAAAATTGCAGCCATTCAGCCACTCAGTCACACACCCCCACACTCAACACTGTGACTGCCCAACCAGCTGCACCCTAACGGAGACCAGACAAAGAAAAATACATACAGAAAATACATATAAACAATAAAACAACCAGTTCTATATATCCCTTAGCCCTCTCTGTTGCTTGCATTCCTTAATGCATTGTTCCTGGTGTTAGTTTACTCCAAAGGTTCATGTACTGAATTCTTTCAAACAAGTTAGTCCACTTAGATACAAACATTAGTGGTATTGAATCATTATGTGCTACACTTCACCTGGGGGGCGCGTTCAGCCGTGTAGCAAAACATTTATTTAAATGGAAACAGTGGTGCATTGATTGAACACACCGTTGTGTTGTGCATGTGTTGCAACTGTGGCAGCTGAGAAGGCCATTCTTTGTGTTCTTTTAATTTCTTTAATCTACCATTATATAATGTATGTAGAGGAGTCTCGTGGAGTAGGAAAGTTGACTAAAGTCTTACTCCACAATTGTACATACATACAATTGCAAAAGATTCAAATATGCCTTCTAATGCCTTCAATTATTGCATACACTGAGCTGAAGGGGATGCGTTTGCAACAGACTTTAGTTGGATCTATTGTGTGTGCTTCCTTCTTAATGTGACGGGACTTATATACACGTCGCTGGTGATTGGGTATCACCTCTGACACACCCACCAAGCGAGAGAAAATGTCCCTCAAATCAAATGCACACCATTGAAAACCCTTTTCGAGTAAACATGTCGTTCAACCTGTATACCGTAGTGCACACCGTTTTCAGATTGAACGCGCCGCAGGTGAACGCACTAATTAGCACACCTCAACCCAGAACGTGCAGAGCAATTAGTGAATTCAACCAGTTGAAGTGTTGGGTTGGAATGAAACCGTATGAATACCTTCAGACCTCCATGGCACATAACTGAATACCATCACTGCAACAACCCGCACGGCATGCTTTATATGCGTAGGTCGGTGTAACGTCTAACTTCAGTGTTCACCACTAAAGTTATCGTCTCAGAGGGATATTCCACTTCACAGTTTGTTCAACAAGAACACATAACAATATACAACACGACATAAAGACAACAGAGTACACGAACGACATATCAGCGAGGCAGTTTGTTTAGCGCTGCAATGGCTGAAACGTATTCCCATCTCAGAGTTCTGTATCTCCGTCCAGATGGCACGATTGTAAGGTGACGCTTGAGGGAGTTTGCCCCATCTAAAAGCGAGCTGTCTCAAAAAACCTTAAGGTCGCAAGTTTGATTCCAGCAGCAGCCCTGGGAGTGGATATCTTGCTTGGTGTAAGTCGCTGTGGAGAAGAGTGTCAGCTACATTCATTCTGTAAGTCATTTTGAAGTGTGTGTTTTTCCACCTTCTGTGATTGGATTGACAAGGCAGGTAATGAGGTCCTTGTGACACAGTGAAACTGGCCCACCTGCGGCCCTTGCAGGTGAACTGTGTGTTCATGTGTCTGTCTGGGCTGAAAGAGGTCCTGTGTCACCCTCACCCCGCCGCGGTTTCTTTACATCATAACCCAAAAGGCACACGCAAGTCAGGAAACTGACATCTTTGTTGCCTGCTCGATGTCTAATAATGACTAATGTTTGCTGACATTAACATCTGACCTTTGATGTTTTGGTGAGTTGCTGTGTGTGTGTGCGTGTGCGCGTGCGCGCGTGTGTAAGACTGAACAGGCTTATGCATTTAGCTGTGCGATTGTGTGCATGTCTATGTATACGCTTGAAAGCACATGTGCTCGTGCGTGTGTGTGTGCGCGTGTGTGTGTGCGTGTGTGTGTGTGTGTGTGTGCGTGTGTGTGTGTGTGTGTGTGTGTGTGTGTGTGTGTGTGTGTGTGTGTGTGTGTGTGTGTGTGTGTGTGTGTGTGTGTGTGTGTGTGTGTGTGTGTGTGTGTGTGTGTGTGTGTGTGTGTGTGTGTGTGTGTGTACCTACCGCTCCTGTAGAGTGGTATAGTATCCACAGCTGTGAGGTAACAGCTCCTATAATCTGTCTCACCGACACTCCTGTAACCTGAGTTAAGGCAAGGTCAGGGGTCAGTTATTGAACTTGAATTACACTGGGAGACCCCCCCTCCCCTCCTCCTCCCTTCTCCCCCCCCCCCCCCCCCCCCCGGCAGGTTTGATTGTTTTCTCTCCCACTCTCTCCCAGAGACTCTACCCAGTCCCTATGTAATGAGTATTTAATACACACCCTCTGACATGTTTACACTGCGTGTAACAGCATGGGCTGTGTGATCTTGCAACACTCTCAGACGTGTGTGTTTGTGCATGCATGTGTACGTGTGTGTGTGTGTGTGTGTGTGTGTGTGTGTGTGTGTGTGTTTTGCGTGGGTGACTGTCTGGGTGTAGTAGATAGATGGTGCGTGTGTGTGTGTGTGTGTGTGTGTGTGTGTGTGTACGTTGCATGGTGTGTGAATGTGCTCACAGTTAAATCGACACTCAGGATTTTATTGTGTATACGCACTCCCTTTCATTCCAACTCCCACCCTGTACTTTCCTCATTTCTGAAGTCTGTAGCCTGAAGGCGAGAACACCTGCCCAGATACCCCCCCCCCCCCCCCCCCCCCCCCCCCCCCCCACACACACACACAAAACACCCCAAACACCCCCTTTCAATCTGAGATAAGACAATAGCAGCGGTAGAGGTGTTTGGTTACGCAGTGACAGAAAAGAAAGAGACAGCAGTGGGGGGGGGGGGGGGGGGGGGGGACGAAACGGTCAAACCTCATCTGTCTCGCCTCCCACAAGAATGCCACAGCCAAGCGCTCCAGGTGTGAAAAATGTCACAAAATAACATGCGTTTTCACGTCGGCGCACCAGGGGAAAGGCTTCTTTTCTTTTCTTTTTCTTTTTCTTTTCTTTTCTTTTTTTTTTTTGCCTTAAACTCATAATTTGACCTCAACCGTAGTCTCTGGGCCCCCGCTCTCTGCAAGCTGTTAAGTTTTTAACATATCGTTTTCCAGCGCACATGTTCCGTGTTATGTTAGTTACTATGGAGGAATTCGGGGCTGAATGGACAATGAAGTTACTGAACCTGAGCGAAAGATTATACCTAATCGTAAGCAGAGGAGAGCCACCCGGGTGGGGGTCGGGTGGTGGGGTGGGGTGGAGGGGAGGGGGGGGGGGGTGTTTGGGTGGGTTGAGCTGGGGCCTGGCGGTTGAAAGTTATGCCACGGCGCCCTCTGTTGGCGAATTGGCAACTTCTTGTCGCGTGAAAGGCCTTGAAACTCCCCAACATGAAAGCCTCTGTCTTTTTATAGGCTCCAAAACCACATCCCTCGGGCCTTTGAAGAGCTCGTATTCGCTAAGTAGTAGTTAGGCCCTGCCAGTTCTTACTCACTGTTTTATAAGTATGAGTGGGAGAGGAGCGCTTTGAACTGCACCCATTTTGAATCCCTGGGCTGATGGCCTCATAACATACAGTAGTAAGTGCAACCGTGCTCTCATAAATAGCACGGATGCCTTTTGGGTGAGCGCTGACTCTGAACGTGTTTCCCCCTTCATGCAGGTGGATGAGATGAGAGCCTTTTGTAAAAAAAAAATTGTAGAGTATGTATCGACACGGTAAAATCATCAGTGTTATAACTCAGTGTACAGATTTGTACTCTCTCAGAGTTATAACATGGATAAATTAACATTGAGGATTTTACTGTTACTGGTCCAGTTGATTCCAAAATGTGATCTCTGAGTTAAAAGAACACTGAAGATGTTGTGTCTATCTATTCATCTTGCTAGCTAGCTAGTACTCTAACTAGCAATTAAAATAATACATTTTGTTGTGGTGTGCTACTCTTTATTTCATCATGCAACACTGCTGAAACACCCTTATTTTCAGAAATCTTAACTTGTTGAAGTATGAAGTAACACAACTTGTTATGACAATTCCTCCCAGGCCTGTGCAACAACACTGTTGTAATGCACTGAAGCAACCAAATATGTATTGCACATCTACAGTAACTACAGCATAGCACCTTCTCGTGTCAATCTCTGCCTCAAATTTGGCACAATGGCATCCCAAGGTGCAATAGCAATAGAGAACCACCAGGTGGGGCTAATATATTACTTTTACTCAATGTTGTGCTGTTAAGAGTTCACACAAAGGACATTGCAGGCAACAGAAACTGTAATCAGGCCCCTCTGCCTTTTCTCAGTCCCAACTGGGCCCTGTAGGCTCCCCCAAGGGCCTTGTGTCATATATTCATATATTCATATAGTTCATGATGCCCACGGCCACGATCCATATAAAGTGCATGGCGGCCATATAACTGATTCAGAAGAGTGAATAATCTCCATGGCTATCTCCTGGACACCGAATTGCCTGAATTGGAGACTGTGTGCGTGTGCGTGTGTGTGTGTGTGTGTGTGTGTGTGTGTGTGTGTGTGTGTGTGTGTGTGTGCGTGTGCGTGCGTGTGCGTGTGCGTGTGCGTGTGTGTGTGCTTGTGTGTGTGTGTGTGTTTTTCTTGAGTGCCTGTCTGCGTGTAGATGGTGCGAGTGTGCACGTTGCATGCTGAACCAAGCCTCCTATGGATTCATATTGATATTCCATATAGACAGCGAGCCCATGACATCTCTTGCTTCTTGGCAGGGGAACAGGTGACTTTTGTGTAAGGGCTGGTGAGACTATGACCTTGGTTTGAAAAGAAAAAGTGAACTGACCTACTGAGGAATTTGCTTGGTGCAAGGTCAAAGTACTGAGAAATGTACGTGTTGAGTTGATATATTATAACACAACCATTACCACAGTTTGAGAATCCCTGGACCAGCGTGTTCAGTAACAGGGGTTTCTGAACCCCATCTCTCCAGCTCTTTTGTGCACATGATAAATAAATGTTCAGGTCAGGATACCAATTTCATCCAATCAGAAGAGAGAACTCATACAAAATTACTATCAGAATATATAATATATATAATATAAAAAATATTCTTTAAACAAAACAACATCACTCACACCCCCTTTATGAATGTTTCTGACACAACAGACACAACCTGGTTTGGCGGAGTACCCTAATCCACACCTGCGCGACAGTATGCTAAGTGGGCTGCTCAGAGGAATTTAGAATTGGCATTGATCATGAAAGCTCCAGAAGGCAGTCGTTTGAGCGCACCTGCTCCTCATCATGTCCAGGGCACTCGGATAGAGCCTGCCACATTGAGCCATATCCTCTCCTGTCTTTTTTCATTCAACCCACACACACACGCACACACGCACGCACACACGCACACACACACACACGCACGCACACACACACACACACGCACAGGTTTGTATTACTACACTTGTGAGGACATCAATATTTTAGGACAGCGATTTTATGAATGCAATTTTTTTTGGGGGGGTGCCATTTTTAACCACAAGAGGTTCGGGCCGCTATTCACATCTAGAGTTCGGGTTACTACGCGGCCCTCACACCATTGTCGCACCGCCGATCCGACTGATATGCCCATATATGGAGATCTCTGTAACTGTCAGTCCAGCATGTCCCTTTTATGCCCATATATGGAGATCCCTGATGTCATCGGTATATACCCATATATGGGCATGCTGATTTGCCCATATATGGAGATCTCTGTATCTGTCAGTCCTTGTGCCCATATATGGAGATCGCTGATGTCATCTGTAGCCTATATGCCCATATATGGGCATGCCCTCTTTTGTGCCCATATGGATCTGACTTATTTGTTTGCGCCTGATGCCATGACGACACATTGAGGTTAGACAACACTCTCCATATTTGGGTGCAGCTGCATTGGGAACTCCTTTTATGGTTATGGCTGAGTCATAGTGACATGAACGTCAGAGGCCCGCCCGCCGGGTCTGCCAGTCTGCCTCCCTTAAGCCAATTTTAATATGGGATAGGATGTCCCTAAAGCTGAAAATAGCAGCGTGTTATGAGCTTGTAGATCGGCTGTTTATGCTGTGCATCACTAAACCCTAAACCTAACCTCTAAATGTCGAATCCTAAGCCCAACCTGAATCTTTTCCTAAAACCTAAATCCAAATCTTTTTTTTTTATATTTTCGGGGCTTTTTCTGCCTCTATTTGAGAGGAAAGTAGGCTGACAGGAAATGGGGAGAGAGATGACACACAGCAAAGGCCGCTGGGATTGGGAGTCGAACCCGCGACACGCTGTAAGACTGGTTTACCAATCTATGTGGTTTGCGCCTGGACCGCTAGGCCAGCGGGCGCCCCCCCAAAGCATTTTTTAACCATAAAAACAACCATTTTTCTTGTGAGGACCGGAAAAAACGGTCCTGAAGTGTTTAAAGTGGTTAAATTAACACTCAGGATTTTGGGTGTGTAGACAGAGGGCCCTGGCCCCACTCAGCTCATTCAATAAGTGCCTTGTAAATTTTCACCATCATTTCTGTCTCATATATTTCTGATCTGTCTAGTCCTTTCAAAAAGAGACATAACACAATTAAGTCGTTTGGCGGATGGACGGCATCATTTTAAAGGCATAACGATGGAGATTCTCTGAGTGGAGATAATGGGAAATGCTCAGTGTGAGTGCTTTGAGATTGACAAGGCAATTCGTTTTCGAGGAAGAAGAAGATAAACTCAGGGCAGACATCGAGGAGGAGGGACGAAATTGGAATAAAGTGAAGAGAAATGTGAGTCAATCAACGAGGAACAGTTACCTCACTTACAGTGTAAACAACTTTTGTTTCTCCAGCTTTACAAGACAAATCAGCGGGATAGATTCCTGAACAATTATTGCACTTGGCAAGCAAAGTCAATAAAGTCATTCCCAAAATGGATCTCTGATTCATCGAAAAATGTTGTCTCTGAACATTGTTTTGACGAGGCAAACATTTTTTTCCTCTCTCTCTCTCTCCATATATCCCTCTCTCTTTCTCTCCCACTCTGCCACTCTATGTCTGCCTCGTCCTTCCTTCGACCTTCTTCCCTCTTGCTTCCTGTTCCTCCCTCTATCTCTACCACTTCCTCTCCATCACTCCCTCACAACCCCCCTCTTGCTTTCCCCCCTCCCTCCATCTCTCTTCCATCATCCCCCCTTTCCCTTTCCAGAGCTGTCATTCAACTGCCTAAACAAAGACTGGTCCCCGTGTCAATGCTTATCACAGGCAGCAGGCAAACTCACACAAGCTCCATTTGAGATGGACATGAAAGCTGTCTGTCAGAATTTGGACTGGTTTGGACTGAATGTTTGACATGTCCGCCGGACAGCCCCGGCCTGCAACATGGCCGCAGATAAACAGACAGGAATGGAGGAATTTGTTCAAGAAGAGTCTGTAGTCGTCTTTTGGGTACAGTCAGACAAAATTAAACTGTGCGCGGCACAAAGCCAAGCCAGAGGGCCCTTTTCTTTTAATCTGTTCTTTTAACCGCAAAGTAAAACTCCAAAAATAAACAGACACTCAAGAAAACAAAATACCTTAAAGGCCTGCTGTGACGTATTTCTCACACACAGAACTTTGAAGAACTTTGGACAGAAATAAATGACAGGCCTTAAAGGCAGTGGTGTGGGCAGGGGGATATCATGGGGACATTTCATTCATGTCATGGGTATGGGCTGCTCTCTCTCAAATCAGATCAGATCAGATCAAGGATTGGAGAGCCTTAGAGAAATATGCGTATGAATAGAGAAATAGTTCATACTTTCCCTTTGGTGACAAGAAGTACAACAACTCGCACAGATATGATCCGAACAGACTGTTCGGATCATATCTGTGATCATATCTGTGATCATATCTGTGCGAGTTCGTGTTCGGAAACAGTGACTCCAATTAAAATATTTTGCACAGTGCACTACTTGTGTGAAGCAGATTGGCAATGAAGTTCAATCAGTAAGCTATATAGTGTTAAGCATGATTCTGTTTTTTTCTTTTCTTCAGATAATCACTTTACAGCATTTTGTTACACAACCGCCTATGTTTAATCATGTTTGTGTCCCTTATATTTTCATGATTCTCAACCTTTTAAACTCCAGTTTGAGATGCATAATAAAGACCTTTTTTCTTTTAATCTCTGGGACCCCAAATTAAGAACATCCTTGTTGGACATGATTTGGTCCAATTATGGTCTGTAATCTGTTCCAGACAGTATTCCTTTATGAATCCTACTGCAGTAAAGGATAATAAACTCTGGAGCCCATGGACATGTTGAAAACCACTGACCCCGACCACCCTTGTTGTAGTTTCACAATATGTAATGCAGTACTACAGTAGTAATGCATTCAACATTGCGTCTGCCCCCACACTGGCCGACCAGACCATCAGTGGTGTAAAGTAACTAAGTATATTTACTCAAGTACTGTAAGTACAATTTTGAGGTATTTTTACTTTACTGGAGTCTTTCCAATGTTCAGTACTATTAGTTTTACTTCTACACTATACATCTCAGAGGCAACTATTATACTTTTACTATTATACTTTATAGTTACTTGTTACTTTGTAAATTTTGATTATTATTACAAAACATATAGCCCTATATACATTTCAGCCATTTGAAAATAGTAGATCTACAAGCTCACAACGCGTCGCAGCTTGTATATCTGTTATTTTCAAAAGATTTTAATACATTTTATACTATGATACCTTGTAAAATGGGACTTCCTGCATAATGTGTACTTCTACTTTTGGTACTTTAAGTATATTTTAATGCCAATTATTTTGTACTTTTAGAAAAGTAAATTTTGATCACTGGACTTTTACTTGTAACAGAGCATTTGTACATTGCAGTATTGATACATTTATGTAAGCAAAAAAAATGTCAGTACTTTTTCCACCTCTGCAGACCCGTTTTTTTCGCCCTTTCCCACCTGTGTACCACTCGATAATAATTGACTTCATCAGCGTCAGCCGCTGGGGGGCGCTGGTCGCCAGTGAGCATCGCATCACATCAATCGAACCCATCTCATTCCATCCCCGCAGCATTGAGTGTGTTTTAAAACGGCTTCACACACAACACAACACAGCCAGTTCAGTTCACTCAGAGACCCCGGCGCTGCCTCTCCTCTCCTCTCCTCTCCTCTCCGCTCCGGCTGCGTCGAGCCGCATGTCGACGCTTTCAGCGCGTCTGGAGAGCTCCATACCATAACACCACAGAGAGAGGGCATGAGAGAGAGACAGTACACGCTTAACCGGTTAGTTAGCCTGTGTTTTTAACAAACAGCAACAAGTCATTTATTAAAGACACGTTGGAAAGGGGATAAATAATATATAAGAAGGAGGACAGGAGGAAGAAGAAGACATTGACCGTCGTCGTCCGCCGTTCAGACAGTAGATGAGCCAATGGCAGGAGCGCAGCCTGGAGTTCACGCACTGCAGCTGAAGCCTGTGTCCGTCCCGGAGAGCCTGAGCAAGGGCAACAAATTCATGAAATGGGATGATGTGAGTAAACAGCTTGTGTGGAATTAATATCGTAAAGACAGAAAGAAAGAAAGAAAGAAAGAAAGCGTGCCGCTTTCTTTCTTTCTTTCTTTCTGTCTTTCTTTCTACTCCCATGCCGACACAACAATGCATTACACAACCTGCTCATGCTGCTCCATTAGAACGTTTATCCTATAGAATGGACTGTCTGTCTGTCTGTCTGCTACGTTGTCTTCGCCACGCCATGTCAGTGACTGAGGGCGAAAAAGGGGGGAAAAAAGAAAGAAAGTCAAACAAAAAAAGAAACAACGAGTTCCTGTTTAGGAGTGTTTTTGTTTACATTTTCTGGGGTGTTTTTTTGCACGCCTGTGTATATGTGCCCAGTGCCCACGCGTGACGCGTGCGTGTGTATTGTGACTTGTGAGGCGCGCGAGCAAGAGAGAGAGAGAGCAGCAGCTCATTGGATTAAATCAAACATTTAAATTTGGGTTTGTTGTCTTTCCCCTTCTCTCTCTCTCTCTCTCTCTCTCTCTCTCTCTCTCTCTCATCTCTCTCTCTCTCTCTCTCTCTCTCTCTCTCTCTCTCTCTCTCTTCTGGGAAGGCGGTTCAATCAATTGGCCGTAATTAAAGTGAAAAAAAAAAGGCAACACACAGGAATCCTAATAGCTCTTTGAAGCTAGAGTTGAATAAATAACGCCTGTGCCTTTATTGTGATCATCATTCATTCAGTCTCCTCTCCACTCCATGGATGGCAGCCCTGCAGCCAGAGATGACCTTGATTCAAATTGATCGCTCACTGCTGTTGGGTTTAGGCTTATTATTATTGAGCTATTAACCACTTAAACCCCACATGGGTAACCGGAGTCCCACAGGGCTCAATACTGGTGTCTTTTCTGTTTTCTGTTATTGTGTGGGGGAAAAGCTTTCGCTGAAAATAGCAGATGAGCTTGTCGATCTGCTATTTTTTTTGCGAAAGCTTTCCCCACAATACCGATGCTGGAGTTTAACAACCCATTAAGACCTGGAAGACATCTGTGTCATTTTTAGATTTGAGCTAAAAAGCATTATTTTACACTTTGGCTATTCAAAAATAGCAGATATACAAGCTCATAGCGCGGCACTGAGTGCCGTGCTACGAGCTTGTATATCTGCTATTTTTGCAAATTTGTGCAAATCTTTGAATATATGTTTTTTAAAGGGAACATTTGTAACTCAAATCTTTGCTTCTGGGGGTCCCTGGAACAACATATGTTAAGATACATATGACCACAGCTGCAAAGCACCTCTGCTCACTATTAGGCTATTATAAAAAATAAAATAAAAAGAATGGCTATGCACAGTTCTGCACCCCTCCCCACCTCCCCCATCCTTGACTCATGTATTGTGCGAACAGTAGGATCTTTATTATGATTCCCTGCCAATGGCTGCGCTCTCTCATTTTTCTGTGAAACAAAGACGACTTCTGTGGCTGTGCCCACCTGTTCTTCACCTTGATTGAGCTGTGCTGCTGTTATTTGAAACAACTGCCAGGGGGGAGTATAGGCAGATGATGCAGATATACGTCCTCATAGCAGGCCTACAATTATTTAACCACTTAAGTGTTCTCTCTCTCTCTCTCTCTCTCTCTCTCTCTCTCTCTCTCTCTGTCTCAATTGAATTGAATTGAATTCATAGTGGCTTTATTGGCATGGGAAACCTACAGTATGTTTACATTGCCAAAGGAAGTATCAAATAAAAGAAACGAAAAGCAAATGTATGTAGTATGTAGGTATACAGTTAAGGATATAGGCCTGGTGCAATAGACAATAGGGAATGAATGGTGTAAAGTGTAAACAGAGAAGTGTAACATTTCAACTTTCTCTCTCTCTCTCTCTCTCTCTCTCTCTCTTCTCTCTCTCTCTCTCTATCTCTCTCTCTCTCTCTCTCCCATCTCTCTTTGTTGCTCCTAGCCTGTTGCAACGCGTTGTGAGCTTGTAGATCTGCCTATTTTAGAATGATTTTGAGATTTACGGAAATGTTGATATAATTACATGCTCATAATATAGGGATGCCAGGAAAAGTGGTGATTTGTGATGATTTCAGTATGTGGAGCAGTTGTCTAGGAATAGGATGGTTCCTGCCTGGTTCAATCCCCGCTCCTCCTGCCAGCTGCCATCACTTTGAAGTGTCCTTGAGCAAGGTGCTGAACCCGTGAACTACTCTAGAAGAGCAGGTTGGAGCCTTGCTTGGCCGCCTCTGCCTCAGCGGCATGTGAATGGGTTAATGCGGTGGTTCTCAACCTGGGGGGTCATGATTTTCACGACAGTAAAGTAACAATTTAAGGACTTTGAAGACCTTTTTAATACCTTAAAATGAAAAGAAAAAGACTGCATCAAAAGTAATCAACAAACTATACTATAAAAACTAGTCAAACAGCCGATCTACAAGCTCACAACGCCTCGCGACGCGAGGCGTTGTGAGCTTGTAGATCGGCTGTTTTCACAATATCTGTGGAACCGAGGCAAACTAAATGTAATGCCTCAACTCCTACAATTCCAAGTCTTGTCAGGGCCGGGGGTCCCCAGTTCAAATCTTATTATTTTGGGAGGTCGCTGCCTGAAAACACTGATGTAGCACACATTGTAAAGCACTTGGTAAAAACTGCTACTATATCAGTGCAGACGATTTAAGATATATTAGACCTTTTCTGGTTGGTAACAGTGCTGGACGTGATGTTGAGCCATGAGGACAACCCTCGAAGCCAAGCTTTTATCATTAAATTAAATGTCATATTGCGCTGTTGAAATGGACTATGGCTTCATATGAAATATGTGGGACAGTTTTTATTCTCAAGTTGTTATGAAACAATACGATAATGTTCATGGTGATTCTGGCAGTGCGCAGGTGGTGACATGTAAACAGTTTTATTTTGGTCGCCGCAGATGGCAGAACATGGCACAGACAGATGCGAGTGGGCATGAAGACACACACACACACACACACACACACACACACACACACACACACACACACACACACACACACACACACACACACACACACACACACACACACACACACACACACACACACTATACATTACTCATCAATCTTTCATGGCAGTACTGTGAGAGATCTTGAGTACTTAAGAAGTAATTACAACGGAGCAATATACTGTATGTCTGGGTATGTTGTGTGAAGGGGGGATGAGGTGTGTGTGTGTGTGTGTGTGTGTGTGTGTGTGTGTGTGTGTGTGTGTGTGTGTGTGTGTGTGTGTGTGTGTGTGTGTGTGTGTGTTTCCCTTCCGTGTGCAGTGATCCATCAGTGTTTGTGTAGCTCTCTCATGTGGGTGTAGGCCTATCTCTAGACCAATGCCAACCAGACCCCTTTCCTGCCTGCCATGGACATTTACACACACACACACACACACACACACACACACACACACACACACACACACACACACACACACACACACACACACACACACACACACACACACACACACACACACACACACACACACACACTAAAAGACAAACACGCACACACGACACGCATGCACACACACACACACACACACACACACACACACACACACACACACACACACACACACACACACACACACACACACACACACACACACACACACACACACACACACACACACCGATACTTTCACTCTGTTTTATTTCCCATACAGTCCTTCCTTCCTTCCTTCTTTCCTCTTCCTATGAATCCATGGAAAGAACTGGAGAGAGAGAGAAGAGAGAGGACACACACACACACACACACACACACACACACACACACACACACACACACACACACACACACACACACACACACACACACACACACACACACACACACACACACACACACACACACACAGTAGACAGAAACAGAATAACAGTCACAGAGAGATTGAGGTTGAATGATGTTGTTTTCCTGCCTGTCATAGTTTTCTGTCTCGCTCAAATGTAAGTGTCAGACCCAGTACCCATTCTCCCTAGGTACACACAGTGAACTCTTGAGAGTGTACAAATGGAACCAAATGGACCCGTAAGGCAGTGGTTCTCAAAGTGGGGTCCGGGGACTGCCAGGGGTCCCCAGCAAAGATAGTTAATATAGCATGACAATCATTTTAAAGGGTAAGACCACTTTGGTAGAGGTTTGGGTTGTGTAGTTACCTTGCCATGATGTAACTCCAAAGGTGGACAAGAAATCCAAAATAATTGCTCCATTGATTAGAAATTGATCATTCAAAATATGCTTCTCATTGACTTACATTGTACGGCGAAACAGCTCTCAAAGTCACTCTTTTAGCCCATAAACGAACACAAACAAAGCTGATTCAGACAATATAGAACATCACCAAACCCAGTATTGTTTGTTTTTTTTAATAAAAACGTCAACTTCCTGTTGATTTTACAATTTGAAGATCCGGATTCGGATCCGGATCCACGGATCCAGTCCGGGTTTTCTTCCTAATAAAAATAGCGAAATCAAGGAAGTTAACATTTTTGTTTTAAAAAAAACAGTACTGGGTTTGGTGATGTTCTATATTGTCTGAATTGTGTGTTAGTATACGTGCTAAAAGAGTGACTTTGAGAGCTGTTTAACCGTACAATGTAAGTCAATGAGGAGTATATTTAGAATGATCAATTTCTAATCAATGGAGCAATTATTTTTGATTTCTTGTCCACCTTTGGAGTTACATCATGGCAAGGTAACTACACAACCTAAACCTCTACCAAAGTGGTCTTGCCCTTTTAACCACTTTAATCATATTTTATACTTTGGCAATAAATAGATATCAATTTGGGGTCCTTGCCATGAAAAAGTTTGAGAACCACTGCTGAGTTACAAATCTATAAATTAACCCTCAGGATTTTACTGTGTACATTACTGCTGGATTGTGGATGGAAGGTGCAAAACAAAACATTGTGTTTATACAACCCCTGATTTTGAGGGAGGCTGGCTTAGAATGTATGATTTGTTTGGGTGTTATTTAAATAAGGAAACGTGTGATTGCGTGCAGTAGTGTGGCTTCTCTAGAATATTCAGGTAGCATTCTTTTGCAACCACGCCGCTCGTTGTAAGTCTACCTATTGGATTGTTATGACATTATATTTGATAATAGCTGATACATTTTTTTTTTTTTTTTTACTTTTGTCACATCACTGTTTTGCCCTGTTTAGTATATACTGCAAGAATGCATAACACAGTCCTTTCTATTTGACTTTTTAATGATATTTTCTAATAATATCTAGTTAATATCTAACATCTTTCTAATGATCTTAACATAGGGCATAGGCCAGTCAATATTTCAAGCTTGTCCCCGGACACTTTTTATAAAGTTATTTATTTTCTAACGACACTGACACTTAATTTGCATGTTTGAATCATCATTTGTTTGTTTTACCCATCAGTGTTCAATTTGAACTTTTGCACAGGGTGCAGTGCACAGTAATATTTGAATGTTTACACATTTTATTGTTGCAGTGACATTTATAGCCTGTCTGCATAACTGAAGCTCTTAAGTGTTTGCCAGAACAAATGCGGTCAAAGTGCTTTATGGTTAAGTAATTCTCGTGATTTATGAAGTTGCCTCTTTCAAATGATCATTTGTTTATTTTACCCATCCATGTAAAACTTGAACTTGGTCTGCCACTCTTGTTTTCTACCATGTTTTTGCAGCCTGGGATGAATGGTGGCAACAGCTGCAATGACACTTACTTCTCTTCAGCTGTTTCTCTGTTTGGTCTTTATATGAAATAGAATTTAAACATTATTCTTTGATGCATTGAGCAAAGGTACAGTAGCATAATATGTATGTTTTAAGTTTAAAACAATTAAAACATTTCCCCGTGGAACACACATGCTCATGGGTCCACTGGTAGAGAAACATACTGATGGTTTCACATCGCAGAATAACAGCATATCAGTTCAGGGCTGCTATCAGGGTCATACCTTCTCACATCCAGCATCAAGGGATCCGGGGACATAGATTGGTGAAGCAATAGGAAGCGGCGCTGGAATCCAACCGCCTGGGTTTGGATCCGCCCTTCAAGACCATCGATAGGGCTCGCTCTTTCAGGCCAATACGGCAGTAGTTCTCAAACCTTTTCGTGCCAAGGACCCCCAAATTGATAGGTATTTGCCTGCGGACCCCCATCTGAAAATGTTTTGTGCCAGGGACCCCCAGAACACAAGATTTGTGTTAAACAAAGTTCTAAATGATTCAAAATGAGCAGATGTACGAGCTCGCGCTGCTAGCTTGTAGATCTGCTATTTTTGAATAGCAGATCAACGTAAATGGATACAATGGTTAAAATGAAAGTGATGCTATATTGCCTACTTTTGCTGGGGACCCCCTTGGAACCCCCCCCAAGGACTCCTGGGGGGGGTCCCCGGGCCCCACTTTGAGAACCAATGCTATACGGAACCATAGGAAAAGCATCCATCCCAGAGCGGTGGAAATGACGTGTGTCAATGGAGAAGATATAGTTACAGCAGTGAGAGGCAGCGCTGCATTTAGAGTTGGCAAGCCGCCAGGCCCAGTCTGCAAATGCTGGAGAAATACTATAGCCTGATATGAACCCTTCGTTATGTCTATATCACACACACAACACATTATTCCTCTGCCTTTACCTGGCTGTCTGCTGCTACAATTTTTTCAATGTACAATTATATACAGTATATCTTTTCTTTTTATTTGGCCTCTCGCCCTATTACCCGTCTGACCCTTATGTTATCTTTAACAATGCACCGCCTTGCCATAGCTCCTTGGCTTTCAGGTCAATATCTTTTACCTTTTGATGTTCTGAATGCCATTAATGATCTCTAAGTGTGTAGTTGCCCTGGCTTAGATGGTATAGAAAGCAACTTTCTTAAACTAGCTCCACACATTCTTATGTACCCTCTCTGCGATCTTTTTTGAATCTTCTTCATCAACTTGAACAATCAACAATGAAATACGAATCACTCCTCTGCACAACGCGGGCAATGCAATGGATCCCAATAACTACAGACCAATTTCAATCTGTTTGTAACCCAGGTTTCTGTGTCAAAACAATGCTGTAAATCAAATGTATTGGCGTCACTGCTGTCTGTGAATTCCTGTTGGTGGGGATTCCAGTCACAGCAATCAGCATTCACTGACTAGTCACACCAGCATTCAGTAATCACCAACTAGTCTGCAATTGGCAATCACTGACCAGCCACACCCTAGTAAACACAGTGTCAGCCTTCAGCAGTGTGTGAGGTGAATGCAGGTTCACAACACACAGGAGCTGCTGCAGGTCTGTACCAAACAATTGTTCACATTCTGGACATTCTTACCAACTTGAACTAAAACTAGTTCTAATGCTGCCTTTTTAGATTTCCACCACCTACACTACCTCATTGCTGGTTGAAATCAATAACTGTGACTGAGATCAGATTGCTGAATTGGTGAGTGACATGAGGTTGATTTTTTTGGTTTGAAATGTTTATTCTGATTTAAACATTTGTTTTTGGTTGAAATGTAAAAGATGTATTTAAAATGTAATGCTTGTACAGTAGATTATCAGTGAGCTTGTGGATCGGCTGTTTTGAGTTGGTTATCATTTTGCTTGTTTTGCAAAGTATTTATTTGGCCTTTTTGTATACAGGCCAGGTTTGCCCATGCCATGTGTGAAGATGAGCTTGATGGCGAGCTAACCACAACCCACTAAGAGTGTTCCTCTTAGAATCCTCTACACTACTCTGAATCCCAGCTCTTTGTCCTGCCAGGGCAGCTAGGCCAAACTGCAGCAGCTACACCCCATTCCCCCATATCTCACACACACATTACCCTTTGACTTCGACTATTGACTGCCTCAAGGACGATTGGGAAGGAAAGGTTTAAAAGACTTGAGCTGCTGATGGATAGAGCCTTGGATGGAATGAGTTGAATACATGTTGAACAGCCGTATTGTTGTAAGGGCATAAGCGCAGTGATTTCTTATTTTATTTTTATATATGTCATGACATCCACCATCAGTAGAAGAAATTAAGAACCCAACACTACATACAGTAGCTGCTTAAAATGCCTTATTTTATGATTATTCTTACATATTTTTACTAGCATTTTCTCAGAAAGCTATCAATCTGTCAATCCTTTCCGTGTCCGGGCCGGGTGAGCTTCCCCATGTTGAGTCAAATTAAGCCGCAGGCTCCACTCCTGGTGGTGCCCTTCTGTCAATTCCTCTTCATCCTCTTATTCAGCATTGCAACCATACTCCCCCCGGAACCCAAAGACTTTGGTTTCCCGGGCGTTGCTTCTATACATGGTATAATTTGTATCTGCACTACGGTCTCTTTGAGTGGTTAATGTTGTCATCAGTGTAATTTGCCTCCATTTACCTTCTAAAAGCAGTTACTAGTCCATATTATCAATATATACTTTATATCCTCTATGTTGTCATCAGTGTAATTTGCCTCCATTTACCTTCTGAAAGCAGTTACTAGTCCATAATAGCAATATATACTTTATATCCTCTAAGCATTATGAGGATATTATTATTATATATATTGTTATATTTTGGCGAACTAGCCAGGAGGAGGTTATTGATGTACAACATTTAAAGGTCCACTCATATTAATATTGAGAGACTGTAATAATAACATGGCGGTATTTGGAAAAAGAATTGTATAAAAATTCCAAACGCAGTATTGGTGACTGGGGGGTAATTGAAACGGAGGATTCCAGTCTGCAGCAGAGTGGCTGTGTTGTTCCTCCCCTGTCGCAGCTGAAGCAGCAGCATCTCTCCTGGGAATCTTCACCTCTTCAAACAGGGGACAGAGTTCACCACGTAGTAGAGCCTCCAAAGACCCTTTTCTGGTTGTCCAGTACTCTGCAGAACGGCATTTGACCTGACTGCTCTGGGTGCTGTCCAATGAAGTTGAACACAGATGCTGGTTATTGCTCAGTGCTCTCGCAACCGCTCATTGAAGCGTTTCCGTCTCCCCGACGACCTCCGACAGCTCTGTGTACGTCAGTTGTCTCTAAAACATTGGGCATTTTCTGGAGGTAGAAGCGCCTCTTATCCAGCAGCTCAAGACAGCCGGCGTTCCCACAGATCCTGGAGGTTCCCCTCTGTCACAGAGTCCTACACACGAGAACATCCTGCATTCTGGATCGTCTTATCCACATTCTCCTGGAGGTTAGGGGTGGGCGATATTGAAAAATATAATCTCACCATATTTTTCAAGCAGTATCATGATAAGATGATATTCATCACGATTATTTTTTTAGGATTATTATTAATAACATGTATGATATATTACATTTGTATGATCTTGTAATAACCATGGGGCACGTATACTCATTATATAATAATCATATAATATAATTAATCATCATATATCTTACTAATTAATGTGTTCACAGGCTCCAGATAGATAGATGGATAGATAGATATAATATTAGTTTTTATGCTGCTGATCCATCATGTGACATTCAGTGTAGGCTGCTCGATGGTGAGTTAGTAGTGTAGCTCACAGAGCTTGTAGAGCTGATATTTTCAAAACTTTTGTAACCCCAGCAGGTTGCCCACTGTGATTATGTGACTGCTATCATGATCGGTAGACAGGTTCTGATGAGGGGTTGGAAGGATGCTGGGAGTCCTTCTTTCCAAGACTGGTTGGTAGAGATTGGCAAGGTTGCTGCTTATGAGCAAATACCATATAGGAGGTCTTCACAGATTGGATAAATAAATACATCTGTAAGTGTGGAAGCTATATAATGTATATCGCTAACAGGACTTGATGTGGTGTTAGCGCAACATACTGTTATTCTTTGTTTTTTCTCCCCCCTTTTTGAACTCTTGACCATATGGCATGGGCTTACTTTTATTTTATTTGTTATTGTTGTCTATTTGTATGTCTGCTTCTTGTGTTTAACATTTTCCTTTTGTTTATCTTCTGCTTTTTTGTTAAATTTAATAAACATTGAATCATATATATTAAAAAAAAGGATTTGTATACATGTTGAACACCTGGGAAATGGGACATTCTGCATAATGAGTACTTTTTTTGTTTTAGTACATTTTGATGCCAATACTTTTACTACATTTTGAATACTGGACTTTTACTTGTAACAGAGTATTTCTGCATTGCAGTATTGATACTTAAGTAACTACACCTGAATTTTAACTTTTTTTCTTTTTTGTGTGTTTTTGGTCTCCCCTACCTCTCTTCTATCCCCAAAAATACCCCAGTTTGAACACTCAGGCTTTCACAGCAAATCTGGGGTTTTCTGTAAATTGGTCTCAAAACGCCTGATGGAGGGGAAGGGAACTGGTTGGAATAACGTGTTCCTTCCACACGCTACGTCCAACCAGGGAAACTCTCCCCTGTCAGGTGATAAGAAGGTCAGACGGCTCTCATGCATTGAAGGAGGCATGAGCTCGGCCCTGGCGCCTCTAGGTTGGCAGAGGGAAGGTAGTGCCCAGGATTACACGCTTAGGCATTGGCACTAGGGTGAAAAAATAGGGGTTACAAAATCGTGGGAAAAAAATTGTCTCAAAACAGGCCAAACTGATTTGCACCTGACGTCACGTCGGGGAACAATACCTCCCGTTTTTCAGTTCCAACCAAAAAAATATATATATATCTTTTTATTTTTTTACTTTTTCCACACAGAACCAGGAGATAACATGCATACAAACTGGCTCAATAGCGCCCTGTGCCAAACAGGACAATGTGGTATTGCAGGTGAAAGTGCTTTATAAGCCAGAGAGAAGTTATTTGAAATGAGTATATCTGAGTCTTGATTTAGGCTCAAACCTTTTGAAAAACGTTTGAGGGACATATATTAAATATTATTATTTTTAATTCATGGTGTAGATCCTTAAAGTGACACAGATGCGCTCCAGGTCTTAATGGGTTAAATAACTTTCCATTGTGATCGTCTCGTTGGTACTTTTCAACGATTCAGTATTTAGTTAACTTTCACAACATTTAAAAAATAGATCTACAAGCTCTCAACGCGAGCTTGTAGATCAGCTATTTTTGTTTTGCGTGACACTGTAGTATATACTTACCAAAAAACGGGGAAATCTGGGTATACAAGGTCTCTGCCCGACAGCAGCAATATATTAAATGAAATAAATATGGGGAGATGAAGATGAAAGTAGATGATGTCTAAACAGGCAGATATTTCTGACCTTTGGGTCTGGCCTGTCATGGTGGCCAAGTCTAGAATCCTTTACAAGTGCTACAAAGCATCGTTATAGAGTGCAGAACAAAAATAAACGGAGGCCAAATGACTCCTCTTAAAACCCCCCCAGGTGATGCTTAATAGTACACTTTGCATGTAACAAATTATTGGAGAAACCATAGAGCGTCAGTAGTACTCGCTAATACCTCCCCGAGTCACAAGCTGCTGCCAAATGTCTTGATGTCGACCTCCTAATCCTTTAATGATCAAAAGTCAATAAAAAAACGTGAGCAGTGTCCCTGCGGTATCGCTTTAACAACACATTCATGTGTAATCTGCAAAGTGATATAGCACTTATACAGTATGTTGCCTTTTCACATAGACTCATGAGACAATCCATGCTAAAGCCTTCATAATGGCATAATGTACTTGGCCATAGGAGAATATTATGACTGCTCTCTCACATTAGCTTGATTCATCCATCTCTTTCTTCACTTCTTTCTCTACCTTTTCCTCTTTCGCTCTCTCTCTCTCTCTCTTCCCAGACAAGGGGCCATGCAGTCCATCAATCCATTTGTCATGGCCGCTGGAGGAATGTTAGCCGTGGTTTTGGGGGAAGTAGAATAGGCTCATTATAATTGCCATCTTACATTATCATTTTATGAAGTTATCCCAGAGCAATTTACTGTTACATAGTTATATGAGGGATGGAGGGCGAGGCGTTCCTCCATTTGTAACATTAGCAGAGCCACAAGTTGGGGTCTGTGGCACACCGTACACACACACACACACACACACACATCTCTGCTGCAGTGCATCAGAGCAGAGATCAAGACTAGCCCATTAAGACCTGAAGCCGATTCTACAAATGTCTTCTAAATCCTAACAGTTTTCTGAAAAAACGTATGTTGCTATATCAGTGGTGCTCAAACCTTTTCATGTCAAGGACCCCCAACATGATATGTATTTGGCCACGGACACCCATCTCAAAATATGTTGTTCCAGGGACTCCCAGGTGCAAAGATTTGAGTTAAAATGTTCGCTTTAAAACAATATCTATTCAAAGATTTGCACATATTTTCACGATTTAAAAAAAATAGCATATCTACAAGCTTGTAGCGCGGCATGAGCTTGTAGATATGCTATTTTTGAATAGCCAAAGTGTAAAATAATGCTTAGCTCAAATCAAAAAGTGACACAGATGCGTTCCAGGTCTCAATGGGTTAAAGTATAGGGAGGGAGCGATGACCGTGTCGACCCGCAATCGCAATGTCCCCATTTAAATTTTGTCTGGATACAAAATCATTAATAATTAAGAAAAGAATAGGGGTTCAGCTACAGTATAGCTAACAGTACTGCATGAATCCAGCCATTTATGATGAGCTGCGGCTGTTACTGTCCAGTCAAGCCTGTAACGAACGTGCGGGTTAATCATGCGAAAATTCATCTGAAGCGATTCCTCTCCCGTCTGTAATAGACTTCACGGGCACGGCGCGTTGCCATGGCAAACGCCGCTCTTATCAAAACGCCCTCTGATGCCCCGACTGTCTGTCCATTTCCAGGCATCAAACACCTCAGCCGTTTTACGCCTCTCTGCTCCTCGTTTTCATTTTCTCTTTTTTCTCCCTTCAACTCGCTCCCTCCCTCTCTCTCTCTCTCTCTCATTTATATTGTGTCAGTTCTGGCCTCTCGCTTTGCTGGGGCTTCATGCAGCCACAGAAATCAATAGCAGTCCATCACAGAGCAGGTGCAGCGCGTTCCCACGACGAATCTCTGATTGGCTCATTAACCCATTAAGGCCGGGAACGCATCTGTGTCATTTTAAGATTTCTTTGGGCTATTCAAAAATAGCAGATATACAAGCTCATAGAGCGGCACCGAGTGCCGCGCTATGAGCTTGTAGATCTGCTATTTTTGGAAAACAATCGTGAAAATGTGTGCAAATCTTTGAATATATATATATATACATTTTTAACTCAAATCTTTGAATCTGGGGGGTCCCTGGAACAAAATATTTTGAGATGGGGGTCCGCAGCCAAATACATGGCATTTTGGGGGTCCTTGACATGAAAAAAGTTTGAGAACCACTGATATTATAGCAACATAGGTTTTTTCAAAAAACTGTTAGTATTTAGAAGACATTTGTAAAATCCCCAGAAGCAAAGATTTGAGTTAAACATTTTCACTTAAAAAAAATATATATATATATTCAAAAGATTTGCACAAATGCACACAATTTTTCAAAAATCTACAAGCTCATAGCGCAGCACTCTATGAGCTTGTAGATCTGCTATTTTTGAATAGCCAACAAAAATCAGAAAATGACACACCAGATGCGTTCCCGGTCTTAAAGGGTTAAAGTAAGAGATGATTCTCGAGAGCGCGGCGGCTCGGCTCAGTCTCAGACTCCCGGGTGCTTTATTGCAGAGTATCAGGTTCAAACAAGGTATCCGTGGTTCCACCGGCAGATACTCCTCGAAAAGATCCCGAGAGACCCCGAGAGACCCCGAAACGATAAGAGGCGGGGAGGAGAGCGAGCGGCTGCACTGCCATCAAACGTACGCTGGGGGACCGTAGATATACTGTACATTTATGAGAAAAGAACAGCTCTCTGGTCTTTGTCATAACATGTACAGTCCTAGTATGGTCACAGCCCCGAATCTCCAGGCAATTAGGGCTGCGACGATTATCGATATAGATTATTTGCTTAGAGATTATTCTTTTTCTTTTTGGGGGCTTTTCTGAGCATTTATTGTAAAGCAACAGTGGAGGGAGAGACGGGAGACGTAGAAAAAGCAAGGGAGTGACATGCAGCAAATGGCCCGTCCGGCCGAGAATCGAACCGGGGACTCGGATGTCAGGCAGTAGAGCCCATGTGGTATGCGCCCTAAAACCACTTGGCTATTGGGTAGCCATTTTTCTATCAAATACGTTTTAGAATGAATCGAATAATCGTGAATCGATTTTTATATTAAAATCGATCACGTTTTATAATTGATTCAATTGATTAGTTTGATCATCGTTTACATCCCTGCAGCCAACCTCAGAACACTGCACCTCTATGTTACATATAAGATGAGAGCCCACATACTGTCCAGTAGACCAGCATGTAACAGTGAAATGTGTAAGATGTCACTGTCCAATAGGCTCTATGCACAGCAGCCATATTGGAAAGAAATTGGGCCTCTTCCTTACTGCCTTCACAGGTCTTACCAGTGATACTAATGAAGGCTCTGTTCCATTCTAGTCAAACAGAGTCAGGGTGCTGATATTGTGCATGCTGGCTCACTGGAAACACTCTGTTACACTAGTGGGTCTTAACCCATTAAGACCTGGGGCCGATTCAAAAAATTCGAACACTTTAAAAAAATACATGTATTCAAAGATTTGCACACATTTTTACCGATTTTTCAAAAATAGCAGATCTACAAGCTCATAGCGCGGCACTCGGTGCCGCGCTATGAGCTTGTAGATCTGCTATTTTTTAATAGCCAAAGAAATAAAAAAATGACACAGATGCGTTCCCGTTCTTAATGGGTTAAGTTGGGGTCCAGGTACCCTCATGGTAACTTAAGGCGGTTTCAAATGGCCCCTTACGAGTGTGTAACTCTGAGAGTGTACAACTGGAACCAAATGGACCCGTTTCCATGTGTACACTTTGAGCGTTCTGGGGGTCCTTGAAATTAAAAAGTTTGAGAACCACTGTGCGACTGGAACAGAGCCTTCATTAGTATAATTGGTAAGACCTGGTGAAGGAATTTCTTTCCAATATGGCCGCTGTGCATAGAGCCCTATAGACCAGCATGTAACCGTCAAACGTGTGAGAGGTAGCAGTGGATCATTAGCCCCACGTGTGCATGATGCTGCGATAGGGAGGAACCATTAGAAGCATCACAGAGACACTTTGAAGATGTCCTCCTCACTGTGTCCAGTGGGTGTGTCTGTCCCTGTGATCTGTCAGTCGGCCATGGCTGACGGCAGACAGACAATGAGCCACTGTTCAGCTGAACCCTGGCCATTATGGACACCCAGGAGGGGGTAAAAAAAGGAAAGCCTCGTTCTTTTTATAGAAACATCCAATAATATCTGCCGTTGCCATGTGTGCCTCAGGGTCGGAGCCTGTGTGTGTGTGTGTGTGTGTGTGTGTGTGGCTCATGCTGCCAATCTGTTAGGACTATGGGAAAGATGAGAGGACATCAGCCTTGCAACAAACTTTATTGAATTGGACACCACACACACACACACACACACACACACACACACACACACGGCACTCTTCTCCATTGGTTCTTGTCACGGCCGGCAGACTAGAAGGAATCACTCGCACTGTGATGTTATCAGTTTAGAGAAACCTGTGTGCGGTACACAGGTTGACCCGCACACAGCACTTAAACATGGACACGCTGGGTCATGCTGGCTGCTGACAGGGTAGTGTGTTGTTGTTGACCACATAATAGCAATGTAACCTGGTTCAATTCCTTCCCCCTCTCTATGCTATATGCTCAGTGCCCTGTCTCTCAACACTGTTCTATATGAACCGAGACACACTGGCATGTACATACGTTTGAGAGTGTACTTTACGCACGTACACACACACACACACACACACACACACACACACACACACACACACACACACACACACACACACACACACACACACTCACACACAGAGTTCTAACAGGTTTTTTTTCTTCCACCAGGATTCAACCACGGTGACCCCGGTGACTCTAACAGTTGACCCCAAGGGTTACTTCCTGTACTGGACTGACCAGAATAAGGTAAGACGCCGGCCTTATAGCCCTTAGTTACCCATTACAAGAAGTGTACTGGATGTATCAATAAGGTAAATGTACTGGATGTGGTTTAAGCCATTAAAAGAGATGCACTGGATGTGGTTATACTCTGGGTGGGTTTTGCTGATGGTGGTAGCGATGGGGCGGGGGGTATTGATTTCCCTTCTCCGCCCCCACAGTGGTTTCTACATGGCATTTTAAAGACATCTCGTCCCATTTTACACAAATTGTACTCAAGTTATACTAATTTGGATATAAGTATCCAAATTAGGGTCCACTAATGCTCTGACAACCCACTAAATACACTGTGAATGGGTCTTGACAAGCCCAGTAGTTTTCAAAGTCCTTGGTTGGGTGGGTTCCAGTAGTTTACTTTAATTATCATTCAGTTCATTTCAAAACACACATTTGTGCAATGTGCTTCAATATCACCAGTAAGAATCTATATTTCCCATTTACAATTATGACTTTTAGATCATTTCATATGAGGATCCCTTGGACAGAATCATTTGAAATGTGGGCCCGTGACCTCATGTCAGTTCTGGGGTCTGAGACACATGAATACATTTTCACATTACCTATTAACCCATTAATACCTGGAACGCATCTGTGTCATTTTTAGATTTGAGCTAAAAGGCATTATTTTACACTTTGGCTATTCAAAAATAGCAGATCTACAAGCTCACAGCGCGGCACCGAGTGCCGCGCTACGAGCTTGTAGATCTGCTATTTTTGAAAAATCGTGAAAATGTGTGCAAATCTTTGAATATCTATTATTTTAAAGCGAATTTTTTTTACTGAAATCTTTGCTTCTTGGGGGTCCCGGGAACAAAATATTTTGAGATGGGGTTCGGCGGCCAAATACATATCATTTTGGGGGTCCTTGACATGAAAAAGTTTGAGCACCACTGACATACGTTTTTCAGAATTCTGTTTGGGATTTAGAAGACATTTGTTGAATCGGCTTCAGGTCTTAATGGGTTAAATCCTATATAGTACAATATCCCCTGACATGTGTGTTCTGACCAGAATAGCAATGGGTGGACGGGATGTATATTCAAATCTGTATTCAAATAGATTCTTGGCCGTCCGTTTGCCTGAGGTGAAATGGCTGCCCGAAATGACCTTTTTTAATAACCTTTTTTTAATGCCGCTGTGATGGCGTTGCAGTGCATGAAGCTCACAGACCTTGAAGCTGAGCTGAAATGGCATTTCGCTATGATAGTCTGATTTCCATATCTTGAGGTATTTCCAAGTGAAACATAGGAAGGTGGTACATAAGGTTATAGATTGATAGACAGACAGACAGCCAGACACAGACTAGGCTGCCCTAGCGCATCTGATATCTGGTCTAGAGGGGCGGGTTCAAAATCTCCGGAGAAAAAAATCTGTGGGATACTATTGGTTCACCGATCTGTCCGTCAGCCCCCGCCCCCGCCCTGCCCCGTGCCCCTCCTCCTCCTCCAATGTGCAAGCATTGAGAGCCCTGACCATAGACATATAAAGGTAGACGCCTCCTTTGGCTCTGAAGCGTTCGTATCTCGGGCGCGCTTCCTTGTTCCGCAGGGCTAGCCTTCCACTTCCTTCCGCTTCAGCAGGGCAAGCTGGAAACTTCCGTGTGCGTCACAGAAGGGGGGGCGTTCGGTAGGCCAATCAGAGGCAGGTGGGGTGGGTCTTTTCTTAAGAGGCAGCCGCGCAGCAACTAGTCAGTTAGACGCGCTGTGATTGGCCAGTAGTCAACGCGATGTGATTGGTCAGTAGTCAAACAGCCCGGCGGAAGAGCCTTGTTTTGAGATACCAGTCGCTACAATGAACTGCAGAGGCCAATGAGGTATCTAGGTTTCTATATCTATGGCCCTCATGATGTCACAACATTTGGAGCGACGCCCACTGCACTCTGGTTGGTTGGGGGAAATCCACCCACTTCCTATTCCAGGAACGTCAACAGGCTGGTCCAGGCTCTTATTTTTGAGCAAAACGCGAACGGAAAATAAAAGCCTGGAGATCGAGGCTAGACACAGACAGACAGACAGACGGATCTTTATTGATCCCACGCAGGTAATTTAGTTGCGATGGCGGTTACAGCAGTCACACAAATGACAAAAAGAACAGATAATGAGAACGCAGCAGGAAAGAAAGATACAGAGACATCAGTACGAGAGTCACATTTGTCCTTAGTTATTATAAGAGTCGCAAGAACAAGAGTCACGTTGGGTCATTCAAACCAAGGACAGCGCGGGATGCCTGCTGCTGTATCGAGCATTACCATCATTGTACTAGCTTCATTGCACGGTTATTAATATTTACATGCATTCATTGACACATGTATGTTACAGTTTGTTAATCAAACACAGTATTGTAGCATTTTCTTGTCATGTAAAAACGTGAAACTAACTTTAGTCACTTTAGCCCGTCTGTGTGCCCATGAGCGTTTTGGTCTCAACCCATTAAACCATTTCAACCGTTATTTTATACTTTGGCTATTAAAAAATAGCACCGAGTGCCGCGCTATGAGCTTGTAGATCTGCAATTTTTTTGAAAAATCTTGAACATTCGTGAAAATCTTTGAATAGATATATTTTTTCAAGCAAACATCTTTAACTCAAATCTTTGCTTCTGGGCTCGTCCTTGAGGCAAAATATTTTCAAATATGAATTTTGGAGGTCCTTGACAAAGTTTGAGAACCACTGAAGTTTTTCAGAAAAATGTTTTAGAAGGATTTAGAAGACATTCTTGTAGAATCGGAAACCTCAGGCCTTAATAAGGTTAAAATGAGGTGTGGCCCGGCAAATTGTTGTCATATTTATATCTTAGGTGGAGTGGGAAAAGTCGGAAAATGATCGCGTCTTAGGCCAGCTCTGACCTGGTCTAAAGGCAGACGGATGCAGTCCCCCCCGCAGTATTTACCCGTAACCATGCCACCTAACGCACTGTAGATTCGTTCGCAACGTCAAAATCCATCCGAATTCAACACATCACTCTTGTTAAACATGGTAGATGATGACATTGCTGAGAGACTCAGCATTGAGGTTCCAAAGTAATTAATGATCTGGGCCAGATTATCCATGTTGCCAATTGCGTTGGTGGCACCAGCCAATTTGCCGACTGTGCTGGGAGGCACCAGAAATGTAATGTAATCGTTTTTGTGCCCAGAAACGGCACATAAACCATTTCTCAAGCACTTGATTTTTTCATATTTCCTAATAGTAAGAAAACAGCTGTGAAGTAGGAGCTGCTGTCCGTGTTTAGACGGAGAGTGGTGAGGAGAGTGGAGAATAAGCAATCAGTTGCTAGCATTATCAAGTGGCCCTACACATAATTCCTTTTAAAGGTTTTTAAGGCACATTTATATAATGGTGTCATTGGCGACAAGAACAGATTTTCGCAGTGCAAAGCGCTGTCAGCTTAAAAATCACTTCGACAAGTGATTTTTCGACAAGCGCGGATCACCATCGTGGAACGGAGTACAACAAAAGCTGCTTTTTAACCTGATACCTGTGAGAATATTCAGTAGTGGTGTCCTCTTTTCTCCTCAGCAGTTATAGCCAAGACTTCCTTCGCAACCAGGAACAACGCGGTGAAACACTAGATCGATCTTATCAGGCGATCGGCGACCTCGCCAAGCACACCATTCGCTCTCATCGTGAGCGTGTGTGTGCGAGGAGGGCGTGTGCAGCACATTGGGGGACCGTTTCAATTCTTTTTAGTGGACTTCAGTGTGAGTCCAGTCGGACGCCATCTGCTTGGTGCAGAAATGTTGCGCCCTCGAGGCGCTGAGACCATGATTGAACTTTACTATCCAGCACTGTGCTGCTGCGATTCCATTACAGTCCACGCCCACAACTCTTCCCAGAAACTGCCCTTCTCTTCTTGCAAATAAAACTAGTCAGACAGGATGGTGGTGGAGGTTGTGTGTGTGTGCATGTGTGCGTGTGTGTGTGTGTGTATATGTGTGTGTGTGTGTGTGTGTGTGTGTGTGTGTGTGTCTGTCTGCATCAGCAGTAGCAGTCAGCGTTGGTCTAATTAATAGTTGCGTGGTATTGCCATTGATTTTATGTTTGGCCAGATGGAGGTATTTCACTGCAGCCAGACTAAAGGAGTGCTGACTGTGTCTTTCTTTACCCCTATGCAGCACACACACACACACACACACACACACACACACACACACACACACACACACACACACACACACACACACACACACACACACACACACACACACACACACACACACACACACACACACACACACACACACACACACACACACGTATGCACTTCTTAGGTTATAGGGAAAGGGTTCCATTACGTCTGGCCCTCATTGCAAATGAATACAGTAATCAGAGAGTGAGAGAGACATCTTATAGCCCTTAATACATCTAACTGATCAATTAGAGGGGCAGCACTAACATCAATAGAGAGAGAGAGAGAGAGAGAGAGAGAGAGAGAGAGAGAGAGGGGGAGAGAGACACACATACTGGACAGACAGACAGACAGACAGACAGAGCCACTTAATTTATTTCCTTTTCGTTGTTTTGTTTGCGTGCGCATATTTGTGCGCGCACGTGTGCATGCGTGTGACCGTGCATGTTTGTGTGTGTGTGTATGTACCTACTTAAGAGCATTGAAAGTGCCTCTCCAGCATCAATTCATCATCATTTCACGTGTTTCTATTATAAGGTGATGATTTTGAATGATGAGCCTTTTGAGTGTGGTTGTGTGTGTGTGTGTGTGTGTGTGTGTGTGTGTGTGTGCATAGTGTATAGGCACGCATGGCTGCGTGTGCATCTTTGCCTGTGTGTGTGTGTGTGTGTGTGTTTATATGTGTGTGTACAGAACTATCTCCCTTAGTGCAGAGCACTCAGAGGGCTGTCACACACCTAATAACTCATACTGATACAAAGCACGGCCAGCTCACAGCTCTATTAGAGTAGAAATCTCTGCTCTGCCATGGACTGCACGTGCACACGTGCGTGTTTGCGTGCGTGCACACGCTCGCACGCACACAGCCTGGTGTCCTGCAGTGTAAAAGCATTCTTGACATTCTTGGGAAACAGAGCAGAACTGTACTGAGAGTGCCTTCTGCGACTGATCCCAGTCCTAGATTGACAGTGATGGATAGAGTTCATATCCTGATCCTTTCTAATTGTGTGTGTGTGTGTGTGTGTGTCTGTGCCTGCGTGTTTATAAGATATCAGAGGATTGTGCTAGCTGAAGGTCTGTGTTGTTGTTGTTAAAGGGATTAAATTAAAGGGATAGTTCACCCAAAAAGATCACCCAAAAAAATACATTTTTTCCATCGATTAGTCACCCCATGGAGACTTGAATTTTGGATATTCTTTTTGTTTTTGTCGCATTCCTAAGCCAATAAATTGATGACCACCGGACCGGTAGGAGAAACAAATGAGACTCTTTGTGTCTCCTACCGGTGCCGGTTATCAAATTATTGGCTTGAATACGACGAAAACAAAAAAAATCTCCATGGGGTGACTAATCGATGGAAAAAGTATTTTTGGGTGTGAACTATCCCTTTAAGTACTGTAAGTGAAATAAAGTAATGTGAAGAGGTATTTATTTCTAGTCACCAAGTCATGACCACTTCAGGTCTAGAAGTTGACCATGAATTTGGCCAAAAAAGGACATGCAGAATTCTACCTTATTGCTGCATTTTCTTTTTGTTTGGCTTTTCATTTTCTCCATAGTGTAGTCATAGCCACTTCCTCCCATGTATTAGGGCTGTCACGATTTACACATTTAAGTTGACGATTAATTGTCACTCAAATAATTGAGATTGACGATTTAATTGTGTTTCTGTCGTTGAAAATGTATGGAACATTATGAATAAAAATTACATTTCTGTTTGGCTTTTAGCCTTCGTAAACAAAAGCTGCACGGGCAGATATGACAAATAACACATATTTAAAGGTAGGGTAAGTGATTTTCTTTGGTTAAAATAAGTGTTAATTAGCTCTATATTCTGATAGTACTCATTGCTATAGAGTGTTTGTTCAGTAAAAGGAGTCCTTGTCTCTCCAGCTCTTTATAAAACAGAAAATGCATTTTCGTTTCAGTTTCATTTCCAATTGTATCCAATCAGGATAGAGAACTCAATCAGGATATAGATTAAACAAGTGAAATTGGAAGTGATGACACTAAGAAATGAGCTGGCAAAATTGGAACTGGAACGCTATAAAAATGAAGCTTAAAATGGGTACTTTCTCCTGATTGGCTGAGATTTTGACACCTACCGGAAAATGTATTTTCTCTTTATTAAAGAGCTGGAGAGACGGGGAGACTCCTGTTACTGAACAAACACTCTATAGCAATGATTACTATCAGAATATAGTATTTTAACCTTTTAACAAAATACTTTTTGTTTTAACCCAAAAAAATCACTTCCTACCTTTAATTACTTTACACTTAAAAATAAACATTAATAGTGGAAATAGCCGATCTATAAGCTCAAAACGCGTCGCATTGCGACGCGTTTTGAGCTTATAGATCTGTTATTTCCACAATTTGACATTTTCTGAAAATATCTGTCATTTCTTTACATGGAATTGATTATGACGATTATGCAAAAATATTTGCGATTATATAGAATAATTGCGATTAGACGATTATGTACTAATTGTGACAGGCCTACTATGTATGTAGGCTGTGGTCTCTGTCGCTGTTCCAACAACAGGGAGTTCTCCTCCCTGCTGATCAGCGCCCTGACCAGCCCAGTATAGGAGTCATTAGTACGAGTGACAAGGACACAATACCTGCCTGGCTCTCCCACCTGCCAACACTGCTAAATTGTGCTCTTTATTGGATCCCCCAGGTCACGATGGAGAGGTAACGGGGCTGCTGCTGCCGTGGTGGGCTAAGCGTTTCTCTGTTACACCACCCAGATATGACCCCTCTGCTACGTTTTCATCTTTCATGTTTGAGTTAAAGTAGGCCTGTGCTGATCCTCGTGAATGTCCTCAATGTGTTGACATAGTTGGAGGTTATCAGATAATAACAGTAGGCAGTTATTTACTTGGGACCGGCGTTCTACCTACCCTGACGCAATGTGTTTGATAGCACAATCTGTGTTGTTCTTGGTCCGTGAACCTGTGAGAACGCCTCACCACCCACTGTTTGGTCAGGACGACCCACCGGTTCACTCTGTTCTGTATCATTTAGTTAGTGGTTGGTAGGGATTTCACCAGCTAGTCCAGTAGTCGACTACTTTTTGGGAGTAGTTAATGACTATTTAAAAATCAGTAAATCAAACCATGGAGGCTCGCACTCAGAAGTAAAAGTACATCATTTTTATTTTTCCATATGCCTCAAATTGACAACATAGGAAACGTTTGTCATATTTTTTTCAACAATTTGGACTTTTATTTATGAGTTATTTATGAGTGTGACTCTCCATGGTTAAATTTGTTGCATATGTTTTTTTGGAAAACGCCCCAGAGTTTGTCAGAGCGCGGTGGTAGAGTTAAGTTGACTTAAAATCAGTAGTCATGAATGTCCTAGTAGTTAGTTAGTTAGTTAGTAAGTAATTGCGAACGCGGAAGGGGGCGCGGCGAAGCCGCGCCTCCGACCAAGTGGAGCTTACTATATCATCGTGCTTGCGGTGTGGCATATTTATGGTCTCTTTCCGTCTGTGTTCACGCTCTCATTCTCTCATTGGCTCGCCGGCGAGAGATTGCGCCTCATCCCATTGGTTCACCGATCTGTCCGTCAACCCCCGCCCCGTTAACACAACATTACGAGCGACGCCCACTGCACTCTGGTTGGTTGCGAAATGAAACACTTCCTCATACCGAGTACACCGACCCGCTGGGCCAGGCTTTTATTTTTTAGCAAAACTAAGCAATAAAAGCCTGGAGATCGAGGCGAATCTGCGTTCGCCTCCAGCGTTCGCGCGTCTTACTTGTATTGGTTAACGAATATGGTTTACAAATGAATGATACAGCCCTTGTGGGGCGGCTGTAGCTGAGTGGATAGAGTGGACGTCTGGACATAGGAAGGTCTCTGGGAGAGATACACAGAGGAGTACACCATATACTTATGTGTCGAATTGTCCCTGAGCAAGACACTTACAGTATACCCTGATCTCCCCATGTGCTCTCATCTTAGCCAGCTGAGCAGCCATCTGATGGGTGAAGAAGTAAAAGTAATTTCCCCTCCCCCTTAGGGTCCAGAAAATACTCCCTTTCCCCCTTTCAAAGTTTAAAGAATTTAGCAAGCGGTGAAAGCGATATCAGTAGAACGAACAGAGACATCCTGTTCTTGAATCGGTTCATTGTAGTTCAGTATTTCTTTTTTTTCTCTCTTTTTTTGGTGGATTTTTATCCCCCTCCGATAGGAATCGTAGCCAGGAAGGAGAGGATCGAGCAACACAGGGGTATCTGCTTAAACCTCTTGGATTTGAGCCCATTCAATTATTGTACCTGGCCTTCTCGGCTATCGACCCACTGAACAGCTCAATGACCGCACAACAGGCTCAGCTGTGTGTGTTTTGCATTTCCTTGTCTTTCCTCTGTGAACCAGAAACAGGTGTGAACTATGCGAGTTGCGAGAGAAGTCGCTCTGTCTCCCGTCTCTCTAGCACGCCGATCTGTTTTTAAACAGGCGGTTGGTATGTAAACTCATGTGGTCATAATTCTCCCTTGTTTGTATGCATTTGTCTCCGAGTCCATTTGGCCTGCGTTTTATGTCTTCCCCCCGTGCGTGCGCTGTGCTCCATCCTCGCTGGCCCCCGTGCATGAGCCCTGCTGGTTTTTTACACACACAACGTGTCGTGCACACAGATGGACATATTTGTGTGTGCAAAGCACGCAGAGAGGCAATTTAATCACATGTGTCGATGGATGCTTGTCAAGAGGGCCATTCGGCAAAGCATAAATTAACCTGAAAACCCTCCACCAGACAAAACTTCCCCACCCTAATTTTGTCATGAAACCACGTACGGTTGTGGTTTCGAAATTGTACCAAACGGTCAGACTACTGGCCTATTCTTATGAAGGCAATGTAAAATGAAATCGGAAGTGACAGCGAGCACAAAAACATCCCAGAGACCATACATGTAGTTTACTCTCCTCTACAGTCACCTATTAATTACATTTTTAATGAAAACCTTTGGAGCCTAGATTTGTCAACCGACCAGCCAGTCAAATTGCAACCGTCCCTCCGGACGATGGGATCGTACTGAACTGTCACCTTTAGCCAAATGCCTTTTCAAGAGGAGCTCAAAATGCACTTATTCCTCAAATATGTGTTAATTTAACCTTGGTTCAATTTGTGAACTCGTCACTCGAGTTAAATTAACATAAAAAATTTAAAAAGGGCAATGCTCGTGGACTGTACAGTGCATAGAGGAGGTCTTCATGAATCTATGTATAATTTATGTGAACATAAATATCGGATTGGGGCTTTAAGCCTTTCTTGGCCTTTCATGGCTTTAAAAAGAGGAAGCACGCTACAGTTGAGGAATGGTGATGATCAATTTACATGGGTTTCTATTTTGAGTCGATATCTGTCATCTTCAACAACAATAGAGCACTTGTCTGCTTGGATACACGACACGGGTTGTGTTTAAAAATTGCACCAGGGTGCAGTCCCCTTAAAGTAACACTGTCCACTGTGATGATCCCATGTTGTGGTGGTTTTTGTCTACTTTACATACACACACATCCCAGTTATCACGGTGTCATGGCAACCATATAATTGCATGAAATGTTACTGAGACGCAGCACATTTATTTGACTATAATTTTTACATATTGGATGCCTGTGTACGTATGAAAGTGCACATGCATGGATACACACACAAGGACATACACTTGCATGCACACACACACACACACACACACATACACTTGCATGCACACACACACACACACACACACACACACACACACACACACACACACACACACACACACACACACACACACACACACACACACACACACACATATATGCTGGCATGGTTATGCAAACGCACAGATGCACGCACGCACGCACGCACGCACGCACGCACGCACGCACGCACGCACGCACGGTAAACACGGTAAACACAGTGAGAGAAACATCCTAGTGCTATCCAAACAGCAACAGGTGTCTGTTTGAGAGGTTATAAATAATGCGTCTTCCTATTCGTTTAAGTGTGGTTCCAAAGGGGGCGGAGCTACAGCTTTGGACTGACCCAAGCAAATTAAGAGCCTTTTTGGTGTTGTTGTTGCCATGGTTGCCATGAGACAACAACACACCAATCATGGCAATGCCAGATTCTCTCTCTCGTACCCCGCTCATATTCCCCGCACACAATAATATTATTGACATGCTTTGAAACTGATATCATTGTTTCTGTTTCTGTTTATCCCTTTGTGTATGTCTTTTTAAAGATGTTATTCTGTTGTATCGTTGTGTGCGCGTGTGTGTGTGTGTGTGTGTGTGTGTGTGTGTGTGTGCGTGTGTGCGTGCAATGCATGCCTGCATGTTCAAGTGCGTGCTTGTGCATACACAGTTGTGTGCATGTACATGTTCAGAAGCAGGGTGTGGCTATAACGAGAGCTGTGTGTGTAGAGTGCCTATATTCTCTTGGGAGACTTATGTTTCAACTGTGCATTGGCGGCTCTCAGCGTATGGCAGTAAATTACGCTGTCAAGCCTTAATTTGTACTCCGCGGTACGACGGTGTCGCTTACTGACCAGAATAAATGAAGCTGCAGAGAGCAGAACGAGTAGCTCACCACCGCAAGGCCGCATGGCCAGACTTTCTGTCGTTAGCAGCAGGCCTGTGGAGGACGCTTATGAATGAGAGTCGTGAAGGCTGTCGTCACAAGGGATTTCAATAGACGAGGCATATCAGTAAGGCTAGGCTATTACGGAGGCGCACACACACGCACACATTTTATCACAGACATGCATGCACCCACCACCCATACATGTACATAGACACACACGCAACCACACAGCCACACACACATATGCGCGCACACACACACACACACACACACACACACACACACACACACACACACACACACACACACACACACACACACACACACACAGACAGAGTCCGATTTTTACTTCCATCATATAATGGGGAAAATTGCTATAAGCTCAATGCGTCACATCCGTGAGACAGGTTGTCAGCTTATACAGATCGTCTGTTTTCGGAGCACGACTCCTGTCGCACAATGGAGCCTAAATCGGGCATTACATTAGGCAACGCACTTTCCAATCTTCTGTCATTACCCGGGCAGACGAATCCTCTGTCTCGCCCAGTCAGCACTATGAGACTGAGACGCACCGCGTTAATCTGCAGCATGGGCATTTCATCTCTATCTATATTATAATTCAATTCAATCTTTATTTCAGACTCATGGTCCATATAACAAAACAGGATGACAATCACACAGATACAAAATATATAAAAGCAAAAAAAAAAAAAAAACACACATAAAAAAAAAAAAAAAAAAACAGTCCAACTGCAGCTGCTCATAGTCAGTAGAGGCTGTTGCGCCAATGTCTCCATAACATGGAAGAGAACCGAGTAGAACTCTTGATAGGGTTAATTAAAATCTTAATGACATGATTGTCAGACTCTTCAAGACGACATATGAATTTGTACATTACATTTCTTAATAGGGCTTGACAGGTAGTAGGTACCCCCAAGTTTACAAACAGCTGGCTGGCACTGTGCCATCTTGGTACCCTCACCAGCAACCGTAGAGCATCATTGTATGCAACTTTTAGTTTCCGCATGCTGCTAGCCTTGTAGTTACTCCATAGATGAGCCGTATACAACGGTGTACAGAAAGCTTTAAAAAGTGATACTTTGACATGTACAGAGCATTTGTGAAATTTCCGCATTAGTATGTTTGCCTGGGCATACAGTTTGCATCGTTGTCTATGGATGTCTTTGTCATCTGAGAGATCATCGGAGATACAGTGACCAAGGTACTTAATCTCACTGCACACAAGTGGTATGTTGCTACTGAGAATAAAATTAGGGAATACAGCCTTTTTATCCTCTTTACTTCGCACAATCATGATGCTACTCTTCTTGGCATTATATACTTAATATTAAAATCAATGCCATACTGGGAACAAACCCTCAGAAGCTGTTGTAAGCCTGCACTGTACGGGGAAAAGATAATTAAATCATCCGCATACATAAGGTGGTTGACAACAGAATCACCTATGACACATCCAGTTTTACACAGGTTCAGTTTCCTAGACAGATCATCCATGTATAAATTAAACAATAGAGGAGATAAAATCCCCCTTGCTTAACACCATTACCAACATAGAAATGTTCGGACACAGTATTACCCCACTTCACCTACATAGTCTGATATGCATACCAAAAGGCTAGTATCCTTATAATGTACTTGGGTACCCCTCTTTGGCACATTTTGTCAAATAATTTGAAATGATTCAAACGGTCAAATGCTCTAGAAGCATCAATAAAACACAAAAACATGGTGGAATTTTGGCTTCTATATTTTGCTATAATGTCCTTTAAAGCAAAAATACACATATCTGTGCCGTGTTTCCTTTTAAAACCGAACTGGTTGTCAGCTGTGGTAATATACCTATCCAGCCTGTCCAACAGGATTTTCTCCAATACTTTGGAGAGAATACTAGCTAAAGCAATGGGAGCAATTATAGAGAGAGAGCAGGAGAAAGAAGAGGGATTGGGTGGGGGGGGGAGGGGCGAGAGAGATGGAAGAAGACAGACACACACAGAGAGGGAGAAAGGTTAGGGAATTTAGGACTGGGCGATTATTCTGTCGATTACTTTTTTGATTAATTAAATAATCTCGAATCACACTTTTTTGATAATTACAAAAAATTCGATATCAACAAATTTGTATTATTAAAAAAAAACACCCGGTGCCAATTTTCTAAGTGATCCTGGGCGCTACACTCCCCCCACCAGCCTAGGGAGCCCAGGGCCAAGCTCATGCCTCCTTCAATGCATGAGAGCCAACTGACCTTCTTGTCACCTGACAGGGGGGATTTTCCCCGGTAGGACGTAGCGCGTGGAAGGAACACGTTATTCCAACCAGTTCCTTTCCCCTCCATCAGGCGCCCCGGCTGTCATGGGGGAGGCGGTATAGCGACCAGGATTACTACATGTTTTTGTCAGGGTATTAACTACCCTAGGACACACGGGGCACAACATGCAAACTCCACACAGAAAGGCCCTTTCGCCAACCCCACCTACAGTGGGGTATGGGCGCTGATGACGCGGAGAAACTAATTGTTAAAAAGTAGTTGTTGCCATTTTCTGTGTTTAACTTTTTTGGGGGAAAAAAGAAAAGAAAACTACATTTAAAGGTTTTTCCCCCAAAATGTATTATGTCATTAAAATCGATTTTCTTTATAATCGATTAGATCGATTAATGCTTAGTTGCTCCCTCAAAGGAGTTGCTTTCTTTCTTTGCCCTGGTCAGCTGTGGTGTTGTCCTCGGCTTAATTGGTCCATTTCACGGCAAATTAGCTTTGGGTGGACACTGCCTCTGTCGACATTTTATTATTATGATTGGCTTTGTGGAGATTGGACCTTGAGCGCTGTATAATTCCCCTGATTGTCTGTCATTATTAACAGAATGGTGGCCTAGCTCTGCAGTCGGCTGGGTAGAAGGTATACCATGCGTGACTGGCAGATAATGAGAGGGCAGTGAGCGTTGTGAGTAGGGATGGGTACTGGACAAATGGTGCTGCTATCGGCATTTGACAGTCAATTCATTTCAACAAAGTGTTTAACAGACATAGGCTTTCCTGGGGGTGGGCTGCTCTGGTATATCTAGTAATAACCGCTGCTAAGAGGTATATTTAAAGATCCATTTGAGCAAGGTTATATTTCTATTTTCTGTACAAGAATTTGACGGCATCCAAGATCAATTAACTCAACATTTTAAACTCAAATCTTTGTTTCTGGGGGTCCCTGGAACAAAATATTTTCAGATGGGGGTCCACGGCCAAATACATATAATTTTGGGGGTCCTTGACATGAAAATGTTTGAGCACCACTGATATAGAAACATACGTTTTTTTTCAGAAAACTGTTGGGATTTAGAAGACATTTGTAGAATCAGCTTCAGGTCTTAATGGGTTAACATATCTTTCTTCACAGCAGACACTTGCTTATGTGTAAATATCCAGGTCCTGGTGTTGCTAGTGCTACATTATATATGGAGACGTTTATTCGCTGTCAGTTTATTCACCGTCTCTGAGAGTACAGTTGGACAGTTAAAGGTCAAGGTTATTGATGGTGACCGTGGATGTCTCACCACTTTCTAGTTTGTTTATTGGTTTTCAAGGGGGCTGGACAAAAGCCGGTGTCACTATCCTCCTCGCTTTGGTTACAGCCGGCCTCCTGACAGTTCAATCAGTCAGTCCGCCCGGCAACAGAAAAACCCACATCAAAGACACACAGCTTTTTTTTTCTGGAGCAAAGCACCTTTGGCAAAGCACCTGTGGCACAAAAAAAAAACACAACTTAGTTTATGCAAGACACGTTGTTTGTATGAGCGTACGTAAGAAGAACATTGCGGATAAAAACAGATGTGTCTCAAATAAGAAGCCTGACTGCGCCTTTTATCTTCCATGTTTTATAAGGCCTATATTAACCCATTAAGACCGGGGACGCATCTGTGTAGTTTTTTAGATTTATTTGGCTATTTTTTTTTATTGTGAAAGTTTGTGGAAATCTTTGAATATATATTTTTTTAAGCGAACATTTGTCAAATATTTTGTTCCAGTGACCCCCAGACGCAAAGATTTTAGTTACTTTAAAAAGTATATATTCAAATTATTTGCACACATTTTTCACGATTTTTCAAAAGCGCGGCGCTCTATGAGCTTATAGATCTGCTATTTTTGAATAGCCAAAGAAACCTAAGAAAGAGATGCTTTCCCGGTCCTAAAGGGTTAAATAAAAACACTTTGCCCTGGCAGTGCCAAATCTCAAATACATAAGAGACTGTGTGGTGTCTGTCTGACCTGCTTTGATGGTCAGAAAAGTACGGACATTGGCTATAGCTGCTAACAGCTTATAGTGGGGTAATCTGCTGGAGAGTCCCACAGCCTCTGGACTGAGAGAGTCAAATAGGTGGGAAAGAAAAATGTTGGGAGGAGGAGGAGAAAAAAGCCTTTTCCAACCTCTTTTAGATTAACAGTTCCTGGGCGAGTTCAAAAAGGCTTTGTTTGTGCTCCAGTTAGCCCCGTTCCTCCCTGTGCATTTCCATTAGGTCTTGTTTTCCACTATGCTGTGCTGCTGGCGTGTGTGTATACGCAGGCATACATGTGCGTGCGCGCACACACACACACACACGCACACGCACTCGCGCACACACACACCACAAGCTTTTGAGCTCCCAGGAAGAGCACCATTTCCTCTGCAAAAAGAATAAATTGGAGCCCATTCATAAAAACGCTTGAGAGACACAGATCCGGAAAGAAGTCCTTGTTTTCCATCCAGCGCCCAGTGTGTGAACTCACTGAACTGTGTTGATTAAGGAGAGGTTCCGGCCCAGTGCAGTCAGTGTGAATCTCAGTCCCTGAGCTTTATCTATAGCAGAAGGTCAACAAGCTGAAACTGGTAAATCTTCTGCATTTCTATAGCACCTTTATCCCAAGCGCTTTACTATGTGATGAACATTCACCCATAGCCGTACAATGTGCGACACGTTGTGAGCTTTTTTTTCGGTAAAGAGATTTAGTGTAGAAAGAAAAACGGTGGTGGCCTATTATAGACCCCTCTGGGGTCAACAAATTATATAGGGTTTAGGTGGTTGAAGGAGGTGGCCCAACAAGTTCAGTCCATTGACTATGATTCATGAAAATCAACCTGCTTGAGATGGGTAATCCAGCACGGTGAACAGGGGTCATCAACATGTCCGTACAAGACTTGTGGCAAGACTTGTCCATGTCCGTGGCACATTTTGTATCTTGGTTATAATGTGTACATAATCCTAAATATGCACAATATCTTTTTTAAATCATTTGTTTGAATGATTTTGGTGACTAGTCGTAAAGTGTCGGGATGACTAGTACCGGTACATGATTGCATCGGGTGAGGATGCAAGATGAGACAGACAGCTAGAAGTAATGTTTGCTAATAGCTGCCTTAATTCTTACATTGTTCCACTGGCATACCTTACTTCATACCACCTACGCAATGGTCTGAGACTTTCTCATCAACATCGAATACTTGTTCACTGTAACGGAAACCACAACTCTGGAAAACTAACAAATGAGTGGGGCAGTGTGAATTAACACAGGATTGACCCTGGCAGCATATCAATGGTACAGGTGTGTTACCTGTTTATTAAGCTACTACTATTTTCAACCACATCTAATGAAACATCAGTTAAATGAGTTTGGGAACAGACCTCATGAGACAAAAGACATATAGTATACAACACATTATTTTTGATGGAAAAATGTATTGCAACAGCTATACAGTAACTCGGTAAGTGAAGAAAGGGAACTTGGAAAGACAACTTTCTGACAAACCACAAATCATTTGACTAGACCTTTCCAGCAGACGTAAAACTGAGAAAAAGGAACTGAAATCTCAGCCACATGTATTTGTGTACCATACATGGAACTGGATAGAGCTCTCTCATCATTATTGTACTGTAAGTATTTGTCTCATCAGCAAGAACTGCACGCGTGATGGTGAAGAAAGATAACTTAGAAAGACACTTGCGGACAAACACACATCATTTGACTAGACATTTCCAGCAGACAGAGAACTGAGAAAAATGGAAAGATATATATATATATATATATATATATATATATTTTAAAATATTTGTTAGTGGCTCAGTATTGTGGCTATAGTGTTTATGCAGACACACTAGTCTAATAGTGTTAACATGTGTAGCACACTGGCATAGACACTATGGTATTAGTTTACATTTAGTGCTAGTCATTTGGGTTTCTGGTAAAATTATTGACCAGTTATTTTGTATGTGTGTGACAAATTAAATATTGATCAAAATGTCCGTCACAAGCTGGCATGGTGATGACCCCTGTGTCATGGCGCCTTCACATTTTAGTGTATTTTAAAGTCTTGTTCAAAGTAGTCCCTTGAGAAAACATTTTTGAAGGAAACATCCATGACTTAACTGTACGATGATGTTTAGCTAACATAGACTCAGTTATTCAGCTGAGTTTGGTAACCTCATAATGGCTATGGGGAAAATGTAAACAAATGCGAAATCTAAAAAATTAAATCATTGACTAGGAAAATGGTATGTTTATGTACGATATACTGTCTGGTCGAAGCTGTGAATAGACAATGACATGTATTGAGGGCGGGTGGTCTTTTTTAAACAGTGGTTTCATGCTGTGTTCATGTGTGAACCTTGACCTTGCAGGGCCTACAGTACGGCCTGTGTTTGTCATCGTCTGTGTGAAATCTGACAGCAGAGACGAGGGCATGATTAAGCTTTGCCTCATGGGTCTGGGTATTTATAAAGTTTAACACTGGCCTATTTCTGTGCCCATTATTTAAAAAAGCGATCTGCACTAATGTTGATTCACGTCAGCTGACACAGTTCACACAGCATGCGTTCGACGCGGCACGCTCGCTCTGCCATTTGCATGGAAGAGAAGGAGAGAGAGAGAGAGAGAGAGAGGGTGGCGTGCAGTGGTGGAAAAAGTGCTAAAATTCTTCACTTACGTAAAAGTACCAATACTGCAACATAGAAATACTCTGTTACAAGTAAGTCCAGAATTCAAAATTTACTTCAGTAAAAGTACAAAAGTATTGGCATCAACATGTACTTAAAGTACCAAAAGTAAAAGTACTAAAATATTTGAAAATAGCAGACAAGCTCACAACGTGTTGCGATCTTGTAGATCGGCTATTTTCAAATAACCTAGGTATAAAATAGGGCTAAAGTGGTTGAGTATGTTTCATAATATAATGATTTCTATCTGCAAAGTAACTAGTAACTAAAGTTTTCAAATAATTGTAGTAAAAAGTACAATATTTGCCTCTGAGATGTAGTGGAGTAGAAGTAAAAGTATTTTACTAGGTACAAATACCTCAAGATTGTACATTAAGTACAGTACTTAAGTAAATGTTCTTTCCACTGGTGGCATGGAAGGTGTGGATGGCTAAGATAGTTGCGTCTCCTCTCTGTTCACCTAGTCTATTCCACTCATTTGAGCCTCAAGAAACCTTCCTTTCTCAGTGTGAAATATGTATGGGTGCATTTGTAGCTCCAAAGAGAGAGAGGGCTTGATGAAACTTTGATGTGTGGACCAAAGAGATGTATGGCTGGTGCCAGAGACCAGGCGAATTGACTTTATCTCCCTCCAATGGATTCCAGACAGCTTACATGTTTGCCTCTCTCTCTAGCTCTCTCTCTCTCTTGTGCTTTCTATCTCTCACGCCATCGCTCGTGCTCTCTCTCTCTCTCTCTCTCTCTCTCTCTCTCAATTCCCCTCTCTCTCCCATTCGCAATAAGGCTCTCTCACTCTCTGTATTGCTCTATCACTCAAATCTGGCTCTAATGCGCTCACTATCTGTTTCACTCCCTCCCTCCCTCCCTCCCTTGCTCCACGTCTCTTTCTAATATCTCAGACGTGCCCGCCTGCTACGACAGCCCTCCCTTACCCTGCATTATCTTTTGAGTTTAACGTGCACAGGTTTCTGTGTTGTGCAATAATGAGATACTCATAGCGTGCCGTCATTTGATAAGAGACCGCACTCTTAAATCCATCTGTGATTTTTTTTTTTCTTCCTTGAAATGACAGCTTTTTTTTTTTTTACTATGAATAGCTAATCTTGCTCAGTACACACAGATTGCTTCTCCTGATATCCTGCAGCATGCTCCGCATATCAATGAGCCTGCAGATATATTCATTCTGCCAGAGTTTTTTTTGTCTGCCAGCGGTGGTAATTTCACCTCAGGCTATAATATAACCCATTCAATCCGGAAACGCATCATTTGTGTCATTTTAGATTTATTTGGCTATTAAAAAATAGCAGGTATACAAGCTCACAGCACAAGTGCCGCGCTATGAGCTTGTAGATCTGCTATTTTTGAAAAATCATGAAAAATTGGTGCAAATCTTTGAATATATTTATCTACATTTTTAACTCAAATCTTTGCTTCTGGGGGTCCCTGGAACAAAATATTTTGAGATGGGGGTCCGTGGACAAATACATATCATTTTGAGTGGTCCTTGACATGAACTTTTTTTGAGAACCACTGATATTATAGCAACATAGTTTTTTTTACCCCAAAACAACTGTGCTAATCCCCAGAACCAAAGATTTGAGTTATATATTCAAAGATTTGCACAAAGTTTCAAGATTTTTCGCCCAAAAATTGCAGATCTACAAGCTCGTAGCGCAGCACTCGGTGCCGCGCTATGAGCTTGTAGATCTGCTATTTTTTTAATAGCCCAGAGTATAAAATAATGGTTATAGCTAAAAATCTAAAATGACACAGCTATGTTTTCCCGGACTTAATGGGATAAAGGACCTGGGGGTGAACCTGGACCTTCAACACTGTGTGTGTGAATAAAACCTTTTGCCACGGAATACCGACGTAACAGACCTTCAAAGCCTGCATACACCTCCCTGCTACGCTCAGCATCTCTGCTCATCAAAGTCTGTTTTGATGCCTAGTGCTGCCGCAACATGTTACCCAGTGATTTGAATAGATGTAAATGGACAACAGAGCGGCAGGCTCTCTACTGTTGGACACATCAGTTAGATTATTTGCATGGCAGTAGATGTTGCCGCGCTGCGACTCCATCCGCTGTGACTGATCCAGTCCATGTTTGTTGGCCTGTTGATGATTCATCCCATAGTGGCCAGGCTGACTGCTCCATCTAGCTGACCTGACGGAGGCTACACACATCTCATACTTTATCACGTGCTATGCTCATACATGCTATAAAATGGAACCCTGTAAATTAAACATATCGTTGCTGTCCGGCAGAAACAAAAATTTTCCGCTTTTGCATTTTTTTTCCATAAATCAGTGCTATTGAACACCCTTTACGTCTGTGTGTTGATTCAAAAAATATTGAACCAATGAAAAGCATTAAAAAGCGCTTCTGACAAAACCAGCTAACTCCTTTGGATCCTCAAACTTTCTGCTAAACCAGCTAACTCCACCAAAGGAGGGTGGATTTGGCTGGTTTTGCTGACTCCAGGCTCCACGCCTTTTTGACCTCCAACCTCATTGTGAGCTTGGGGGGTCCATTCAGCTGTTCTTCTTATCAATGATGAACAAAACCTCCTAACTCCACTTTTTGTTTTGTTTTTGTCATTTCCTGAAAAATGAACATTTTGGAGTTAGCCGGACAGCAGAGATGTATAATGTATGTGTGTTAATATATACAGTGTATATATACATAGTAACGTAGGCTGTGTGTCTAATCTCCATCTCTGTTAATAGCTCACTGACTCCCCGGCTGTGAGAGAGACAATTGTAGTAGCCGAGGAGGTCAGAAGTGAGTTTGCGGTCATGACAGCAAACTTTACTCTGTCAATGGTTCATTTGCTCTACTTGATTTCTTTTTGTGTGTGTGTGTGTGTGTGTGTGTGTGTGTGTGTGTGTGTGTGTGTGTGTGTGTGTGTGTGTGTGTGTGTGTGTGTGTGTGTGTGTGTGTGTGTGTGTGTGTGTGTGTGTGTGTGTGTGTGTGTGTGTGTGTGTGTGTGCGCGTGCGCATCAGACTATAAGAATTACAGCAGTTGGGTCAGATAGTCGCAGACCGAAGCTGCTGATGAATTGATGTTCAAAGTTAGTGAGGCGTATGTATGTCTGTCTGCCGTTTCCTCAGTCTAACCGCCCACTTCAAATGCCAACCCAGCCCAGTTGCCATGACGATCCAGTGTTCACGACAGCATGTTTTTCTTGATGCGGGTTTGTGTTCACAGCCCCCCCACCAGCATGCGGCGACCAACGACTTACAGACTTTTGCTGTAGCGGGAAGCCAGCCAGGTGGTTTCTTGGAGTGTCCTGTAAACTTAAGGGAGGTACCTGGGCAGGTACACTGTCTTTGGAAAGTCACTCTGTATACATAACAAGCTCACAGGGACAGACCTGGCGTCCTTTTCTCCAGACCCACTTGTCCAGGGCAGTGGCGTCAGTTCAGCAAAAGCTAAGGTATGGCAAGGTTAGGGTTGCCAACTCCCAGAGGTTAAAATAAGTATTTCACCTGCATTAGGCTACTATTCATGATTATGTATATTTTTTAATTTTAATTTTATTTTTTATATATATTTTTTTTTCTGGAGCCAAGGTATGGCACCTTGCCATATACCCAATTGACCTCCCTGGTCCAGGGTTCGACGGCAGAAACAGGCCCCTGAATGGAGCACAAATGATCTCCATGTACTATACCACCATGTTTACTCTGGCTTTACCGCTGTTGGAGGGGAAATCGCTTGCAAACATATTGATGCTAACGTTATGCAAGAGACTCCCTTTTCCCACACTACTTTCTTACTTGTCGCAGCAACATATTTAGAGCATCTTATCCATGTTGTAACCTCGGAACGGCATCAGCTGCAGTGTACAAACTGCTCGTGCAGGATTGCTGAGAGAGGCTAGAGCTAGCTTGCGAGTTTTCAGTGTGTTTAATATGCACCACACACACACTGACGGAGGTTGTTATGGCTGGGGGGGGGGGGGTTTAGACAAACGAGTAACACTTAACTTCCGTCCCTAATTTGTTTCTGCCTTTTACCTCTTGTTTTATAATCCTCCTGTGCTCTCATTCTTTGTAAACACACTCTCTCTCTCGCTCTCTGTCTGTCTCTGTCTCTCTCTCTCTCTCTCTCTCTGTCTCTCTCACTTTCTGTCTCTGTCACTCTTTACTAACTAGCTCTGGCGTCGTCTTCACAGTCATTGCAGACCTCAATTTATTTATTTAATTGACATAGCTGGAGGAATCAGGCCACGTGTGCATGGATTACGCTGCAGTTCTATTCCCTAATAAGGCAATTACAGGCTTTTCTGCTTTCTAGTAATTCTACGGCACTTCCTGCACATCATCGAACGAGACCTTGATGTGGGTGAATGCACAGCCAGAGGTGTTTAGTTCCATTCATTAGATACAGACTTACTGTAGCACCACCACTGACAACACATGGAGATAAATATGTCTGGTACACATACTGTACTGAAATACTTAATGAAGGCGAAACACACCTCCATTCAGACTATGGTCATCTGAATTAAGTCCACAATGAGTGCAGAAAGACTTTATATATCCTTGACCAATTAATTAGTGACGTGATTAACTGGGACCTTGAAGAGTCATTGAAGAGACCTCTGAAGAGGCAGACTATATGCACCCTTTTCTTTTAATCATTTATAGTGCTCTCTCTGGGACAATAAAAGCTGAAAACATTCATCCTAAACTCAATGTCATTGGCTCCCTATACAAAACAGTATTTATTATGGTGAAGATGCATATTGTACCATTTGACATATGGATGGGTGGGGTTATACATTATTTTGTGTGTTTGTGTTTGTTGGTGGATGTGGTGGCTATACATCGTACATCTGTTTGTATAATGGGGCGGCAGTGGCTCAGGGGTTAGAGTGGCCGGTAGAGTGGCCGGATGTTCGATCCCGGGCTCCCCCAGAGTTGCTGTCGAAGTGTCCTTGAGCAAGACGCTGGGCCCCTAATTGCTCCCGGTGAGCAGGTTGGTGCCTTGCAATGGTTTCCTCCGCCATCGCTGAATAGTGAATGGTGGAAAACGGCATTGTCATTAGTGTTTTAACCTCGCTTTACTTGACACGGTACAGTAGCTGAAATAATATTGCAAAAGTGGTGCACTATTATTTCTTTGTTGAAACCTGATTGCATAATGTGTTACTTATGTAATGTAGGCCTATTTACCCCCTAACACGTTTTCATTCCAATCATATTTCCCCGTATCTACTTTGCGTTATCATTTCTTTGACAGAGATGAATGGAATAGTTGAGGTCAGGTAAGGAAATGCGTGTTGACATTTAGAGGTCTTTGGTTGCCATAGGTGTGGGGGGGGTTTGAAAATGCAGCACTGTTGCTTTTCATAAAGCAGCAGGATACTACCTCTGTGTCGCAGTTACAGTATCTACACAGTTCTCAAAGTGGGGTCCGGGGACCCCCAGGGTTCCAGGGGGTCCCCAGCTAAATGTGTTAATATAGCATCACAATAATTTTAACCACTTTAACCTTTTATACTTTAGCTATTCAAAAATAGCAGATATACAAGCTCATAGCGCGGCACCGAGTGCCGCGCTATGAGCTTGTATATCTGCTATTTTTGAATAGCCAAAGTGTAAAATAATGCTTTTTAGCTCAAATCAAAAAAGTGACACAGATGCGTTCCAGGTCTTAATGGTTTAAGTGGGATAACAACACAACTCATCCAGTGTTGTGGACCAGCAAGACCTGTACACGTGCAGTATACGGACGCGAAAGCACACACACACACACACACACACACACACACACACACACACACACACACACACACACACACACAGACACAGACACAGTCAAACTGAACTATTCTTAGAAATGCTGTCGAAGCAAAACAAAATGTTTGAAAACACGCAAGACTCAGCAGATGCCATTATGTCCCGCAACCCTGAATGACCGACCCCAGAGTAGTCGTCAAACTCTGTCAATGCTTCACCATCTGCAGGACGGCCGTTTTGTAATAAAAAAACGTCATCGTAGAGCTGTCAGCAAATTCCCCGGCTGACTCGACCTATCGGCTCAAATGACTTCGCCGGGCCTTTTTGTGGTACAACAGTTTTTTGGGAGGTTTTAGGAGATCCATTCAGTACGTCGTATAGGCTGCCGTCCATATTGTCCAGACTGTCCTCTCCTCCTCTCTGCCTCGCATTTCCGCTTCAACTCCCTAAGTGTGTCACAGATGTGGGTCAGTCTTCTCCTGGCTTTCTTCCCCTGGACTCAAGTCAATTCAGCTTAGCGGAAAGATAAGTAGGTATCAAATTTAAACACCTTGGAGGAGCTCTGGGCCTACGGTCTGACGCACTTAAAATACCACCAGACCGCCCCTCCGGGAGAGACGGGCGAGACGAGACAAGAGGGAGAGAGAGAGAGAGTAGTATGCTGTAGCTAGAACAACAGCTGGCCCATTCGAGACATAATAGTGGGAGTTATAATGTGTTTGTGTTTCATGCCAACAGATCAAAAGACAAGAGGGTGATGAGTTTTATCAGACTGTAACCTCTCTGTCTTTACTCCATATAAGTCAGTGGTACTCAAACTTTTTCATGTCAAGGACCCCCAAAATGATATGTATTTGGCTGCGGACCCTCATCTCAAAATATTGTGTTCCAGGGGACCCCCCAGACGCAAAGATTTGAGTTACAAATGTTCGCTTAAAAAAAAAAAAAAAATCAAACATTTGACAAATAGCAGATCTACAAGCTCATAGCGTGGCACTCGGTGCCGCGCTATGAGCTTGTAGATCTGCTATTTTCTAAATAGCCAAAGTATAAAATATGGATAAAGGGGTTAAAATGATTGTTATGCTTTATTAACACATTTTTGCTGGGGACCCCCTGGTACCCCCGCAAGGACCACTGGGGGTCCCCGGACCTCACTTTGAGAACCAATGCCATAAGCAAGTAGTCTTAGAAACCAACCAAACTATACTTGGGTCATGTCCAGTACGCCCCCTGGACATGACCCAAGTACCGTATGTCATAGGGACTTACCCCAATCCGAATCTTGATGCTCGAGTGCCAAGCAGGGGGCATCTTATTCAGGGAGGCATCTTTTTACCAGCTTGCAAAGCACGCTGGTCTAAGAAGAGACTGAGTCTAGTCAACAACACTTTCTAGACACTTTTTCATCATTGGCTGCCCTTTAAGTCAATGAGGATACTTTCCCATACTCTGAACTCCCAAGCTATGGTACTAGACACGCCTCTCGCTTCTATGGCAGTGTTGCCAGATTCTGCGAGACAAATCAGAGAAAACAGAAAGCAAGCTGGGATACATGACTGAGTCATGTCTTGTTTTATAGTCTTTGGTAGGACTCGGCGACAGATTGAACCGAGACCACCCAGTATCTGGGCGGACACTTTAACCACAAGGCCACTCAGCTGTGTTTTACTCCATAATGACTCAATATTCTTTATAACTGCTGCCGAAAACAAAATGATTGCCTGCTCTGCGAGCTTGTAGATTGGCTATTTTTGAAATAGGAAGACCTTTGTTAGTCAGAGGAAATAAAAGTCTGCACACCGCGGTATTGAAAAAGCTACGCTTATATATTTATTGCTGTCAACGTTTCGATCAATGTAGATCTTCATCAGGACCTTTTGTTAGTCCCACTGAGGAAATTCGGTTTCTGCTTCACCCAGCTGATGTCTGCTCAGATGGTTATGATGAGCACTCGTGGGGGAGCAGTTGGGGATTAAGTGTCTTGCTCTGTTTGACACTTTGACACATAGCCGAGGCCGGGACGCAACCTTATGTTTCCCAGACAGCCTTCTCTACCCATTTTAACTATGTCCGCCCTACAACAAAGTATATTGGGTTTAACCACATGAACCCTAGCGTGCCTATTCGGGGTGTGTCATAATAGGCAAACATTTGGCCAAAAATAGTCGAACATTCGTCCAAAATAGCTCTGTGGGCAGAGCAGATGACCACAATAAAGGAAAAGCTTATTTTACATAACGGTACAGAAAACTATTTTCAGAGCAGTCTGAACTTTGAGCTCTTTGCTCACAGGGATTACTTTATCATTCTTTCTCCTGCATCATTATAAACTTTGGCCAGGTTTTAATTTGAACATGCAACACTGTAGCATTACATGACAGAAAATAAGTAACAAGCATTATGGTTTCCCTTTAAATGAACGCTGTGTACTTGTAGGTCTGGGCTCCATGGGTCTGATGTACAAACGCAACAGGCTGGCCGGATGAATGATTGGATTGTTTTGTGTTCCCACCGCGAGGGTCAACCTGTTAGCCTTTACCTTTCCCCTACCACTGCCTCTGTATGATCTATCAATGTTTCATGGCAGTCAGGGGAGGCTATAGGCTCACTGATCAAACTGACACACACGGAGAGAGAGAGAGAGAGACACACACACACACACCCCAGTGGTGGAAAAAGTACTCAAATTCTTTACTTGAGTAAAAGTACCAATACTGCAATATAAAAAATACTCTGTTACAAGTAAAAGTCCAGAATTCAAAATTTACCTGAGTTAAAGTACAGAAGTATTGGCATCAAAATGTACTTCAAATACCAAAAATAGAAGTACTAAAATATTTGAAAATAGCTGATCTACAAGCTCACAACGCGTCGCGATGCGACGCGTTGTGAGCTTGTAGATCGGCTATTTTCAAATAGCCTAGGTATAGAATTGGGCTAAAGTGGTTGATGTATGTTTCATAATGTAATAATTTATATCTGCAAAGTAACTAGTAACTCAAGTTTTCAAATAATTGTAGTGGAGTAAAAGTACAATATTTCCCTCTGAGATGTAGTGGAGTAGAAGTAAAAGTATTGGAAATTGGAAATACTCAAGTAAAGTACAAATACCTCAAAATTGTACTTAAGTACAGTACTTAAGTAAATGTACTTAGTTACTTTCCACCATTGACACACACACACGCACGCACGCACACAGACCGAGAAAGAGGAGAGGAGACAGGGAGACATGCAGTGAAAGTGGAGAGAATGGAGGCGAAAGCGCTCAGAGGGTGTGAGTGGACAACGTGGACGAGGATGGAAGAGAGAGAGAGAGAGAGTGAGAGAGAGAGAGAGCGCTTGCCCTCCAGAAACAAAGTGAAAAATGTAATTCATTTATTTTCGCGGTAGCAAGACCGCTTTGTCCCGACTTCAAAGGTTTCCTGTGGATGTCAGCGAGCTGATAGCTGAGAGCCGCAGAGCTGCAGTTTACCTGCCACAGTATACCAGCACTCTGAACACTTCTGAGTGGAAAGACACTGGCAGCAACACACACACACACACACGCACATGCACACGCATGCACACGCACCCGCGCACATTCACCCCACACACACACACACACACACACACACACAGACACACCCCCCCACACACCCCCCCACACACACACACACACACACACACACACACACACACTCATTTCTGGCACACATTCTTCAATAGAGAGATGAGACACGGATGAATACCTTTGTAGCCATTTCTCTAACTCCCAGTATTTATCTTGCAGTCAGTAAAGTTAACCTTGGAGGGGGGGGGGGGGTGTGTGTGTGTGTGTGTGTGTGTGTGTGTGTGTGTGTGTGTTTTCACGTGAGTTAATACCTGCGTGTATATACGTTTTTGTTTGTGTGCGTACATGTGTACCGTTTACCTTTTCGCTTGTGTGTCTGTATCTACATTTCTATGTTAATATTCATTTCAATCTGAAACACTCACGTCAAAGTAGATTTAACCATTTATTGCAACAAATGCAATACAGTTAAGCTTGGCGTTAAAGCTCCGCTCTTGGAGATATTCCCTGAATTTTGTCGAAGCAGCCTGCTAAGCATATATTCAGGGAATGCTAAGCAAATCCCCCATAGGGATACAATGTCAACAATAAGCTATACATTGACATATTAGTTTGAATTAGTATTTGAGCCTATGCCAGACTCTAAACAAAGCAGATATGCATGATAATCACAAGTATTTGAGCCTATGCCAGACTCTAAACAAAGCAGATATACATGATAATCACAAGTATTTGAGCCTATGCCAGACTCTAATCAAAAGGTGGAGGCTGGGGTGGAGGAGGAGCTAGCAGAATGCATTGGTCAGCAACCAAGAAAGACCTAGTGAATACGAAGCCGTATTTAAAGGAACCTCTTTGCTCATACGTGAGTTGTGATTGGAGTATGAATGTGTGATGTAATGACCAGCAGCGCTGTGAATGGCGAATAGAAAGCTGATGTTCAACATCAGCTGACTGACAGCTGATTACAGCTTTGGCGTGCAAGACTTCCGTGTCCTGCATGAACTAACAGTATGCTTCATATCTGCATTGTGTACTTGTCTGTGTGTGCATCTCTGAGTTTGTGTGTGTGCGTGCGCATGCACGTACGTGCGTGTGTGCTGACGCAGGAGGTGTGTATGAATAAGATCTTATACAGTTGGTGTTTTCCACTGCAGCAGATTAGAAGCCTCCACATTAACGCTTAGGAGGAAGACAATGCATCACACGATAACAACACATTGCAAAAAACACAACATTATGGAGGATAGAGAGGACGAAGAGGAGAGGAAAACCAGGGATGAACAGAGGGAGGGAAGGGAAGCCAGGATGAGAAGCAGGGAGGGGGGGGGGGGGCGTGGAGGGAGGGAGGGGTTCGGAGGGAGGCAGGATCGGACAAGACAGATGCAAGCTTTCATCTTTCATCAAGAACAGCTGCTGTTAAGATGGTAGACAAGCAGTGGGTGGGCAGGGATGGCAGGGGTAGGAAGGACGGAAGTAAAGATGGAGGGAGATATACAGTATGAAGGGAAGGGAAATGGATGGAGGAAAAAGGAGGAGGCAGGCATCCAGAGAGAAGGATGATGAGAGGGGAGAGAGAGGGAGTGAGTGAGAGGCACCTGTCCAACATGATGGATGCAGGAAAGAGAGGAGAGAGAGAGAAAACAGAGGGAGGGAGGGAGGTGGCTTGTATACCTCACGTTCCCTGTTTGTGTGTGTGTGTGTGTGTGTGTGTGTGTGTGTGTGTGTGTGTGTGTGTGTGTGTGTGTGTGTGTGTGTGTGCATGAGTGTGGCTGTTTGTTGGATTTTGTGTGTGTGTGTGTGTGTGTGTGTGTGTGTGTGTGTGTTTGAGAGGGAGAGAGAGAAAGAGCGTGCATGTGCATATGCTTGCAGACGCGTGCATTTTCCTGCGTGCGTGCCTGTGCATTACTTTGTATATGCATGTGCTTGTTGACGTTTTAGAACAAAGCAGACGGCCGTGTTTATCAGGGCAGTGGTTGGTTGTTTCTTGGAGCATGCAGCCTGCTGATAGCAGCTATCAGCTCCAGCCACCTGCCAGGAGGGCTGCAGCCGCCGTACCTTGTGTCCTCCCCCCCCCCCGCTCCTTCTGACCCCTAATCCCTCAATCCGTCTGACCGACCGCGAACCCCCACTCACCGCCAACACACACCTTATCACACACTGCTCTTTCTTTCGCTCAGATCTTTTCACTTAGTTACTTTTTAAAACGACCTTCGTAGCACACTGTCAAATCCTGTTGTAATTTAAAATGCAATTTCTTTTTTTCATTTCTGTTTCCTTCATTTTGATTTCTTAGTAGAGGTCAGTAGAGAGAGAGAGAGAGGAAACCAAAGGGCAGAGGGAGGAGATGTGAGACGAGAGGGGAGTCGGATTCAAACTCGAGTCGAGTCCTCGAGGCTGTAAGGAGTGTCTTAACCGGTTGAGCCACTTGCATTTGCATTTGTTTTCTGAACATTAGGCTTCAAATACCTTTTAAAACAACAATCTCAACAACGGCCTCCCTGTCCCTGGATGGTCTGCTAACTCTGCTTTACAAGTCGGCATGTACACTGTATGGGTTTTAACAGAAAAAGTCAGGTAAGCATCTGATTGGCTGGGCTGTAACATACTACTTATGGTTGGTCTAAGGAGGTCTGTGGTTGGTCATGCTTTTTTTCTCCCCCTTTTTTTCGTCGTTGGGGGATTCATAACCACTTTTTAATAGACGTGTCCCCTATTTCTATCTAATCTATTATCTAATCTGTCATCTATCTTTCTGGCCAGTGGCTGCTGCAAGACAAAGCTGTGCAATTCGTGAACACAGCTGCGTAGATCACTATAACGTTCTGGGATGAAGCCTCAATCTGGATGAATCTGCAATGTCCACATATTATTGATGAGTCGGCCGTGGTGAGCTCATATAGATTATAGATCATCTACTAGTCACTAGTTTTGTGCCTCAGGCCTTAATGCACTACGAAATGCATGAGGGCTTGTGTTGCTTGACAGATAGTGAAAAAGTAAACAATGAGCTGGTAGATGGATACGGCAGTAGATTGAGCTGATTAAACTTTTTTTGAGATCATCAGTGCGTAAGAGACAGCACAAGAGACTGCGTACCTCTGTCACACACCATGAATATCTTTTTATTTCTGCTTTATTTGCGCAGAGAGATAATGCAAGGAGAGTGAGATGGTTGGGATTTGGGTTGGATCTATTTGATATTTGTTTTGATATTTGTCTTTCCCTCTTATTCTTATTCATTCCATATCCCATTTCGCTTTTTGTATAGGATTGCCTCTCTAGTCAGTAAGAATACCTTGATGATTCTCGCAAGGGGCCCTCATACGAGGTCATTTCGACTATGCATGCTCCTCTTGGTATCACAACACCACCGAGGCCTTAAAAACAAGGCTCCAAAACATCCCAAAACAAACTAGTAAGGCTACTTCTTGGCCTCAAACACAAAACCCATCCAACCCCTGCTCATTTTGCTAGGATTGGATGGCTTAGGGTTGAGGACAGAGTACAGCAACTTACAATGGGCCTGGTCTACAAGATACGCCACAACATTGGGATCCCGCCGTATTTGTCAAAATACTTCCAAAACGTAAATGAAGTCCACGATCATAACACCAGAGGATCATGTTCACGGATCATGTTCCACAAACCCAGATTTGGCTCAACAAAGGGAATGAACTCGTTCTCATGCTATTCAACAAAAATGTGGAATGCCCTACCAAAAGGAGTGTAAAACCCTACTCACTTTCAAAACTGCCCTAAAGATACACCTTCAGGAGGCTGCAATTAAAAAATGGCCCCTGTCTAAGTCTTAACCTAACCCCCCCCCCCCCCCCCCCCCCCTGGCACTGTCTCTCAAACTTTTTCATGTCAAATCAAGAAAATTGAATTCTTTTTTTTTTTAATTTTGCACGCACATTCCCACTAGGCCGAGGACGACATGACACCCTTTTCACATTGGCCTGTTATAGCGCCACCACCAGGTCTAATTTAGCAAAACACATTTTTGGAACAAAATGCCTCAAAGCATGAACCGATTGCTGTGAAAGGCCCAAGAAGAAATGACACCCTTTTCACATTGGCCTATTATAGCGCCACAATAACCTACCTGACCTGGCGGAGACCTGTGCTCCGAGGAGCACTCTTTCTTACTCAAACAATACAGGTGGTCATTTGATTCAATGTTATTTTCAAAAAATATTCCTTATTTCAGCTTTAGCTCTGTGTGTGAAAAGGGACCTGTAAAGGTCCATGCTGTGAAGTGTTGTTGAAATGGTTGTGTGGCTCCAGCCGTCCACCGGGGCCAATTCTTTGTGAGATTGGAAAGCCTGTTGACAAAAAAAATAACCTGAAATACCCCTCTGGGGCCATCATGGAAGTGTTAGGTGTAGCGATGGTGGTTTATCGGTCCAATAAATTCTTTGAGGCAGGGTGTGGACTGTGGAAGTGGTTGGTCTGGGGACAGAAAAAATTACCTTTGAGCTGCCTGGAGGCGATGTGGGTCTAATTCACCTGTGATGGGAGTTGGCCACTTGATACCTATCCTCCCCACACACACACCGCGTTTCCTCTGAGAAGTCATTACCTAGGCTATCAAAGGACAGCGACATCACATCCTGAGTATTAGCGAATGCATGTCAATTGAAAGGGTCGCCTGCATACAGTATCCCTTGCTCGCTTTTCCATTCATTCGCCTCCGTGTTCTATTTCCTGTATGCATCTGTAATGCAGGCACGGCAGTGGGCGTTTCTTTGTCTCGTGCAACTGTGTGATTAAAAAGCTGTGTTGAATCCGTTCTTACTTGTTGGAGCTCTCCTAATTGCACGGAGCCATTTGAATGAGCCATTCTGAGTGAGACTCCAGCCAAGCTCATTTGAGCACTGCCTATCTCTATGAAAGCTGACTCATGTCCAAAAGAAAGTACGTACGTGCTTCCACATTTTAATGAGAGCTGCAGAGAAAGACACGTAGGCTTGGACTCAACATGGTAAGACCCTGATCATTATTGACCATAATGACACAGTGGTCATTTGAGTATGACATTATGTGCAAAACAGTCTCAATAGCATACAGTCAATAGCTGAGGAATAGTCAATAATAAAGGGCAGAAATTAACAACTTAAACCCTATATATTTCATTGACCGGAGTCCTACCGGAGACCGGTCTATCCTAGGCCCCCTCCTTTTTTCCCTCTACACCTTTTTTCCCTCTAACCTTTCTTTGCTGAAACTAGCCGATCTGGGTGTGCGATCCCCCTAGTGTGGAAGGCACACCCACACTTTGACCACAAAGATTTTTTTTTTTGCACCCATGGGTGCTTGGACTGACATGCACTACTAGGACACTTTTGGCACCATTGGGTGCGTGGACTTAAGTGCAAATACACACATTCACATCACATCATGCAACACGACATAATTTGCACGCATACATATGAAAGGACCGCGATGGAAATAAGCCGCTGTCTTTTTTTTGCGTTTTATCTTTAGATAATGGTGTGACAATCCTCCTATAATTTGACAAACCTCTGTGGTGGTGGTGAGACCAAAACCGTCTGCCCGGTTCTCCTCACTGGCTGGAGCAATTGATCTGAATTTGCACACAGCCATTGACCATTACCATGCCCACGGAACTGCGAAGCCCATTTTTCGATATGACCAAATCTCAGCTGTTTATTACTCAGCTGTTTATTAGCGTTTTTGTGTCAAAGAATGTCGCCATGGTTACGGGGCTGCCCAGCTATGGGACGAACTGCCTCCCGGGTTGCCAGATCATGTGCGCATATCCCCCCACGAATGCGTCGACCGGGTTGGACTAGTGTATGTAGTTTTACATATGTTTATTATCAATAAAGAGCTCAAAGTACAAGCTCACAACACACACAAAAACATTCACACAGCACTCACACAACCACATACTGCAAATTAAATATGTGTTCGCGCATTAAATATACAGAATGCACATACATTTCATTTTGTCTGTACACACAGACACGTAGGCTTGGACTCATGACCCAAATGTTTGTACATAAGTAACTCTCAGACTGCTGTATTATGCCTGAAGAAGGTCGGTCATCAGTGACCGAACCGTTGCTTCTCTCTCAATAAATTAATGTGCTCCTGTACCGTGCTGTTTGGCAGTGTGCGGGTGGATTATTGATGTGCCCTTGTTTGCCTACGCACCTGCTCTTATTCTAGGTGTGCAAAAGTTTTTCTCAACAGTCTCTACACAGACACACACACGTACAGGCACATATTTTATAGAGTGCAGATGTGGAGATGCATTATGCACATGCAAACTTCACAGAATGACACAATAATACACCATTTCATTTTACCCTATGTATGAATTCCCTCCTACATTCCTTCCCACAGAAACCTGGCTCTCTCTCTTGCTAGGCTTTTCAAGTAATGCTTAATGTATGCTCCACCGTACGCTGAAGTATGAATCAGGCATGAGGGATGTGTGACTTTGTGACTGAGAGACCACCATTACGGCTTTGTAAGACACAGGGTCCCAAAAGTCTCATCAACCCTGAGTCAAACGGGTCCTTGTGTAAACCCTTGTAAACCATTCAGGTAGCAGAGGACAGTTGAATGCTCGCATGATGCAACTCTTTCAATTTGGACTACACAACATGGTGTTAGTTTCCTTAATACATTCCCATTTAATTTGACAATATAGGAGCGCTGAATTTCACGCAGAACGGTTCAACCTCGCTATTCGCAGCATGAACCGAAGCCAATCACAGCTGTTCCAGTTTACCAGATTATTGTGGAAAGAGGTGCACGCTGCTGGAAGGACAAACAAATTGAAATATGTGACTAATGGCCAGTGTTGCAATGCTGATTTGGTACGCGGTTGCACTCTATTTTAACGATGTCACACGCACGTCGCTTAACACCTACACTACAGGTCACACACAATGGACAATTGATATGCATCTAGGCTCATTCGACATTCCTATTCATGCTGGTGTGACAACCGGCGGTCGGCAGCCTTTGTAAACTTTGTTGAGGTGTGAATTTAAAGTCGTTTCAAATCTATGCACGTTCCTGCGCGTGCTCCTGGTCAAATAGGTTCGTGCACGGCGTGCAAGGCCGTGCCATGAGCAATACAACCCTCCTAATGGCTGTCCGATATTGCACGTGAAATCATTCTCGTTCTTCAGCTGAATTCAAAGCCTCGCACCTGCAGTGTGTTCTGCCCAATGCTCTTAGATCCTGCTCAGTCGTACGACTTGTATAACACGCCGAAAATAGCGGATCATCGAAGTGCATTGCAAACGAGACATGTTGTGAGCTCGTACATCGGCTATTTCCGGCACGCGACGACGCTGTCATACAGTAAGAATAAATGGGGCTTTAGTCTTGACAGTCCTGTCCTATCGCATTTCCAACCAGTGGAGTCTACTACCCACACGTATACCCCACCCGCCTTCTCTTATTTCTCTGGAGACTGTCCCAGAATACAGCACTAAGCACATGGCATGACGGTGTGTTTGTCACCGCTTATTTTGGAGCCACAGAGTACATGAGACATGAGAGAGAAGTGGGGGCGACACAATGACACCATTACACACCCCCAAAACGTCAGCCTGTCACAGCACAGTAGCCAGCCATGTAGCGGCAAGCACGACGGACCTAGCGCTCTGATTTAAGAGATGCACAGTTTTAACCACTTGAACCCTTATAGCCTCCCTATTCTGGGCATGCATGTCATAACTCATAACAGGCGAATATTCGCCCAAAAATAGCGGAGCTTGTAGATCGGCTATTCTCGTCGAAGAGTTTGGGTGCAGAGGGAAATAAGGTAGTGGGCCAACCCGGGCCAAGGAATAGGATAGACCCATCGTGGGGCACCTTGGTCAACCAAGTAGTATACAGGGTTTAATTGGTTAACCCATTAAAACCGGGAACGCATCTGTGTAACCACCTAAACGATTATTTTATACTTTGGGCTATTCAAAAATAGCAGATGTACAAGCTCATAGCGCGGCACCGAGTGCCGCGCTATGAGCTTGTAGATCTGCTATTTTTGAAAAATAAAGAGAATTTGTGCAAATCTTTGAATATATATTTTTTGAAGCGAACATTTGTAACTCAAATCTTTGCTTCTGGGGGTCCCTGGAACAACATATTTTGAGATGGGGGACGGCGGCCAAATACATGTAATTTTGGGTGTCCTTGACATGAAAAAGTTTGAGAACCACTGATATAGAAACATACGTTTTTCAGAAAACTGTTAGGATTTGGAAGACATTTTGTAGAATCGGAACCTCAGGCCTTAATGGGTTAAAAGACACTTTACACTGTTCCTTCACGGACCAGCATCCTTATTACCAAGGTGTTTTGTTTTGAAGCCAAATGTTCTTGGCTTCAGTGCTGCAAAATGCTTGGAGCCTCAGGGTTTGTGCGCTCCTGTGTGATATTGGGCTATTTGATGTTCGTTTCTCTCCCGGAGGCACTTCGGGACTTTCAACAAGTCTCTTTAGCAAATGTATACACTTCACAGTACTAGTGTTGATTTTGACAGCAAATTTCGATTTAGTCATAGCCTTTTGAATACAATTCCATTTAGTTTTAGCCATGTTTTAGTCATCTGAAATGTTTGAGTTTTTGTCTAGTTTTAGTCGACTAAATCTACAGTTGATTTAGTCGACTAAAATGTATTTTGGCGGTGCCTTGATGGCGTCCTAATGGCTGATTTTACACTTGGTTGCATGCTGAAAATAGCAGATCTACAAGCTCACAACGCGTCGCGTGTGAGCTTGTAGATCTGCTATTTGTGAGCTTGTAGATCTGCTATTTTCAGAGCGCAACACTCGAGCGCAACCAAACATAAAATGACTTGTCTCTTAGTTCTACTGGATCTCTTCTCCACTCGTCCCTCACTAACATTTTAGTCTAGTTTTTATTTGTTGACGAAATTGTTAATATATTTAGTCTTAGTCTTAGTCATCGTAGCTTAGTTTTTATTTAGTTTTCGTCAGTGAAAAAAACACAGTACACTGCTGTTTTTTGTTAGTTTTTTTTGGGTACATTATTAGTATTTCTCTGCATTTCATTCTGATGCCATATGAGCTGTCTTTTAAAATTTGGGACGACAGGTTGAAAGTGGTTAAGCAAGCTCTCGTTGTTGCTTCTTGCCATGAATATTCATTCATCCCTCCATTCCAGCAGCACCCCCCCCCCCCTCATCACAACGCCCAGAGCCCTGTGGAGTACACATCCATTTGGAAGCATGGAAGCTGTCAAGCATTACAGCTTGTAAATGAGCTAGCGGTGCCGCCGCTGTCGGTCTGCCCGAAAATCACTGCCTTCATAATTCTGCAACTGTCTTATACTTTAGTTAAGGAGAGAGAAACCTATAATCTGAATAATGTATTTTTTTTATCCAGTACATTCTCACATTGGATTACCTTCTAGCTGGTGAAAGTATAGTGAAATCAACCACTTTGAACCTGGCATCCCTATTTTGTGCATGTCATATGCCAAAAATTCCCCAAAATAGCAGATCTACAAGTTCAAGTTGTGAGCTTGTAGATCGGCTATTTTGGCAATTTTTTAAAATCGTGCTTAAGGAGAGAGAAACCTATGATCTGAATAATGTATCCCTATTTTGTGCATGTCATATGCCAAAAATGCCCCAAAATAGCAGATCTACAAGTTCAAGTTGTGAGCTTGTAGATCGGCTATTTTGGCAATTTTTTAAAATCGTGCTTAAGTGTTTAAAGTTTAAACTATCCCTCGTTTTGCTGAGGACCCGCTGAAACCCGCTCAAGGACCTCTGGGGGTCCCCGGACACCACTTTGAGAAACACAAATATCACCATAATTTCACTGACTTCATCCTACATCCTTCTCTCCCTGTCGTTCCCCTGATGATGATTCATTGTCGTACAAATAACTACGGTGGATGGTCAAGATTTCAATTTATCCCCTGAGCAAGAAGGCAGACTCTATTAGCTCGATGGTAAAAAAAAAATCGGCACTTCCGCGGTAGAAGAGAAAAGTGTAGTGCAGCTTTAATAGCATAGAATTACTAGTTTTATACGTTGCGTCGCGGCCCATTGTGAGCTTGTAGATAGGCTAATTTCACTATTTGTAAAGGTTTTACAGAATTTATAAACATTTTTAAACCCGACAGCGATGTGGAAATAATAGATGGAAATATGACATTTCTCGTAATTTCATCCAGCTGTTGTTTGTCCATATAATATGAATGGGAACAATTCAAACTATTATGCTAAACAAAATAATTGCGCTTGGCTAAAAAATAATTGCGATCCGGCAATTATGTATAACAATTGACAGACAGCCCTGCTATATCCAAAATACAGCCGTGCAGTGGAGTGTCCCCGCTGGCCAGTAAAGTCTGTGAAAACTCATTACCGCAGAGCGCGACAATGTTCTTTGATCTCAGCTCCTACACGCCCCAATCAGCAAAGCTCCGCATTGTGGAAGTCCCAACGAAGAATATTTTATTCAAAGCACCTCATATCACGTTTTTCATCAAATTGGGCCTCTGGTAGAAAATTAAAGTCCTCCACACCCCCCGTGAACGAAGCAGAGAGACATTTTGACAGCACAGCAATGCAGAGAGAGATCAGCGATACATTTCACCACGGAGATGTGCTCAAATAGCTATGCAAATTTCCCCCCCACCACAGCACAGAAATATCCTGTGTATACAGACAGCATATGCTGCGAATTACAAAACCATGCAGGTAACCTGCTTGCGTTTCGAAACTAAAATGTGGAGAAGCAGCGTTTGTTTTTTTATGCACCATATCTGGAACAAACTCCCACAAACCTTGCAGGTCTGATACCTACCGTCAGTTCTTTTAAAATCAAAGCTAAAGACTTTCATGTTTTGCCGCTGTCTTTTCCTCAGGTTCTTTGATTCGTTTCTTGTGCTGCACTGTAATTGCGTTCTCGTAGTTTTGTTTCAATTTAGCTTATTCTCATTTTCTATTCTCTTTTAAGACCTGGAACGCATCTGTGTCATTTTTTGATTTGAGCTAAAAAGCATTATTTTACACTTTGGCTACTCAAAAATAGCAGATATACAAGCTCATAGCGCGGCACCGAGTGCCGCGCTATGAGCTTGTAGATCTGCTATTTTTGAAAAATCAAGAAAATGTGTGCAAATTAATATATTTATATTCAAGCGAACATTTTTAACTCAAATCTTTGCTTCTGGGGGTCCCTGGAACAAAACATTTTGAGATGGGGGTCGGCGGCCAAATACATATACATTTTGGGTGGTCCTTGACATGAAAAGGTTTGAGAACCACTGATATATAGAAACATATACGTTTTTCAGAAAACTGTTAGGCTTTAGAAGTAAGAATCGGTCTCAGGTCTTAAAACTATGTTTACTGCAATTTTTAATTGGATTCAAACATCCGTTAGTAGTGCGTTTCCTCTTTGTCTAAAAGGGTCTCAAATGTTTTGTGTGAAGCACTTTGAACTGTCTTGTGCTGTACAAATAAACCTGCCTCGCTTTGCTGCCGTTTGGAGGAATTGGAGGAGTTTGATGTGCTGGATGTTGTTGTTTGAAGAGCAGAGGAGTGACCCCCTTCAGCAGAGATAGACAAACAGAGACAAGTAGAAACATTGCCACAGGGGCCTCGCCTCGCGCAGGTTCAACATGTTCATTAATTTCAGCAGTTTTGCATCCCGTCAGCCCCTCGCCGGCTTCCTGGACGTGCCTTGGATCTTAATGGGCTGCGGCCCCACTCGCTGTTTTGAGCACAACTGCCCCAGGAGAATGAGAACGAGAAAGAGAGAGAGAGAGAGAGAGAGGGTGATAAACTGAGAGATAGAAGGAGCGAGGCGACAGAAATGTACAGATAAAAAAGAACAGATGTCACTGGAAATAGATGAAAGAAGTGAACGACGCAAGGCGTTTGTACTTCTGTGCGTGTACAGTACTAGTACTGCATGTGTCTGTAACATATGTACATTACGTTAGTTAACATTGTGTGCTGGATTTGGCTGAATCTCAGTGTTACTCCAGTCTCACTGCATGGAGCACTAATTTGTCGCATGCGTCGGCTCGTCTTCAGATGATGCCGACATCGTGCGCCACACGACAGCAAGGCTGCAGCAAAAAGCTGACTGGGTTCTTTCATGTATAGTGTCTTGGCAGGAGCTATACAACACCACATGTTCTACGCAGATGATACATACGTGTTCATTGATAATTGATTCATACAGAGGGCTTTCAGAGCACCACGTGTGAAAGCCTTTGTAATGGACCTCATGCTTATGTCAATAAAGAGGTTTCCGATTCCGGGGTCTAGGATGAAATAGAAGTTATTTTGAGAGCGTTTAGGCGTGACACGTTCCATGTCAGTGTCACGCTGTGTGACCTGACCCCCCCCCCCCCACCCCGCCAGGCTGTGCAGGATGGTTGCTTTGCCATGAGCAGTTGGTGGAAAAAGTACTCAAATTCTTTTACTTAAGTAAAAGTATCAATACTGCAATGTAGAAGTACTCCCGTTTACAAGTAAAAGTCCGGAATTAAAAATTTACTTGAGTAAAAGTACAAAAGTATTGGTATCAAAATGTACTTAAAGTTCCAAAAGTAAAAGTACTAAAATGTTTTAAAATAGCAGATCTACACGCGTTGTGAGCTTGTAGATAGGCTATTTTCAAATAGCCTAGGTATAAAATAGGGCTGAAGTGGTTAATGTTTTATGATGTAATAATTTATATCTGCAAAGTAACTAAAGTTTTCAAATAATTGTAGTTATACAAGATTTTCCTCTGAGATGTAGTGGAGTAGAAGTAAAAGTATTGAAATGAGTAAATACTCCAGTAAAGTAAAAAAATACCTTAAAAGTACAGTACTTGAGTAAATGTACTTAGTTACTTTACACCACTGGCCATGAGTTAGTTCAGTTGTGTGGGTTTGGAGTGGACTCAGCCCCCCTTTCCACTCTGCACGATACTGAATATCAGCTGTGTGGCTGAACGGGGGCCCCTTGAGGGCACACAGCACAGACCCCACTGTGGCGCTTCTTCCTGGAGCCCCACTGTTCCACCAGGGCCTCACACAGAGCTCGCTCTCTCCAAAGAGACTTCAAAGGTTGGCCATTTACTGGCCCAATGGAGGTGCTAACCTTTGACTCAAACTCTCTCTCTCTCTCTCTCTCTCTCTCTCTCTCTCTCTCTCTCTCTCTCTCTCTCTCTCTCTCTCTCTCTCTCTCTCTCTCACACTGCAAACAGGGACGGTGAAATCCTTATCTCAGTCGGACACAGGGATAGAGTGTTTTAATTTCCGCCTCCCCTGTACAGCTACGAAGTTTTTTCACATGGAGAGAAACGGCTTTTTTAGGACCCCTGGTGACAGTTCCATACACAGTAGCAGGAAACTACTATACTGCGTTCTCAGTTTCAGGCTGAGTCTGACAGGAAAAAGCTCATTGGATAAGGCTGGGTTCGGGGTGACACTTTATGCTAATTGGTTGGTTCGGGTAAGGGCTCGGGCGCGGGCTGTCCAAAAGAAAAATCCAAAACAAATACCGTACTAGTGCAAGCAATGTTTTTTAGACAGACAAACAAGGTCTAAATCAATACACCCATCAGCATGAGAAGCAGCTCTCGACAGCTCAAACGTGTAAAGCCCATAATACAGGACGTGTTCCGCTTTGCCATTTTCACCTGCTATAGAAGAACTGGTGTCTGACGTGAGAAGTTGATTAGATGCAACACATGTCAACAAGCATTATGATCTAGAAACTGTCTTAAAACAGACATTACCAATTCTCTCTCTCTCTCTCTCTCTCTCTCTCTCTCTCTCCCTCTCTCTAATATAATATTAATATAGAACGTGTATGTAATTCAGTGAATATCATAGGTAATCTCATAAATAGTAATTGTTATATTATTTATATCTGATTGATTACATATATTTTAATATTTTACCAAGGTGAACAGTACTGTGTGTGTGTGTGTGTGTGTGTGTGTGTGTGTGTGTGCGCTCGTGCACTTGTGCGTGCGCGCGTGCATGCGTGCGCGTGCACTCGTGCATGCGTGCGTGCCCTGACAGCCTGGAGAAGGTGCAGATACTGAGGTAGAGGCTGCAGATTGAGTGAGTTGGTCCACGTCTCCACCTGATAACACCGTCTGGACACACACACACACTTTTCAGCCTGCTTAATTTTCCACATCATGTCCCCTCTCCCCCTTTAGAGAGAGAGAGGGGGGGAGAGAGAGAGAGAGAGATGTGCAGGCTGATAGAGGGATGGGGTTAGTGGAGTGTGGATGGATGCCTGGGGCTCTCCAGTGTGGTGGTCAGGGTTGCATGTATTTGCTGCAAATCCCATTACTGGCTAGAGAATTAGCATGCAATGAACCTAATGGATGGGTGGATGGATGGAGGGACAGGAACAGAGGAGGAAGGGTGCTTGACATGCTGGAGAAAAGTCAACGACGTAAGGAAGCAACATCTCTCTTTCTCCTTTTTGAATTGAATGATTAAACCCCCGTCTTCATTTCTATTCAGGAGGTGAAGTTTCGGTGGCGTTGAGCTTCTCTCCAGTGCATTTTAAAAGTCATGTAGTGTCAATATTTCAAAGGCTCTCCATTTTTGGGGGGAATGGTCCTCTTCTCCTTAACTCCATCCACCCGGTGCTTTTTCTGCACCGGCGGCGTGATGATGGCAGTGGCCCGAGAGTCACCTCAGTGGAATGAATACACAAGACGTGTTCTGGGACCCTGAGAGACAGAGGCAGAGATGGCTTTTCCGTTCCCTCGGTGTCTGTATCAATAATGGAAGAGTGGTACCGTACGGTCACGGTCTGCTCCGGTCGCCGTTTAACCTCTTAAAACCGGGAAAGCATCTCTGTCATTTTAGATTTGAGCTATATATATATATATCAACATACGTTTTTCAGAAAACTCGTAGGATTTAGAACAGTGGTTTAGAACAGTGATTCTCAAAAAAATGCAGATCTACAAGCTCACAGCGCGTCACTTCGCGCCCCTCTGAAAAGGAGGGTACATCTGCTACTTTTTTGCGTTTGAATTTTTTTTTTATAATTTTGATTTTGTTTTTTACACAAATCCGTCTCTTCTGGGGGTCCCTGGCACAAAGGCTTTTCAGTTGGGGGGGGTCCGCGGCCAAATACATAATACTTTTTTGGGGTCCTTGGCAAGAAAAGATCCACGGAAGGCATTGGTAGAATGGGCCTCAGGTCTTAAGGGGTTAAGATGCTGTTAACTGAGAGGCCCCCCGGTGAAATATGTGGTTAAATCACAGCCCCTGCTATTCATGATGTCCCCCCTTCTCATTGGGAGAGAGAGAGAGAGAGAGAGAGAGAGAGAGACACACACAGAGAGGGGCTTCATTATGCTGCAGTGTAATGTTCCCTCTGCTCCATTGACTGTCGCTCACACAGCTGAGACCCACCAGGCAACCAGGCTGACTCACTCACTTCAGCAGCACGGGGAACCGTGTGTGTGTGTGTGTGTGTGTGTGTTAGGGCATTCACAGAATAGTCGAATATTCGAATATTCGAATATCAAACCGACTATTCGACTATCAAACCACTATTCAACTATTCGAAAAAAAGATTAAGATTTTTTTTTTTTTTTGGCTTTTCTAGAGCAGACATGCAGCTGTGAGCTCTGGTGTGACGTCAACTCGCATTCCTTGAGTCGAGTCATCAATGCAAAAAAAAAAAAAAAAAAAAAAAAAAATATTTTAATTTTTTCATTTTTTATAATCAAATCGAATAATCGAATATTCGAATACTTTTGGGTCGAATAATTCGAATACCATAAATCACTATTCGTTAATGCCCTTGTGTGTGTGTGTGTGTGTGTGTGTGTGTGTGTGTGTGTGTGTGTGTGTGTGTGTGTGTGTGTGTGTGTGTGTTTCATACCACTTATATTATACTGTAATTCCAGTTAAAGGTATTTAAGTAATCATCAATCCACATTCAGCGTGTGTGTGTGTATGTATATACGCAGGGCCGCAGGAAGGGTAGTGCGAGCGGTAAGTGAACAGAATCACATTTATTAAGAGTTATAAAAAGAAATAACCGCAAATAACCGCTCGCGCGAGGAGGGAGCGCGCACGCGTGACTTCGCACCGGGCCCCGCATTTCTCCCAGACGGCTCTGTATATACGCGTGTGTGTGCAGGGCACCAGCCTGACTCACTCACTTCAGCAGCACGGGGAACCGTGTGAATGTGTCTGTGTGTGTGGGAGGGAGTATTTGTGTGTGTGTGTGGGAGGGGGTATTTGTGTGGGTGTGTGGGGGAGGGGGGGTGGTATTTGTGTGTGTGTGTGTGTGTGTGTGTGTGTCAGGTTGTGTACGTGTGTATTCAAACAACATTCCACTTTGTATGTCATTACGGATCCACTTCCTCCACTGTGTGTGTGTGTGTGCGTCCAGGAACAGTTCTCATGCCCTGGTTCCAGCCCCCAGTGAGCGTGTGTTCTTGTAGGACAGTAGGACGTTGGTTATGCATGGTGACACATGGCATGCTGTATCCAGGTTATGGTGATGATGGGTAGCCTGGCATTGGCCAGACTGATAACGTGGATTCACTCTCACGTTCCTCCCTGGTATCAGTCCTGACTTCGGCCCATAGGGAGCGAGTATGAGAAATCAGAAAATGATCGGGCCAATCAGTGACTGCGTTTCAACTGCTGTCCGTACAGTGAAAAGCATCAAAATAATGTTCCAACTTTTTACTTCTACTAACGAAAATATTGTAATTTTTACTCCACTACAATTATTTGAAAACTTTAATTACTTGTTACTTGGTAGATTTTGATTATCATTACAAAACATACATTACCCACTTCAACCCTATATACATTTCGGCCATTTGAAAATAGACGATCTACAAGCTCACAATGTGTCGCGATGCAACACGTTGTGAGCTTGTAGATTGGCTATTTTCAAAAGATCTTTCTTCATAACGAGTACTTTTACTTTTGGTACTTTAAGTACATTTTGATGTCAATACTTTTGTACTTTTACTAAGTCCGGACTTACTTGTATTTCTACATACTTAAGAAAAACATTTTAGTACTTTTTCCACCACTGGTTGCTGGGCGCTTGCGCATGCAGCGACCAGCAACAAGAGATATGTTTAATGTATGTAATATGTTTTGCTGACTCTTGTTGTAAACCCATTTGCCCTTTTGGGACATATAATAAAGTTGAACCTTGAACCTTGGTCACGGACCACCATTTGACAAAAAAAAAAGATTATCTCTTTGCCCCCAATCTACCCTGTAAAATCCTCTGTATTAGTTTGTGTTAATTTACTGTTTAATTACAGTCTACAGATGGTTCCAGTTGTACACTCTCTTGAGTTACAGACCTGTAGCCCCTCAGGGACCCCCGGGCGGTCCCCGGACCCCATGTTGCGAACCCGCGAACTAGAAAGATGGCGCTGACGTGACTGGAACGAGAGAGAGAGATCTTAGACACACGAAAAGCTAAACAGGAAATGTGGTTGGCTACGCTTGGCGTTGTCCTCCTGATGCCTGCAGAACTTGTATTCGGTTCACCATCTGAGTCTTATAAAGCTGCCATTGTTATCCATAATGAAAAGATCAGGCAGGTATTTTCATACAAATACTTGGGTGTAATGATAGACCATCTGTTATCCGGGAAAGACCACATTTCATTTGCCTGCAAAAGGACAAAAACAAAGAATTTGTTTCCTTCTCCGCCGCCTTAGGTCTTTTGGGGCAAAGTAAACAGATTTATTCTTTTGGGGCTTTTTGCTTCTGTGATTATGAGTATTGGTACAAGTAATGGTACAAGTGTCCATTACTTACAAAGTCAAAACTGCTTTACCAAATGAAACCTACACTGCGCAAAAAACAAGGTTTCCGGCTATGAAAACAGATGAAAATTAGATGTAAATTCAGTGAAAATTCCTGTATTTACATGAGCTAAACCACTCGGAAAACTCAAAGTTTTCTGAGTCAGTAAAGACTGGTATCGTACCAAATTAAGTATGCGTGACCCCCTGCTGGGGCTGCTGCCAGAAAATCACACCTTCAGCCCTAACCTGGATTTCCACAATTTGGGAGGGGGGAGATCTCCCCCCTCCTCCCTATCTAGAGTAATGCTACTGAGCATGTGCAATAAGCCACCTATGATTGGCTGTGACCTATACTAGGTGGGCAATCATCCCTCCCTTATTTTGGGGGTCACATTGTGAGGGGGGGGGGGGGGGGAATGGGGGCTCACAAGGTGACCCCCCTCCTAGGGATCTAGGGGGGTGGTGCCCCCCCTTATTTTATTTATATATATATATATATATTTATTTATTTATTTATTTAGTTATATATACACACACACACACACATAATATACATACATGATTCTGAAAACAAATAGGCAACAATCTCAGTCAGGTAAATTGTGTTTATTGATAAATAAAAAAACAGTATACAGTATACTTTGGCTATTCAAAAATAGCAGATCTACAAGCTCATAGTGTGGTACTGAGTGCAGCGCTGTGAGAATGCCCGACTTGCGGTTGGAGTTAGTACAGAGGCCTTGATAGGGTACAACCAAAAAGGTGTATTTATTTTGATTGTTCACCGACAATACAAACAATACATGAACACAGGAAGCTCGCCACACAGGTGACATGGTGGTGTCCAGCTCTCATCCTACCACCCTCTGCCCTTCTAACTTGGTCCAGCCCAATTACTCTGGCCACAGGCACAACTTACAGGGACATGTTAAGCTTTCAATAATCACCCAGCATTCCCTATATTGCACTACTCAAACATATTGCTCTCTTATCACACTCATACCCATTACACATTGCACTTGCCCTTCATGATTATAATTCAATAAATACTTAAAATCATTGTGCAAAATTCAACTGTGCAAAACCTCAGTAACAGAGGACCTCAGAACAGAGAGCTGTTACATTTCCTCTCTCCTCTCTCCAAGCTCTTCAATCCTCATGGTGCTGGCCAGGCTATGGGAGAATCTCAGTCACAACAGTCCTCTCCTCTCCAAGTTCTTCAATCTTCTGGACTTGAACAGGACACTCTCACACTTTCCCCCTCTCAGGCTATGGGAGGAGGAATGCATATAAATACACATATATTACCCCTCTCCTCAAGACCATGGGGACACTCGCACCCCCCCCCCCCCTCTCTCCAAGCTCCTCAATCAACATGGGCTTGGTAGAGGCTCTGGGAAACATCTTCACACTTGGTTGTAGTTCTCGTTCACTTTAGTTCATAGAGTCAATGTTCATCAAAATAATATTAGGCACGTGCTGCTGGTGAGCGGGGGAACCAGGCAAACTGCCCACTCATCTGTCCTGCTGACATCCAGTAGGCCTATGTGCAATTTGCTCAGATGTGCTCACCCATTGTTCAATGTCATAATTGTGTGGCGATAAAAGCAGCCTGGGCTCTGTGGAGTGGTGGCTCCCCACCCTGGTCTCCTCAGCTCCTTCTCGACACTGCTCTCGACACACGGACTCTCTCCCCATGTGCTGGTCTTTGGCTGCCCGACGAGAGGATTCTTTCTCCATGGGCTGGTCTCTGGCTGCCCATCTCTGGAGTGGACCACAGACCTCCACATCTCGGCACGCTCCTCCAGCCTTCCCTCTGGCTTCGCTGCTGCCATGGCCCCTGGTCAGCTGATGAGCCCACTCTGTCCTCTGGCACCTCCGGCTTGTCTCCCTCCTCTGAACTTCTTAGCATGGCCTTTCTCCATCAGTCTCCAGACATGCAGTCCTGGTGGTCATCAACTGTAAAACATAGAATAGCAATTAAATTATGTATTAAATTACCATTATTACAGGAACACAGAATGTAAAACAAAAAACATCTTACAAACAGTTCCATATAACTTACCCTCAATCTTCTCTGTCGGCTCTTCATTGAGGCATTCATCTTTTTCTTCTGGTCATTATTCTCTGGCTGGTCCAGGCGATGGCTTCTTTTCAGAGACTCAAGTGAGTCCTGCAAGCAGCTAAAATACAAGGAAAATACAATTAGGATCTATTTAGTTGTTTATCTACACAAACAACACAATTCCACATCTACACTGCTCTAAAAGAGAACTTACATGTGACTGCAATTTTAACTGGCCAGTTGCAGAGTGCAGACTGCAGCCACCCCCATTTGGAACTCACACCTCCACCCCCGTCCTGTTCAAAGCCTATATCAAACCCCACCTTCCCCCTCCCCCTAATTCAAATCTCCCTTAGTCTTAGCTTAATGTTTTCTTTTTAGCCTTTTTAAGAATTTCTCTCCTGATAAAGTTGTTTGTTTTGTTTTGTTTTGTTGTAAAGCGACTTTGGGTACTAAGAAAAGCGCTATATAAATGTTATGCATTGTTATTATTTAGCTGGGGTAAATTACACAGTGATACAAACAAACAATTCATTACCTTTCTTGTGAATCAAGTCTCAGGGCATTGTTTTCAGAGTTGTGTAAACGGCTCACAGTCTCCTGCAAACAGAATGATTCACAAAGTTAGTTGGGACTATAAAAGCATAAAGGCCTTCTCTCCTTGGGTGGACACACACAGCATGCATGAATCAGTGGAATTCTCAGTCCTTAGTTCTGAAGTAGCCTCAAAACTAAGTAAAACCCAAAGGAAATGTATGTATTAACTCAAAGATAACAAAGGGGAAACTGTAAACTTAATACATGTAACAGAGGATTTTTTCTTTCAAAAAACAAATAATCTGACAACTCTGCAGACATGTAATTGATAAATGCAAATTCAGTTAGTTTGCAAAAACAAACAAATTTCACAATTACGACATAAAGTGTTCCAGGTTTCCTGCTACAGTAATCCATGGCATATAATATTATGCTCTTGTGATACTAGTGCAATACAATATAATGTATCCTACTAACAATTTATAAATACGTCATGTAGGCTTGAAGCTTACCTTAATTCAAGTATGTTGAGTCAGTCAGCTAGTCAAGTCAACTGATTTTCATCTGGCTGCAGTGGATGGCAGTTAAGATTTAAAAAATGTGATAACCTGATTGGCCAAACTGAGAAGGAAAGTCATTGGTTGTGAATGGCTGTGCTGTAGAGAGACACTGCAGCATTCACATGATAATTAGCAACTTTGGTCAAAGCTGTCTGGAATGGGAAATGTTGTTATACTTTATAACATCTCAGAGGCAACTATTGCACTTTTTACTACAATGTAATTAATTAAAAACTTTAGTTAAGATACTTAGATTTAGATTAAGAGTATACATAAAAAAACATAGATTAACAAATTAAGCCCTACATTATACAAAGCATTGCAATGTGATTTTTTTCAAAAGACCATAGTTAAGATTTAGACAAGTTAAATTACTTTTTAGATTTAGATTATTTAAAAAACATAGATTAACAAAGATATTGAAAAAAATATATATTGTTTTGTTCCATTTTTGCAACGTAAACCTGCCAAACCTGTGTTTTATTGCTGATTAAGCTCATTTGGGGAGAGAGAGAGAGAGAGAGAGAGAGAGAGAGAGAGAGACTCTTTATATGGCAACATTCCAACAGCAATACACATCTTCATGTTCATTAAAGACAAAACTAAGTGAACCCAAAAAAAAGAGGACCCAGCACAGCGAAGGAACCCAAAGTCAACACTCTGCACCAATGTTTTAAACCTTAAAATCTCTTGCTTGATAAAACACCCTCTTCCTGTTAACCTGTCCTCATCACCCCTCATCCCGACATCTACATTACTATTGTATTCTTGGGAACAGATATGGGAAATGTTCTTATTCACTTAGATTATAAAAAAAAAAAGATTAACAAATTAAGCCCTTAACAAAAATATTGAAAATTATATTTTAGTTTTGTTCCATTTTTGCTTTGGCAATGGGGAGAGGGAGAGGGAGAGAGAGACCCCCTCTTTAAACAAAGAGTGAATTTGGATGTCAAAGGAAATGGCCAGTCTCCTGCTGGGTCTTTGTCTGGCAGAGGAACGGTAAATCACTGATTTCCAAATGTATATAGACAAATTTCACAGTAAACATTTTCAACTGTAAATTTCCAATGACATACAAAAACACCAGCAAACTGCGGGTTTACTGAGCAACTGCAATTGCCAGAATTTGCCCATTAATGCCTCTTTTCATGCAGTGCTAGTGTAAGCCAACCCCTTGAGGACCTCTTTGAATCAGCGTACCATAATAACATATTAAGACCGACCCCCAACCATGTTCTGAACAATGAATACAAATTGTCACCATCAAATCGAAACTATGATTTAATTGGGTTAGACTGAAGCACTCTTTCGTGCACTAGGTCGACCTTAAGATAAAATATGGAGCTTATTCCCACATAATGTTGAAGGGTCTCGTAATGACATGTTTAACAAAATCTTAGTTTTTTTGTTTTTTCTGTGATGATGCAACGGTGCTACTGCGGTGCAAGAAAATAACGATTGACAGAGAATATCAGTTGCCGATCTACAAGCTTGAGCTTGTAGATCTGCTATTTTTGTGTGACACTGTAGCATGACTTAAGTAGCCAGGGCATTCTATTTTACGGAAAACATAAAAAGTGATATATAAGAGATTTCTCCCCGACAGCAACGATATCCTTGTTTTCCCAAAAAGCACCTTGTGTTTTGCCCTCTGTGTTGACGTCTCTCTTCATTGTTTGTTTGTCCTCGTGCACAGGAGACAGACCTTCTGGACATCGCCCACATCAAGGACGCCAGAAATGGAAAATGCACTAAAACACCCAAGGTGAGGTTACAATGCACATCTGAAGATTGCTTCCTTGCATACAACAGAGAGACAGTACAAATATCACACACACACACACACACACACACACACACACACACACACACACACACACACACACACACACACACACACACACACACACACACACACACACACACACACACACACACACAAATATTACCATTACCGTGTCTTTCTTCTTTGAAAGGGCTCTTTTCAAATGTGAATGCAAAGGAGTGTTTCCTTGATGTACTCTCTGTGTGGGTCTATTTTTGGAAAGCAAATGAATTCTGTCTAGTGGGGGGGGGGGGGGGGTGGGCTTGATCACAAATCAGCATCTGACTGTCCAAGACCTGTGCATGTCTGAAGTCTGAATAGACGTGCATAAAGAGGTGGGCCCAACAAAAGGACTGGCTGTAGACACGAGCGCCAATCTCTGTACCATACAGTAAGCCTGTGTGTCACTGTATCTATGTTGCTGTTGTGTATACAGTAGTTAGTTAGTTAGTTAGTTAGTTTGAATAAAACCTATGTTGCTGTCAGTGGTTCTCAAACATTTTCATGTCAAGGACCCCCAAAATAATATGTATTTGACCCCCATCTCAAAATATTTAGTTCCAGGGACCGTAAGAAACAAAGATTTGAGTTACAAATGTTCGCTTTAAAAATATATATATTCAAAGACTTTTTTCACGATTTTTCAAAAATAGCAGATCTACAAGCTCGTAGCGCGGCACTCGGTGCCGCGCTACGAGCTTGTATATCTGCTATTTTTGAATAGCCAAAGTGTAAAATGATGCTTTTTAGCTCAAATCAAAAAGTAACACAGATGCGTTCCAGGTCTTTATTGCTTAATGGTTTATATGCTGTTTATTGAGTCCCAGATCAAACTTGCAGGCTTTGTATTTCACACCCTGGTGTCTGTTGGTTTATTTGTATCCACAACATGTATGTGTGTGTCTGCGTGCCGTCCACACACAACATCTATAAATAGCAGATATGCAAGCTTGTACATGTGCTATTTTTAAAACATTTTTGAAAAATCTTGAAAGATAACTGGTTTAGAAGGCATTTGTAGAATCTGCCTCAGGTCTTCAAACCTCACTGATTGGTAGTGAGGAGAAGAGGAATGCCTCAGGTTCACGCCGTGCAAATCCACCCTGGAATTTGTCAATTCCGGCGTGCTTATACGGCGTCTCCATGGCCGTTTGATCTCACACTTAGTCTGCGATCGTTGCAACACTAAACTGCATTGTTATCCATTCTGCTGTCATCGCTGGCCACATAATGAGTCAATTTGCCTCATGGCGTAGCATCTATCTTTGGCATTTTTTAATGCTTTATTTCAGACAGGAAACCAATGGCAGAGAGGGAGGAGAGACATGCAGTTTGCGAGACAAGAGGGGGGGGGGTCGGACTTGAACCCTGGCTCGGTCTCGGGTCCATTATCAATAAGTGACTCCCGGTTCGGAAAATCAGTACTGCTTGTCTCGGGTCTCGGAAAATGATGATTAGCGTTAGCAATGGCTAAGAAGAGGGATTACACATACTGTACCTCTAAAAAAAAACGTGGATTTACTTAGATTTATGTTAACTGTCCGCATTGATTGACTGGGATTATACATCACGTTATGGCCAGCAGCAGCAACCAGGGAGACTACGTTTAGGTAACTCTTAATAATAACGTTAGCAATTGGCAAACAACTTTGGCATTCGGGCATTTCGGGGGCCTCGGGTTTTGTACGGGTCCGGTTCTGGTATGTCACGGTTCTATACGGGTCGGGTCCGACAGCTCTCGGTACTGCTCGGGTCCGGGTACAATTTTCAAGGGATACATTCCGGTTGGGGTCGGTCATATTGGACCTGTGAAGACCTCTACTAGGAGCATTATGATCTTTTTTTGCCGATGAGAGAAAGCGTCGACTGGTGGGCTTCTTCATCTCCACCAAGCAAGACAAATAGGTGTGTGTGTGTGTGTGTGTGGTTGTATAGTGCATTGGTTCTCAAAGTACAGCCCCCTGTCAGAACACATCCAGACGTTTGTTTTCATGTGACTCTGGAGCTGTTAAACCCGGCTCCGATGAAAAGAGCTTTTTGTTGCCAGCGCAGCAAGAGTGCAAAATGTGGAGATATTATGGACGGTAAAAAAAAAGTGAAGATGTTATTATAGTGTCTGGCTGTGCTGAGGCCTTCAACTACACTCTGAATCAAACGCGTTTATGTGGGATCGCGAAGGACATACTGTAGTGTATGCCGATGACTGCCGTCACAGATTTAGCCCATTGATAACATGGGTATATGTGTACACTGTATAATCCTGAGTTTCAATTTAACCCATTAAGACCTGAGGCCAATTCTACAAATGCCCTCTAAACCAGTTGTTCTTTCAATATAAAAATAGCAGATGTACATGACACGACGCACTGTGTGTGTGGTGTCGTACACTCGAGTTAAATTGACACTCAGGATTTTGTAAGTGTATTTATGCGGGGTTTATGATATGGCATTCATCACATATGCACACACAAACATATAAGCGCAAATATAAAACATACACATATAAGCGCACAGTAGTTAAAGGGATATTTCACTTTCAAAAAAACTTTTGGTCATTTTATCATCTACTCAGGCCTTTGTGAACCCCCCAGACAGTTTTTAAGTTGCTTGATTAATTATTTAGATATTTGATATTCATTTTATCAGACACGCCCCCTTCCTATACAAACCCATTGTAACTTCAAACTGCATTTTAACCATGTTAGATTCATCAAAAACACCCGTCCTTGGTTCTGGTGACTCACCCTGCCCTCCTAATGCGTGAGGGGGCCGTGTTTTTTCAATTACTTTTTTTTTTTTTTTTTAATATTCTTTTTGGAAAATGAAAAAAATAAAATACAATAAAAAATTGAAATAAAATAAATGAAAAAAGCAATCAGAAAAACACGGCCCCCTCACGCATTAGGAGGGCAGGGTGAGTCACCAGAACCAAGGACGGGTGTTTTTGATGAATCTAACATGGTTAAAATGGAGTTTGAAGTTACAATGGGTTTGTATAGGAAGGGGGCGTGTCTGATAAAATGAATATCAAATATCTAAATAATTAATCAAGCAACTTAAAAACTGTCTGGGGGGCTCACAAAGGCCTGAGTAGATGATAAAATGACCAAAAGTTTTTTTGAAAGTGAAATATCCCTTTAACACGTAGTGAACCTGACTGGAATAGTGGGAATGAACTGCATGCCATGATAGTCAGGGCATATTCAAAAAATAGAAAGAAATGTCTTCACCAATGTGTTCGTAAAGGTGTCTATTAACACATCTCACAAAGACTGACATTCTGTTTCCCAAGGGGAATCTGTGACAGCTGTTGAACTTTTGGAAATTGGAAATTGGAAATCTTTCTGATAATATTCCCTGACTATGAAAATCTATGTCATGGATGAATATTGATCACATGTCTGGTCATACAGGAACAGGATGGAGAGAGGGAGATACCAGTGGAAAGGTTGTACCTTTTTAATCCATAATTCATGTTCGGTTGTGGTGGTTGCAGGATATACCTACTGTACCGCCATTTGTGATTCCACAATGTAATCCATCACCCATGTAATCCATCACCCATGTAATCCATCACCGATGTAATCCATCACCGATGTAATCCATCATTGTCAAAATGGAAGAAAAAAACTTTGAAGGACCACTTCTCAACCATATCTTCATATAATTGGTCCTCACTAATGCTCATTCTAAGATGGCGTACTGGACGACGTTAAAATCTGGATGGACACAAACGAAAATAAAACAGAAGTTATATTTTGGCCATGACACTGCTCCATCCGCCAATAAATACCCTGGGTTCCCTCAGCTCAATCATACGTTCCTCCGTCAAAGACCTTGGTGTCACCTTTGACAGTACCTTCACCTTCAACAAACATATAAAATCCGTTGCTAAAAGCAGTTTCTTTCAATTACGACTGTTAGCCAAGGTTAAACCCTATCTCCCACCTAAACAGCTGGAGATGGCAATCCATGCTTTTATATCTTCCAGACTGGATTATTGCAACTCCCCTGTTCTCCGGTATTGACCAGTCCTCAATCACGCGCCTGCGGCTGGTGCAAAACGCGGCTGTCAATTTCAGAATCGATTTTAAGCTTCTTTTATTTACTTACAAATCTTTGCACGGCCTGCCCCCTTTAATTGTCTGAACTTTTGGAGCCCTTACACCCCACACAGAGCACTGAGTTCAGCCAACCAGTTGCTCTTAGAGGTTCCCATACCCGGGTTGAGGAGTAGGGGTGACCGTGCCTTTGCTGCTGCCGCTCCTATAGGCTTTGGAACAGCCTGCCCTTCTATATTAGAAGTGCTAATTCTATCGAGGCTTTTAAATTATTTCATTCTTGAGCTTTTAATCACACTTAAGGTGATGTCTTGTTCTACTTGTATGCGACGTGTGACTTTGTTGTTGTTGCACTTGCATACTTTCTTGTTGATGTTTTTTGTATACAGCGCTTTGGTCAATTTCGATTGTTGTAAATGTGCTTTAGAAATAAAGTTTGATTTGATCATCGGTAGGTAGGATTGGTAATTTCAAACAAGATTTCAACCTTTTTTATTGATATTTGTATTAATGCAAGACCAATGTACTCTGTTTCTCTTGCATTAATAATCAAATAAAATAAAAGGTTGAAATTTAGTTTGAAATGACCAAATCTGCATACCGATGATGTCACTGCTAGGCGGGTTTCTGAACTGTCCACAGGCCTCTTCTGAGACACAGGGTGAGTGGACAGAAATGGTACCATTAGAATGAGCATTAGTGAGGACCAATTTTATGAAGTTTGGATGAAAAAGGGCTCCTTTAACAAAAATAACAAAAACAATACTTCACAATGCCTAGAAATACAAAGACTGCTGCATTAAGGTGGAAGATACTGCTGTAGTGTCTTGTGTTTATTGCACCCCTGTAATTTACACTATGGCACGTTTCCTAATGCAGCATTACTTTGCTTCTGTTTTTAGAACATCGGTTTTCTGAGCTTTTTATGCCTATAGCTTTAGCGTTTACACTAATTCCCGTAGGCTGGGGCACCCTCAATTTCAGCGATACGTCCATTCATGTAAAGTACAGAAAACAAACGCACACACACACACACACACACACACACCTGTACTCACTCAAGACGAGTGGAGATATTGGCCCGGTGACAACATCTACACAAGCTTTTATTTTCCGACTCAAAGCTCAGCTTCGTCAGCCCTGAACACTATCAGGCGCAGACACACACGCACAGTCCCATTGCCTGGAAGCAGGCGGGCTCCAGATGGCACGTTAAAGCTTTATTCTTTATGAGCTGTTGTTGTTTCTATTGGAGCTGCTACTACAGCACCGGTATACGTTCAGGCTGAGGGCGTTATCTGACTCCGCTGGCTGTGCGTCAGTAACGTCGGCGCATCGTAGACACATGGCAGCATGTGGGCTGCTTGTCTGAGCTCCGTTAAACTCATGTCAGATTGTCAGCCCGCCCACGCGTTCCCGGTTATGATTCATACATCCGTGCTGCCAGTGCACACACTAACACAGTGGTTCCCAACCAGTGGTCCGGGGACCACCGGTGGTCCTTGAGGAGTTTCCAGGTGGTTTCCCAGCTAAATGATGGAGAGTTGGCAACCAAATGGACCTTTTGCTCTTGAGAGTGTAAAATGAAACCAAATGGACCCTTACGGGTCCATTTGGTTTCATTTTACGCTCTCAAGAGTTAATTATTGTCAAACGTCTGCCTTACTTAATTTACAAGAAGTCTACACAATTAGAGAATGTAGAAGAAACAAGTCATTGTTATTTTAACAAATTAACAAATTGTTATTAACAAAATATTCTGAGTCTTGGGTCTGAGAGTCTAAATCTCATCAAATGGTGGTCCGTGGCTCAAATGCCGAATAAATAATGGACCTTGATATGAAAACGGTTGAAAACCACTGCACTAACACACACGCAAGCACGCACGTACACACAACATAAACTCAAAATATGTTCGCTATGGATACAGGCACACACACGCACGCACACACACACACACACACACGCGTGCATGCCAATCTCTTAACATTGAATACAAACGCAGACGCACACACAGTGAAAACAAAAATCTCAAACACACTCTTTACGTGTTCGTTACACGTGCACAGAGATAAGAGTCACACGCGCACGCTCACACACACGCACGCACACATTCGACGAAGAGAAACGAAGCCCGATTAGATCAGTGTCCTCGCTGCCACGGATGACAATTAGCATGCGTCCACCCCCTCGTTCATCACTCACGCTGATTAGATTGGCCTGTATGTCTTGTGTGACAAGAAGAGCTAACCTTCGTTTGACTGGTGGCTCCAGATTTGAATCACCCTCAGGGTCTGGTAAACAAAGCGCAGCACTTATAATGAGCCTCTCCATACGTGACACGCTGTGTAGAGAGAGGACCGAGCCATCCTGACCAGAGGACGCAGAAGGTGACACGCCATTCCTCTTGGTCTTTGTTAGGTCCGCTCATTAAAACCGCGGATCCATGTACTAATCAATTTCCACTCCAGACTAACCCTGACCTTTCCAGTCATTTATCCAGTAATTCTGGATCTAATATTGGCTTATGAAAGCAAAGAAAAGGAAAAAAAACATTTGTTTCAATAAATAATAATGTTATTGTGACATGCATTGCGATCTTGAATGAGCTTTGCAAGTATAGTTTTACATCATGTTAACTAATCGTCAGATTTCCATTCATTCATCCTCCTATAATTCGACAAAGTGGTGGTGAGCCCAAAATCTCTTCTGCCCGGTTCTCCTCAGTGGCTGGAGCAATTGATCTGAATTTGCACACAGCCATTGACCATTACCATGTGCACGGAACAGCGAAGCCCGTTTTTCGCTTTCCCCAAATGTCAGCTGTTTATTAGCGTTTTTATGTTCGCTGGCTCCCGGGTTGCCAAATCATGTGCGCATATCCCCCCACGGGTATGGTCTAGTTCATTTAACTTTTATTTCTCTAGCTCAAAAGTCATTTGTGTCAAATATCAGTACAATATCAAGAATAAGTATCGCTTCATTTTTCCAGAACTGTGGCAGCAGTCCCCATAGAGTTATATTATACTGTACCTACCCCACCCACTATCCATTCACTTGAAGCCCAGACACATACTCCGTTATGCGCTGGTGTAGCATGCTGGAAATAGCACCGCGAGCTTATAGATTTCATTTTCTGCACACGATACCAGTGCGGAACTTAAGTATACATCAGTCAAAATGTCTCTTCTACCGAGAGAAGGCCTTCTGTGGGTACTGACGTGCCCAACTATCGCATGCACGTATGCGCCCGTTGGGGTCAGGGCGAAGGGGCAAACGGTGCTTGGCTGTGGTGCATGGGGGGGGGGGCGCTTGTAGAAGTGAACTCGGTGCCTGTCTGTTCAGTCGTGCAAGAACATTATTCCTCAATTCCATTGGTTCATTACCTAGATTTGGGCATTGGGTAAGGAAAAACATTCATTTGTAGAATGTTTTTTATTAATCAATTAATATTTGCAAAGTGTCTTAGCTCAGGACTAAATAATGGCCTCAAAAATAGTAATGAAACTATAGCAACAGCAGTGAAATGTCTTCTATTCAGAGTGCTTCTCACATTTTTCCAAAAAAAGCAGAAATAAAAAGGTTCAGCTTAAAGGAGAATTCCGGACAAATTAAGTGTTATCTTTGATGTCTCGTTACTCACCTACCGATGTGAAAAGTAGCGTTCTTTTTTTTCATATATTCCCCTGTCGTCATTTTTTAAACCCCCTCCGTTGCAACACGAGTTGCCAGGTTCTGGAAGAAACAAGCAACCAGTGTTAAATCGTTCGCCATTGACGGCAGCCTCGCAGATAGTTTCAACGCATGTTTGACTATCATGAGACTCTACTATGAATACTAGTAGTGAAAAAAACAACTTTGCGTCGGTTATAATAGACGAATTTCCCTTAGCCACGCGCTCCCATTATGACAACGGAGGGGGTTTAAAAAATGACGACAGGGGAATATATGAAAAAAAAGAACGCTACTTTTCACATCGGTAGGTGAGTAACGAGACATCAAAGATAACACTTAATTTGTCCGGAATTCTCCTTTAAAAACAGTTTGGGACATATTATATGGCATCCCTTTAAAGTTGGATCCATTGACACTCCGTCTTTGATGGACACTTTCACACACACTTTACCAGTCCTTCTGACTGGCTGACTGACAGGCGATTAAGCCCCCCTATCTCACTGGCAGATCACCCTCCCCTCCTCTGGGTTATATAAAACTCTATGGCAGGCTGCTCTTCACGCTTCCGCCCGGTTACAAACTGTTGCCTCATCACCTCTCGTCTTAAGGGGACAGGCGAGAGCCAAAGACAGCGAGATAGACGCACACGCCGAGTGACACAAATACAAAGACAGTGACATACTGTATACCTGGCGCCAGGCCCTGGGGGCCGTCACACAGGTGCATGATGTGACACAGGGGATTTTGTCGAGATCCATGGAGCATCGTAATTGTGTTTCTTGTCTCTGACAACAGTAGCCGGTCGGCCCCATCTGTCTGAACGCCAACCTCAGCTCAGATCAGATAGGGCTCGTCTGTCTGAGTGGTTGATGGACTTCCACAGCTGACGGGTGTGCCGTCTAAAATACAGCGCCTGCGGAGATCCTACCCAGATGATCAGTGACGTATAGCGGCTCAGCTGTCTCCTCCGCCCAGATTCAACCACTTAAGCCGCCCCGATAAAACATTTTGAGACACGTTGTGAGCTTGTAGATTGGCTAATCCTTTTTTTTTTTTTTTTTTTTTTTACATTTTTGGAAAATTTGGGGAAATTTTCACCAACTGTATAATGACATGCCCAAAATAGGGACAGCAGATTGAAAGTGGTTAACCACTTGAGCCCAGTGGTGGAAAAAGTACTCAAATGTTTTACTTAAGTAAAAGTATCAATTCTGCAATGTAGAAGCACTCTGTTACAAGTAAAAGTCTAGAATAAAAAGATTACTTGAGTAAAAGTACAAAAGTATTGGTATCAAAATGTACTTAAAGTACCAAAAGTTAAAGTACTAACTAACTAGTAAGTTTTCAAACAATTGTAGTGGAGTAAAAGTACAATATTTGCCTCTGAGATGTAGTGGAGTAGAAGTAAAAAATTGGGAATACTCTAGTAAAGTAAAAATCACACCCTGTGTGAAGTGGGCGGTGTCTTGCTAGCTAATCACAATACTGAATGGAGTCAACCTATCATGTACAAAAGATAAATACATTTATTGAAACACTCTTTATGATGGACGAAACCATAACTTGAAAAAAACCAATTCTTGGTTTTTTTCAAGTTATGGTTGCTTATATAGGGCTATGCACATGTGTCATGTGACACTGGCCAATCACAGTCCTGAATAGACTGTGATTGGCCAATCACAGCGCAGGATAATTCTACAAATTTCCTGGGCCCAGATCACAGCGCAGGAAAATGTACATTTTTCCAAATCTCACTTATAGGGGCGGTTTCACCGCCCAAAAATACCTCAAAATTGTACTTAAGTACTGTACTTGAGTAATGTACTTAGTTACTTTACACCACTGCTTGAGCCATATACACTTTGTTGACTTGTTGGAGGTGTGTGTGTGTGTGTGTGTGTGTGTGTGTGTGTGTGTGTGTGTGTGTGTGTGTGTGTGTGTGTGTGTGTGTGTGTGTGTGGGGGTGTGTGGGGGGGGGGGGGATGCCAGCCAGGGTCCATGTGGTCAAAGCCATACTGTAGTGGAAAGCTTTTTCATGTCTTTTAGAAGGTGTCTACTTATGAGACTGGTTGCACAGGTTGTCTTTCAACCATATCTCCATGTTGTTGTTGTTGTTGATGAGTCAGTGCTCTGCTGCACTCTCTCTCACCTAATGAACTCATGACCCATAACATTACAAATGACACATTTGAAAGCAGGGAAAATACAACCCCCCCCTCCTGTCTCTCTCTCTCGCTCTCGCTCAGGCTATACACACACACACACACACACACACACACACACACACACACACACACACACACACACACACACACACACACACAGTATATACAATATATCGTTGCTGTCGGGCAGAAACCTCTTATCTCCATATTTAAACATTTTGTGTTTTTTCGTAAATGAATGTCCTACTTGATCATACTACAGTCACAGTGTCACACAAAAGTGTCAAAAACAGCAGATCCACAAGCTCGAAATGCGGCGCGAAGCGACACGTTTTGAGCATGAGGATCTGCTATTTTCTTTTATTTGAATCCTGAAAAGTAACCGTTTTAGGACATAAGAGGTATACACCCCGACAGAGAGGATATCATTTTCTATGTTTCGGGAAACCTCGAGGCAGTTCACACACAGTTCCAAACCCGGTATGAAGTCTGTATTAAATCAGGCAGATCAGTTTGTTCCTGAACAGTGTGTTCCCAGTCCCCCAGTGCTCGAGCCAAACCACCAAAGCCAATCATATCCTCCCATCTGATCTGTGTAACTTACCATAATTAGAACTAATCCGTCCATGACTCAGAGAGCACTGAGAATTCACATCTTCTCAGGTTCTCTGGTATAACCACATGAACCCATAGCGTCCTTCCTTACTCTGCTGGGCATGGCATGATGAATAGGCAGGACATTCAGCGAAACGTGTGTCATTTTTGGATTTGAGCTCAAAAGCATTATTTTACACTTTGGCTATTCAAAAATAGCAGATATACAAGCTCGTAGCGCGGCACCGAGTGCCGCCCTACGAGCTTGTAGATCTGCTATTTTTGAAACATTTAGAAAATGTGTGCAAATCTTTGAATATATCTATTTTTAAAGCGAACATTTGTAACTCAAATCTTAGCTTCTAAAAGTTTGAGAACCACTGATATAGATTTTTCAGAATACTGTTGGGATTTAGAGGGCATTTGTAATGATTGCGACACGTTGTGTGAGCTTGTAGATTGTCTTATTTCCAACAAAGTGAATTCGTGTAGAGTAGGGGTCTTCAACGTTTTTTTTCATGCCAAGGACCCCCCTTAGCTGAGACGGAGATGAAGCAAGGGACCCCCCTCTGCAGATTGAACTTTTTCACAGATTTCATAGATGGCTTCATCATCAGACTAGTTTGACAGCACTGTCATCAGTGCATGTTGGATTCATGTTAATGTGTATTTTCAGACATTTTAACCACCTAATTAAACCGTCAATACTTGCCTGGTAAACTTGACCCTTCCCACTGTACTTAGTCTGCTCTTTTCCCCCCCTCTCACCAAATCTCTTTTGCCGAAAATAGCCGGTCTACAAGCTCGCATAATAGACGGTCTACAAGCTCGCATAATAGCCGGTCTACAAGCTCGCATAATAGCCCGGTCTACAAGCCGGTCTACGAGCTCACAAAGCCTCACAGCGCAGGGCGCCCCGCCCCCCTGTAGTAACTCTGAGGAGCCCCTAGGGGTCCCGGACCCCCCTGTTAGAGGGAGAAAGGAGGGGACCAAGTGTAGAGTCCTCCTGGGCTCCATAGCTGAATGGGGTAGAGAGGCCGCCTGGGAAACAGAAGGTCCCCACAGTTCACGTCCCGGCCCCGCCTGTGCTGAAGTGTCCCTGAACAAGACATATATATATATATATATCTCTTAACTGCTTGCCAAGGCGCTACTGCCCAGCAGCCACAGCCAAATTGTTAATCATGGGGGACCCCAGGGTTAAACATTTTTTACGGTATCTGAATTTGGCCAGTTCCTTTCAGATGAATGTAGCTTTTATATCACATACACCATACCGCTTTTTTATTTTAAACGTTTATTTTCATATTTTCTATTTCAGACAGATTATCTCCTGTTTTCACTGGAGATAATTTCACCTATCATGACATGCCCAGAATAGTGACGCTAGAGGGTTCGTGTGGTTAAATAAGGCTTTCAAAATGTGTATGAATTTGATTACAAATGTAGCCATTTCCCTACAGATAAAATGTCATTTTATGTCACCTATACTGTATATACCACATTTTGTTTAAATGCTGCAAGCTATCCATTCATATGCCTCTGGTATGTATTGGTACAGTACATACTATTCAGTACTGTAGATAAAAAGGAGAACATTTCCTCACTGGAAATTCTTACGGTAAAGTTAAATGAAACACTTCCTCTCTCTCTCTCCTTTCCATAACAACAAAGATAACTCTGTCTGTGAATACTGTGCATACTGTCCTCAGGGCCGGATTAACCCTTCGTGGTACCCAGTGCTTAACAACCCGCTTTGCAGGATGCCGCGGAAAGACTTCCCGCTTCACCAGCGGGAGCTTCCAATAACGCTTTTCGCAGTTTTACCGGTTCTTCAGCAGCCATTGTTTTCACTATTTCGCCGGTCTTTCGAGAATAGTACAGTTCTTCTTCTCTCACTTTTTTGCCCTGCCGTTTGGTGCCCCCACAAGGTTGGGGCCCGGTGCTGCAGCACTTAATCCATTAAGACCGGAAACGCATCTGTGTCATTTCAAGATTTCTTTGGCTATTCAAAAATAGGAGGTATACAAGCTCATAGCGCGGCACTGAGCGGCTATGAGCTTGTATATCTGCTTTTTTTTTTTATCGTGAAAAATGTGTGCAAATCTTTGAATATATTATATATGTTTTAAAGCGAACACTTTTAACTCCAATCTGATTTTCTGGGATGGGGGTCCGCGGCCAAATACATATCATTTTGGGGGTCCTTGACATGGAGCACCACTGATATAGCAACATACTGTTAGGATTTAGAAAACATTTTTAGATGTGTATTTGGCTCGCGGATCCCCATCTCAAAAAATATTTTGTTCCAGGGACCCCCCAGAAGCAAAGATTTCAGTTACAAATGTTCGCTTTAAATATATATATATATTCAAAGATGTGCACAAATGTTCACGATTTAAAAAAAAATAGCAGATCTACAAGCTACGAGCTTGTAGATCTGCTATTTTTGAATAGCCAAAGACATCTAAAATGCGTTCCCGGATTGAATGGGTTAATGTCCTTGCATTATTATGCCAGCACTGACTGTGTCCCCATACTGTTCAAATACATACAGAATGGTGCATCTTAGAAGCAGCAAACATGTTTGTTTTCCTCAATCATAGTCTTAGTATTTGGTACATTTTCAAGACATCATCGTGTAAGGGCAACCAGTAACCACTCTAGGTGTGTGTGTGTGTGTGTGTGTGTGTGTGTGTGTGTGTGTGTGTGTGTGTGTGTGTGTGTGTGTGTGTGTGTGTGTGTGTGTGTGTGTGTGTGTGTGTGTGTGTGTGTGTGTGTGTGTGTGTGTGTGTGTGTGTGTGTGTGTGTGTGTGTGTGTGTGTGTGCCTCGCGCAGAGATTTGCATACAGGTTAATGAAGATCAAATGACAGGGAAACAGAATGATTTCTGGAGAGCTTTCAGAGAGGCAGCCAGGCTGGCCCTGAGACACAGCCTCTCTGTTATCAGCTCCACAACACATGGGAATAGCCTGTGCTGTTGAACAAAGCCCTCAAACCACCTTCACAACACATTCTTTTCTTTCTTTGTTTTGTCACTGACTTATACAGGTACAAGCAGCGAAACGTTGTTCGGACTTGTCCCGCAGATTGTGCTACATACTGTACATATAATGAAAATGTATTAAAACAAGAAAATAAAAAATAGAATAGAATGACATTAATGAAAAAAATGTATATACAAATACACAGTGATAGGGCTATATGGTAAAACTTCTGGACTTGTCTTAGACAGGCACTGTAACTTAATTATAATTAGCAGCGTTTCCATGTGCTGTCAATTTCTAATAAAAAACGTCAATTGTCCCCCCAAATGTGCAGATGCACAAAGCAACGGGATCAATCAATGTGTGTGTGTGTGTGTGTGTGTGTGTGTGTGTGTGTGTGTGTGTGTGTGTGTGTGTGTGTGTGTGTGTGTGTGTGTGTGTGTGTGTGTGTGTGTGTGTGTGTGTGTGTGTGTGTGTGTGTGTATATATATGTGTATATATATATATATATATATATATATATATATATATATATATATATATATATATATACACATTTCTCAAACAAGAGCAAGTGATCAAGCATAGAGACAGTGTCATAACACTTATTGTCTCATGTTTGTTTTTGTTTTGTGAGCACATAGATTGGCTATTTTAATGTTCGCGGTGTGTTCATCTATTTTCAGCGTAATGTTCGCGCCTATCATGACAGGCCCAGAATAGGGATGATAGGCTTTATGCGGTTAAAATACATACAAGAATGAAACGGGAGACAGCCCATTTCAAATGCCATTTGCATCCCTAAAGTACTTGGGAAAATAAATACTTGAATGGCTTTATGTTACCGTTATGTCTGTGTTCTATTCTTATTCTCTGTGTGTAATGTATGAAAGAAATAAAGTAATGGATGATGAACGTGATGTACCGTGATGCACTTACTTTACCAAACTCATCTGTGCCAAAACAGGACTTATACTGTAGTTGAAGAGAAATCTTTAACTCCACCAATCTTTGGCATTGATTGATTGAATACTTTATTAACAGTTTGCAAAAAGTATACAGTTATACAAATAATGCTAAAAGGATAACACAAAACGTTTTCCATTGTGGTCCTATGTATTCAATTCATCATCCATTCACTCTCACGGAATTTCTCTTTTTAATATTCTGGTGTTTTAATCCATTTAGAGCCAGGGAAGGCTAATACACGATTTTCATGTATACTGTATATACATGTGTGCAGTGGTGTAAAGTAACTAAGTACATGTACTGTAGTACTGTACTTAAGTATACTAGACCATACCCGGTGAAGGGCGCAGGCGAAAATAGTTGCAAACTTGGGGTTATTGCACATCCAAAACGGGCTTCGCAGTCCGATGCACATCGTGAAGGTGAATGGCTGTGTGCAATTTGAGATCTGTGAGCAGTGTGCAGGGTGTACAATGTGAAAAGATAGACCAAATGGTAGGAGATGAAGTTAGCAGTTTATTTGTATCAAAGGAAGGTGATAATTCAATGGTGTGAAGACAGTGGCAACGTCGTCAGGTCCACAGATTGTCATGGCAGGGCCTGCGGAATGGGAGAAAAGGAGAAGGCAGGAGTCAAGCCACAATGTGCCATGTTCATCAGGGATGAGGTGAAACGTAGCCAGTGCTATTTGTGTGAAGAGGTAAGCAGCAGCGTCATTGTCATCATCAGTTATGTAGATGAATGTGAAATGGCACATGTAACAATGCAACAGTTGTACCTCAATGGGGAAGAAGCATATGTCCATGATGTAAGGAAGTTGCCACGTCGTCAGGTTCCACAGATCAGCAACGCAGGGCCTGCAGAATGGGAGTGAAAGAGCAGGGAGGAAGCTTGGTGTTCAGTAAATGCAATGGTGGGCAACAAAGTAAAAGTAGTTGTGGCATTGTTTGGAAATGGGTAATATCAAATATGCACCCCATTGACTGGCATTTTTTTAGCAGGTAGACGAACACAAAGAAAGCTCCAGTGGGGGGGTTGTTGTAATTGAAGTGAGGCAATTGAACAGGAAGGTGAGCCTGATATGTATTAAAAGAAGTAAAGCACTACAGGGTTTTGTGATGTTGTGTATTGGCTGTAGGAACTTAGTGTGCGTTTGTATCTGTGCTGAAAGTGTGAGTGTGAGAGCAACAATGTTGCAGTGTACAATGCAAGTGAATGTGGAGCATAGTAGCAATTGTTAATGTGTAGGCAATGGAGCAATTGAGGGAGATTGGGCAGGTAAATGCACAACCCAGTAATACAGAGTACGCCAGAGAGCACCAACAGTGTAGCAGCTGGTGGGGGCAGGGGTGTAGTGGAGGGGGGACGCGGGGGAGCGGCGCTCCCTCACTTATGTAACTGCATAAAAATAATATATATATATATTTTTTTTTTTATGATTGAAAAAAAAAAATTCATTTGCACATTTAAAAGCAACAAATTTGTAACAACAGCATAATATTGGGTTATGCAGGTGAGATTTAGAAAACCCTGTGGGGTGGTCCACAGGCCAAATAAGCGGACTTGGCAAGAGTCAGACGCAACACAATGTGTGTGTGTGTGTGTGTGTGTGTGTGTGTGTGTGTGTGTGTGTGTGTGTGTGTGTGTGTGTGGGGGGGGGGGGGGGCTCCAGGAAAAAATAGCGTGTGAAGTAGTTTCAACTACGCTACCTGGCTACTTGTATTTGCAGTAGTATTTGAAAATGAAAGGTGTGTTGAATTATAACACAAAGGGCAAAAGCAGTAGGGTGAAGTTACGTGTTAGGAGCTTGTAGATCTGCTATTGGGACGCACAGGCGTGCAACGATGGAAAGACGTGGGAGATGGAAATAGCAGGCGAAAAGCACTGTGAAAGGCGGTGTGTTTACTGTCATTAAGGGCAGAATAAGTAACATTAAATAAGCAACAATTAATGTGGTGAAATGATTACCTTTGTTCGCTGAAGCTGCGTGTGAGGTCGTCATTGTAGAGGGATGTGTTGTAGTTGTAGAGGGTGCGCGTCGTGTCTGTGTTGTTGTCGGCTTGCTGGGGTGAAGAAGTGATAGTGATTGGAACGTGAGTAAGTGTTGCCATGTTCGTCTATTGTAAGCGGTTTAGTGGCAATGTTGGTGGTAGTGTGTTTTGGCGTGGTTGTGAACGTGCAGGTGGTTGTGTGGAGGCGTTGTGAGCTTGTAGAGCGGCTGCTTTGCAAGAGGCAATGTATATGTGTGAAGGGCGAAGGGCGTGCTTCATGTGGCCTTCTTTGCATAGACCTTGTTGCTTGTAGGGCTCGCTGCGTGTGGCCTGATTTTCAGCGACATTGTTGCTGGTTTCTCGCGTGAAACCTGGCAACACTGCACAGAGTTGCGCACACGCCTGGATTGGATGCATCGTCTCGCACACACACACACACACACACACACACACACACACACACACACACACACACACACACACACACACACACACACACACACACACACACACACACAGGCACGACACTCGCGCGCGCGCACACGGCTGGATTGGATGCATCGTGTCGCCACACACACACACACACACACACACACACACACACACACACACACGCACACACAGTTTAGCGCGAGTCGTGTAGTGCGCGCACACGCGCACACACACACACACGCACACAGTTTAGCGCGAGTCGTGTAGTGCGCGCACACGCACACACATCGTGTCGCCACACACACACACACAGTTTAGCACACACACAGTTTAGCGCGAGAGTTAGTGCGCGCACACGCACACACACACACACAGTTTAGCGCGAGTGGTGTAGTGCGCGCACACGCACACACAGAGCCGGCTGGATTGGATGCAACGCATGCGCAGTTTGATCGGACGACCCAAGACACCAAGACACCAAGACAGACCGACAGAGCTTACTCAAATTATATGTAAGATTGTACTTTAAGTATATTGTACTTTTACTCCCCTACAATTATTTGAAAACTTTAGCTACTAGTTACTTTGCAGATATAAATTATTACATTATAAAACATACATTAACCACTTTAGCCCTATATTATACCTAGGCTATTTGAAAATAGCAGATCTACAAGCTCACAACGCGTCGCATCGCGACGCGTTGTGAGCTTGTAGATCTGCTATTTTCAAACATTTTAGTACTTTCACATTTGGTACTTTAAGTACATTTTGATACCAATACTTCTGTACTTTTACTCAAGTAAAATTGAATGAATTCCCGACTTTTACTTGTAACAGAGTACTTCTACGTTGCAGTATTGATACTTTTACTTAAGTAAAACATTTGAGTACTTTTCCCACAACTGCATGTGTGAATATGTGTCCTGCTTCGGCTCCGTGTCTAAATAAGATGGCGACATCATCATGGCTAGCATACTACTACTGTACATTTTTACCCCACAGCTGTTGTTGGGTTCCTGTGAGTTTGAAGCCGCCTGAAGAGGCTGGATATTGAGAGAAAGTGTTCCGGGGGGGCTCTGTTACAGTCTAAGCTTACAGCAGAAAGGGCTCCTGCTTAAATACCAAGCTCCTTGTGTATCCCCACAGCAGCGTAACAGGATCACAGAGAACTCCTGTCTGGCCAACAAAGCCATCTACACCATTCAGTCTCTCTCACTAGCAACAAGGCTCCTAGCAGAGTGCTGTTCTCACAGGGGTGGAACGCAGTGGTTCTCAAACTTTTTCATGTCAAGGACCCCCAAATTGATATGTTTTTCGTCGCGGACCCCCACCTGAAAAGGTTTTGTGCCAGGGGACCCCCAGAAGAGAAGATGTATGTAAAAAAATAAAACTTAATTATTCAAAATAGCAGATGTACAAGCTTGCAGCACGGCAGAAAGTGAGCTTGTAGATCTGCTATTTTTGAATAGCCAACATACCAGTATACATAAAGGGGTTAAAATGATTTATGGTGCTCCTATAAACTACTTTTGCTGGGGACCCTCTGGGGTTCCCCCGGACCCCACTTTGAGGACGACTGATGTAAAGTAACTAAGTACATTTACACAAGTACTGTACAATTTTGAGGTATTTTTAACTTTACTGAAGTACTTCCAATTCTCAATACTTTATACTTCTATACAAATATTGTACATTTTTTTTTACTCCACTACAATATTTGAAAACTTGAGTTACGAGTTACTTTGTAGAATTTGATTGTTATATCTATGTAGTTCCCAGCCCTACTGAGAGATGTTTTTGCAGCACTGTGGCGACAGATCTGTTTACTAAGTCCAGTCACAGACAAAGGGAGCAGTCCCACTTTTTTTGTTCCGGAGTCGATTGCAGCTCCAGAGCCTCCTCTCATGTGGATGTTTGTATTGATTTTTGGACTACTTTAACACTGGTTTGTTATTTTTTTTTGGTATCAATAAAGTGTGTACTTTTTCCCCCCGGGGGGAAAAAGCTAAAATAAACCCACAGAACAGTGACTTTGTTACGACGTGATATGAATGTTAAATGGTTCATTTGCCTGTGTGCTGACGATAGGAAACGCATGTCCCGCCCATTCAATCCCTGAATGACCAGACAAGGGTCATTGTCTGGCCACGGGGATACAGTGCAGCGTGACATGGACGACAAACAGTCCCAGACAATATGGACCTGCACCGCTCTGACACAGTCAATCAGCATATTTGCAGTCGTAATAACATCAGCGTATTGAACAGCAGTGTGTACACACAACAAGGGGTCGATATCCGTATCTATCTGTGGAACCTATCATCACGTTTCATGTGTGCCTGATGTGAAACCCATATGTAGGACATACAGTACTGTACCTGTTGGAGAATTGACACAGGGTGGTCAGTAGTGCGTAGCCCAACAGCAAATGTATATTTTATACGAAAATAACTAAAATATCATGATTTTTTTTGGCAAGTGAGACGGTCGTATACGACAAAGTATGAATTAGGTTTAAGTTCAGCAGAGATCACTCAGAAGTGGGCAACTTTGATGATGGAGAGGGCCACTATATTTCCACACTCACTCCAGAGGGCCACATTGCATATACTGTATGTCACTCAAAAGTAGCAAAAAAATAGCCGATCTGCAAGCTCAAAACGCGCCGCAGTGCGACGCGTTTTAAGCTTGTAGATCGGCTATTTTTTGCTATTTTTGAATTGGAAGCCTTTTATTTTTTTTTGGCCTATTTTTGAATTGGAATCCTGAAATGTATAATTTTTATTTAATTTCAAATGCATTTAGTTATGTTAACTCTATGAACTTAAATACAAATACATTGGATGTAAAAAAAGACAATAGAAATGTAATACTAGTCATTGAGCTACTAATACAGACTGAAGCAATTAAAGCGGGTCATGTTTGCATGTTTGGAATCGTAACAGCTGAGATCAATAATATATATCACTATTCCGATATGAACCTGTGGGCCGCATTAAGTGGAGGGTGGGGGCCGCATGTGGCCCCCGGGCCGCCAGTTGCCCCATGTACAGTATGCTCTGACTTCATATTTCTGAGGATTAAGTGTATGGCGGTGTAAAAGTGACGACATGTTTAAGAATGGCTGTACAGTATGTCGAGAAAAACACGAGAGTCACAACCAGGGATAATGAGGCCCCTCCACAGGCCTTTATAGTCCGAGAGAGAGAGAGCAGGAGAAGAGAGGAAGGGAGGGAGAGAGAGAAAGAAGGAGAACAGAGAGAGGGGGGAGGATTGCAGCGTGGTGTGCTAATTGGATACTGATTAAAGCTGGGTTTATGTTCCTCCATTGACGATACAATCTTCCCAATTATGCCTCTGCTCGGAGCCGCACGCTGTTTAGCATGGCAGTGGAAAGACAACAGAATAGAATTTCAGCAGAATTCAATAGAAAAGACTCAAAGGCATAAAGACAGGCGGGCGTGCCATGCCGAGTACATGATTGAGAACGAGAGGAGTTTTGTACAGTCACTGCTTGAGTGACTAGTACCCCCCCCCCCCCCCCCCCCCTTTATACGCACCCACTCCACTCAGAGCCTGAGCTGTGAAGCTGTCAGTCAGATCACAAGCCCGGGGAAAGATCGCCCACACACTCCACTTTTAGACGTGTTGACTTATAACCCCCCCCTCCACACACACTCTCTCTCACACACACACACACACACACACACACAGACACACACACGCGCACGTGTGCTTCCTACATACTAGCACACACACAGATACACACATGCTTACACACAAGAGACATCGTGTTCTGGTGCCACTGGAATAAACAGCCCGACCGCTATCATCTTTCCATTTTCTCTCTCCTCTCTCTCTCTCTCTCTCTCTTCTCTCTGTCTCCTTCTCTGTCTCACCTTTGTCTATCAAATGTCTGACATGTTCACTTCTCTCTCTCTCTCTCTCTCTCTCTTCCTTTCTCTCTGTCTCTTTCACTCATTGAGTTTGGCACTCAGAGAATTAAACAGAGCCGTGCTGCTGCCAATGTGGAGATGAGTTGGGAATCCGTTGGCTGTCTTACTAACACTCCTCCTCAGAGAGACTGGGCCTGAGGACAAATGGCAGCTCCTAGTAAGAGGTGATTAGACTTAAACCATTGATACCTGGAACGCATCTGTGTCACTTTAGATTTCTTTAGGCTATTCAAAAATAGCAGATATACAAGCTCATAGCGCGGCACCGAGTGCCGCGCTACGAGCTTGTATATCTGCTATTTTTGAAAAATCGAGGGAAAAAAAATGTGGGTTTTTTTTTCAATTTTTTTTTAGGATTTAGAAGAAATTTCTAGAATCTTCTCAGGTCTTAATGGGTTAAACCCGCTATGGACTCATTGATCTCCATGAAAAGAAACACAGCCACACCGCCGGCCATCAATCAAAAAAAAAAGACAAAGCCCAATACATCATCGCCACACGCGCATCGACGTGACCTCTCTGGCGGAGCGGAAACGACAGGAGACAAAGAGCAGGGGGGCAGAGTTCAAAGCAAAAAAAATGAATGAAAGGTTATCGCAACGGACCCTCAGGAGCGACTGGGTTTGATTCTCCAGTCAATTATGTTGGATGATCCTGACTGACGGGCGAACGAGTCCCCACGGCACACAAAGCCCGGCCATCTCATTACTCGCTCATGGAGGTCTGTTCAAATTGGAGCTCGATCTCTCCCATGCTCAGCGTTCCTCCTCCCCCTGTTTCGGTGAAATGAGACTGATCTTCACCCAACACACCAACCGGGCCTGCGTACTGAGAAATCCTGAGTGTAGACACTCTCATTTGGGTCATTTGTTGTACACTCTCAGTATTAACCATTTAAGACCGGGAGAAGCATCTGTGTCATTTTTTTGATTTGAGCTAAAAAAAATGCATTATTTTACAAGCTCTATGAGCTTGTAGATCTGCTATTTTTGAGAAATCGTGAACATTTGTGCAAATCTTTGAATATATATATTTTCAAGCGAACATTTGGAACTCAAATCTTTGCTTCTGGGGGTCCCTGGAACAACATATTTTGAGATGGGGGTCCGTGGCCAAATACATACTGTATACATTTTGAGTGTCCTTGACATGGAAAAGTGTGAGAACCACTGACATAGTAATATACTTTTTTTTCAAAAAACAGATTTAGAAGACATTTTGTAGAATCGGAACCTCAGGTCTTAAAGGTGTCATGACATTCATTTTCACTTTTTTTATTTTCAATGTTTTATTTGGGGTTTTATGACCTCAATTACACCCAAAAAACCTGAACTTAGAACATTCAGTGGATTTTCTGTGGTCTGGGGTTTTCTGAATAATTAGGCTGAAAAGTAATCTGAGCTTGGCCCTTCGACAGTGAGGTCACAGTCGATTAATCCCGCCCACTCTCCTCCTCGCCCCTCCCCTCCCCTATCCTTTCCTTTGGGGGGGCGGAGCAGAGGCGATGATTGACAGGCAAAATCCCTCACCAGCGACACCCGCAGGCAAAGATTTCTTTTTTCATTGCAGTTGAAAAGGCTTTAGAAATGTGAGAGAAAAACACCTGCCATGGATCACTGGAATGGAATTTTCACTTAAAACTTTTTGTACACTTTTGAAGGACCAGGACAAAGACTTTGAATGTGGTGTAAAAGTGAATGTCATTAAACCTTTAATGGGTTAAATTAACGCTTAAGAATTTGCTGTGTTTGGGGACAAATGGCTGACAGAACGAGGAGAGAGAGTGATCCTGATAAGAAGGAGATGGTAGAACAGAACAGAGGGGTCTGTGTCAGTGTGCTGTAAAGGGGCTTAAAGCTGCAGTGGAAAATGGGCTTTTGGAGTGGAAACCTTACCTGAGCAGCACGCCCCCCTGATGAGTATCACCGTGGAGTCCCAGTATAGCCTCCCCATTGTGCTCCCCCAGCAGTAGCTTTCATCTGAATCCCAGCTGGGACGTCAGCCCCAAACACATGCACATACAGTCCCATTTGCTGGATGAGGGGGGGATCCCATGCCTTTACTTTTGATACCCCCCCCCCCTCTGGTCTTTCATTGGATATTTATGTTTGATAATAATATCTCAATTTAACATATACATTTAAAATGTATGTTAGCATTAACACTTGTGTCCCTATTTTGGGCAAATTTGTCAATACAAGACCGGTGCCTCTGGAAAGATGCAGGTCAACTAGCAATGCAAGTTGGGAACGCATGCCCCACTTGGTTATGCAATATCCGTTGTACCAGTCAAACAGACAGTTTGTGTCCCTTTTATGCCTGTATATGGAGATCTCTGTATCCGTCTAGCGTTGTCCCTTTTAATGCCCATATAAGGAGATCCCTGATGTCATCAGTATTGCGCCCATATATGGCATGCCCATATAAGGGCATATCGGTTTGGTTCGGCGGTTCTGGACGACCGCCAATCCGACCGACTTCACGCCAGGCACCGCCACTACCTTTGGTCCTCAGCGGATACGCGCGCCGAGTTTGAGGTCGATCAGTCGGGTGGTTCTCAACATGCGTAAAGGAGAGGTGCACCGAGATTTAGTGAATTCATACTGTACAAGGATTTGTTGGTCAGAACTCAAACACAGTTTGCTGTTTTTCTGCTGCGTTGATCAGCCAAAAAAACAACAACAACAGCCCACCATTTCACGTCATAAGGAATGTAGTGAACACATTCATTGGCCTGTGGTAGTATCGTATACCGTTGGTGATCTCTCCTCTTCTCCTTCGTTATTTAATTTAGTCAAGCCAACAGTGTCCCGTATCGGAGGCTCAAACTCATGATAGAGAGAACACGATTGATTAGATATTCCAATCACACAGTCTAACGCAATTACAGAGCAACCTGGAGGAACAACAAAGCCGAGCAAAAAAAGACAAAACCAAGGCGGCCGGCAACCGCTGCAGAATTCTAATCGTTACATGAGGTACACAGTAAAGATCCTTAGTGTTAGTTAGGGGTCCTTTTTTTACACCCTCAGAGTTAAACTAATGCTGAGGATTTTATTTGTTTTACTGTGTACAAATCAAAGATGATGCTCATATGCAGCGTTCAAGGTTCAAGGCTTAAAAAAAAGAATGATTATAGTGATAATCATCTTCTTTCCATTTAACACATTGGGTGCCAAAACCGTATATATACGGTTTTTGAAAAAAAAAAAAAAAAGATTACTTTTTTTTTTTTTTTTTAATTTTTTTTTTTTTTTTTCTTCACAGCAACAGGAAATATCACTCCTACAAGATTTAGACTCCAATCCACCTCCTGGTTAACTTATGACTTCAAAAACCTGTATCTCGGCTCCTGTGCACTTTTTTTTTTTACAATGTTAATTTAACTATTTTCAACTGGCTGCAACTATGGAATGGATTTCCGAATGTTTAATTTTTTCCCCCCGATTGTACGAGACCTGTATGTGTGTAATGAGGGGATCACCGTGAGGACGGTGATCACTGAAAATATTTTGTGACTACTTGAAAAAGGTTCAAAATGTTTAAAAAGTCCTGGCACTCAAAGTATAATATTTTAATAAACCTCTGGCACCCAATGTGTTAAGCAGTAATTGCATTATCAACCTTCAACAATACAAGTCCCTGCTATATGAATTCACACTGTGTGTGTGTGTGTGGGTGTGTGGGGGGGGGGGATATACAAGCTCTACGAGCTTGTAGATAGCAGATCTACAAGCTCGTAGCACGGCACTCGGTGCAGCGCTATGAGCTTGTAGATCTGCTATTTTTGAATAGCCAAAGTGTAAAATAATGCTTTTTTAGCTCAAATCAAAAAGTGACACAGATGCGTTCCAGGTCTCAATGGGTTAAGGTGCCTGGCTGCTTCCCTATAACCTTGTCAGCCATATTGACAATTCTGCTCCAGTTCCATTCTGTCTGCACATCGTGCCAAGATGTGGAAATATGATTATAAAAAATAACACTGCACACCAATTGGCTTTTATTATAAAAAATAACACTGCACACCAAATGGTTTTATTATAAAAAAAATAACACTGCACACCAATTGGCTTTTATTATAAAAAAATAACACTGCACACCAATTGGCTTTTATTATAAAAAATAACACTGCACACCAATTGGCTTTTATTATAAAAAATAACACTGCACACCAATTGGCTTTTATTATAAAAAATAACACTGCACACCAATTGGCTTTTATTATAAAAAATAACACTGCACACCAATTGGCTTTTATTATAAAAAAAATAACACTGCACACAAAATGGCTTTTGTTATAAAAAATAACACTGCACACCAATTGGCTTTTTTTTTTTTTCAATTCACTGCTGACTCCCTTAGCCCATTAAGACCTGTAAACGCATCTGTGTCACTTTTTGATTTGAGCTAAAAAGCATTATTTTACACTTTGGCTATTAAAAAATCGCAGATATACAAGCTCATTGCGTGGCACCGAGTGCCGCACTACGAGCTTGTAGATCTGCTGTTTTTGAAAAATCGTGAAAGTGTGCAAATCTTTGAATATATATTGTTTTAAAGCGAATATTTTTAACTCAAATCTGTGCTTCTGGGGTCCCTGGAACAAAATATTTTGAGATGTTAGTCCGTGGCCAAATGCATATACATTTTGGGGGTCCTTGACATGAAAAAGTTTGAGAACCACCAAAGTTTCAAAAAACTATTAGGATTTAGAAGACATTTTGTAGAATCGGAACCTGCAGGCCTTATTGGGTTAGTCATTGCATCAGTCTCGGCTTCTTCCTTTCAGAGCGTTGGCACATGTCTCCCAAGTCACTTGATGCCTGTAATGAAATCAGATGTGACATTTTGTTAGCCCAGCAGAGGTTGTGCCAGCTGAACTGATCAAACAGGAGTCAGTCGCAAAACTCTCTCCGATGACAGGGAGACGAAATGGAGCACCGCCGGCCCAAATGAACCCCAATGAACGACCGGGAGCCGCAAGGCGGGCGGGTTTCACTGATGTACGCTGTTGTGTAGATCATTGGTTCTCAAAGTGGGGTCCGGGGACCCCCAGGGGTCCTTGGGGGGGTACCAGGGGGTCCCCAGCAAAATATGTTATAAATCACAATCATTTTAACCACTTTATCCATATTTTATACTTTGGGCTATTCAAAAATAGCAGATCTACAAGCTCATAGCGCGGCACCGAGTGCCGCGCTATGAGCTTGTAGATCTGCTATTTTTGAAAAATCTCGAAAATGTGTACAACTCTTAGAAAATAAAAATAAAAGGCGAACATTTGTAACTCAAATCTTTGCTTCTGGGGGTCCCTGGAACAACATATCTTCAGGTGGGGGTCCGCGGCCAAATACATATCAATTTGGGGGTCCTTGGCATGGAAAAGTTTGAGAACCATTGGTGTAGACTACGAATACAAGCTATATTATACCTAGTATGCTCTGTGCTCTGCGATAATTTGACAAAATACTTGTAACGTCTGTTGTTAACCATCCTAGCGAGCGTTTCTGTAAACACAGGAGGAGGGGCAGGGGGGAAGCAATATGTTCACTTCAATGGTATATAGCCTATTCAGGTGATAATGACCGCTGGCCATGGGAGTTTCGAAGTAGTTCACACGTTAGTTAAAGCTGCACTATGTAACTTTCCTCTTCTACTCCGGATTTGAACCCGGTTCCCTCACTGCGCAAGTGCCGAAATGTTTACCATTGAGCTAATAGAGCCTCCCTGCTCAGGGGATGGATTGAATCTTGTCCATCAGGTCAAAATTCGTGTCAGATCCTGTGTCTAGGTGAGACGTGACCTTTGACGCAATCTAAATGTCTCGGCAGGGAGACAAAATACAACCACCCCAATTGTATACGTTTATTGTATTAACATACAGATTGTATTTGTATTTATTGTATTAATGAAAAAAAGTTAAATAGTGCCGCTTTAACTTAACAATAGATATGGCCCACTTAATTAGTATTCAATAGTAACTGCACATACATCACGAGTACAACAACAACACACAGTATAAACCCCCAGGGAACATTCGTCTAGATTCAGTCTACTCTCTGCTGCAAACAAAGATGGGACCACCGCCCAAAAACGCATGCGTATTCACCTGTTTCCTAGGCTTTCCACTTCCTGTGTGTTTTCCACTTCCTGTTGATTTGATCCAATGAAGTCCAATGAAACTGGTCAGATGACTAATGATATCCAATGAAATCCGACAGGAAGTGGAAAACACACAGCCTAGGAAACAGGTGAATAGTATGCACACGCATGTGTGTGTGAGTGTGCGTGCGTGTGGGAGGGAATAATTACAGTATGTCCTCTGAAAAAAACTAGACTATACTACTGGAGGTACACACTGTGTAAAAGCTGCACACACACACATTTCCTCAGTCTTGGTTTGAATGCTCTGTAATGCTGCATTCACACACTAGAAGTGACAATAGCTTCTAAATGACAAATCGTGGTCCTCAGCAATCTGAATGGCACAATAAAAAACTACATTTCTACCACTGAGCTAAGATGGAGTTACTGTCACAGTGCAGGGGGTTCATACTGTGTGTCAAATTATCAAGCATCATATTCCAGTCCATTCATGAATATCCATCATTGTTAGTGGTGTCGTCTGGTTGGGTTCTATATTCAGTCCATTTTTCAAGGAATAGTCTCTTGCAAACTCAAGTTATGAGTTAGTTTCTCCATCAAATACTGTATCTCCTCCACAATGCTCAGCCACCACTCACAAATTGGAGGATCTGCTTTGTACCATAGCCTTGTAATTGCTTTTTTACTAGCTGTCAATAATACTTTCACTAGGTACATATCTTCTCTTTGTGTATTATCCTGTGTTAAGCTTCCCAATGCAGCTTTAATTTAACTGTGTAAAAATGTAACCAAATGGACATGTACAGTAAGTGTCCATTTGGTTATATTTGTACACATACATGTGTACACTGAGAATTACAAATGGATAAATGAACACAGAGATTTGACTGTACACTGAGACCAAGCCTTGGCGTCAATACGTTGTTCTCAGCAAGTTTGTCCCTGATAATCCAGAATGAAAACCAGTGGTATATTCTTTGTCCCCAGAGTGTCACCACAGCTGTCCCCATTGTAATGCCTTTAGACAGGCCAGACTTAATGTGTGTCCAGTACAACCCACAACCAATAGCTGTGTTTATCCATCCTACTACTGTATTGATCAAAGGTCTTGATTTAGGTTCTCCTGCATGCCAGATAATTAGTTTGCCACTATTGATATATTGAACTGGTGTCTCTTTGCCAGACAGGTAGCGATGGTACAGTAGCAGTAGCAGTCATTCCTGTAATAATAATTATTATTATTATTATTCAAGATAAAAACAACTTTATTAGGAAAAACGAGTTAAAAAGGTTAAAAAAAACTATAAAAGAAAGGTAAACAAAGGGGGGTTGGGATTTATGTAGGGAATGCGAGTCTGAAAAAGTGGGTTTTGAGCAGTGGTGTAAAGTAACTAAGTACATTTAAGTACATAAGTACTGTACTTAAGTACAATTTTGAGGTATTTTTACTTTACTGGAGTATTTCATACTCCACTACATCTCAGAGGCAAATACTGTACTTTTACTCGACTACAATTATTTGACAGCTTTAGTTACTTTGCAGATATACATTATTATATTATAAAACATACATTAACACATTGATTGCCAAGATATTAAACATAGTTTTCTATCCCCGTGCCGGCGTATAATTACCTCAATCCGATGATATTTGAAACGCTGTGGAACCGACATTGTGTAAAAAAAACACACGGAAAACGTTTCCTGTGAGTAGACGGAAGGATCTGTGTATCCATGGGAACGACAAGTTTCCAACCGCGATCCGCCATTTTGGAGCTTTGGTCCGCTGAAAACGGGTGGTTTTCAATGGGAAAAAAAAGAAACTGAGTTACAGCCGTTTTTCTGAAAAACCCATCATTGGGGCGGATGGAAGTGACGTTTTTTGGAATGATGTCACATCCACATTTTTCTTCTCTGAGAGACGATCGATCATTCCAAAGCTGTGTTAGGTCGCCCCTTGTGGAATTTTCCCCAAAAAATGTAAAAACGAGTTAACTCGATCTAGGCAATCAATGTGTTAACCACTTTAGCCCTATTTTATACACAGGCTATTTGAAAATAGCCGATCTGCAAGCTCACAACGCGTCGCATCGCGATTTGTCCTGGGTGTGTCCATGAGGTTGGCATCAGGTTGGGGGGGGGGGGGGGGGGGGCTGGTTGTTGAGGGCTTTTTTTTTGGTATAGTGATCATTATTTTGAAGTCGATTCTGTGCTCGACTGGGAGCCAGTGGAGGACTGGTGTGATCGTGTTCCTTGGATCGGGTTCTGGTGAGCAGGCGGGCGGCAGAGTTTTGTACATACTGTACTGTAGTTTCTTGAGAACCTGGGTGGTGACGCCGTACAGGAGGCTATTGCAGTAGTCGAGTCTGGATGTGATGAAGGCATGAAATATGAATGAGTTGTCTCAGCAGCAGTGTGTGTTGATAGGCTGGGACGAAGGCGGGCAATGTTGTCGAAGATGAAAGATCAGTTTTAGTGATCTGGTTGTAATAGTCTCGCATCTGTGTCACATTTAGATTTCTTTAGGCTATTCAAAAATAGCAGATATACAAGCTCATAGCGCGGCACCGAGTGCCGCGCTACGAGCTTGTAGATCTGCTATTTTTGAAAAATCGTGAAAATTATTTTTAAAATATTTTTTTCCGATTTTTTTTTTTAGGATTTTGAAAATGTTTAGAAGCGGCCTCAGGTCTTAATGGGTTAATGAAAATGATCAAAGAGCTCCTCCTACTGATACGCCATGGTGACATCTATTCACCTTATTCCTGGCCACGTCCACCGTTTACACTCTAATGTTAGGGGTGTGGGTCCGGTTTACCATTGTTGCCATGTCTGCTTATTATAAGTGACTTTGGGCTTGTTTTTCTGTCACTTGTAAATATTGTAAATATAGCGTTGCGATGCGACACGTTGTGAGCTCGTAGATTGGCTATATTCAAATAGCTGATGTGAAGTGGTAAAACTTAGTTGCTTCTTTTGGGCTTGTTTTCATAGACCTGGCCACTTGTTTCTCTTGCAAAATCTGGCAACACTGCTGATTACCTGGCTGCATTACACCTGCAGTAGCCTACTAGGGCGGAAGTGAACAGATATAGAATGAGGCAGCACACAGAGAAAAACTCCATGGCGCCGCCCTGGAGGACGGCAATGGCGCCGCCCTAGAGAAGGGCCAAGAATAAGGTGAATACTCGATGAATGGGCTAATACTGTGTGTGTAGAAACAATTTGGAAATTAAAACAATTACAGCATCACAGAGCCAATACAAAGATTTTTTTACGGCGGATTGGGATGGTATCAGGATTGATTTTCAAAGCATTAGGCGTTGGTTTGTTAACATTGGTTTTCTCCGGCCTCCAAGCCCATTCAATGAATATAGATTTCCCTAGACAAATCAGTGGGCAGAGATCTCTGAGAGAGCGTCTGGCTGCGAGAGAGAGCCTCTCACTGTAATAATGCAGCGATGTCTCATGTCTGTTTGCACTGAGAAGAGTGAGCCTCGCTACACTTCCTGTTCTGCTGGGAAACATAATTCTGTCATAAGTGTCATTATAGTTTCCCATGTTTCACTAGTACTATGCAGATGCAGACCTTTGCGTAGTGTAACCCCAGCATCGTGGGCTTCGCCCCGCGTGTGCCTCCTTTCACAATTAAAGCCATAATTGCGGTGGGGAAACAACAAGCTGATTTCATATGCAGAAAGGAATAGCAGTGGTTAGTGTCTATGCAAATGTGTTATCTGTGAACATTAGCTCTGCATTAACACCTGGCATAGTAATTATGGCTCACAGGTGGATTGGACTGTCAATGGAGCCTGGCATCAAATCCTAGCATGGCACACACACACGCACGCACACACACACACACACACACACACACACACACACACACAGACACACAGACACACAGACACCTATACGGTACGACACATCTTGACGAGGTGCACACGAGGTAGGAAGGTTGCGATCAGCTTGATTGGTCTGTTACCATGGAAACGTTGAGGAGGAGATGAGGCTGGCATGGATCTAACGAGGGCCAGGAAGGTTCTCTGACACATGGTGTTGGTACAGAGAGACGTACAGGCTCTCTCTCCCTGACAGGAGGATGGAGAGATCCACCACTAATTAATGCTCCACTCAACTATAGTGGCTCTGGAATGTTCCCCTTGCCTCGTCTAAACCTCTCTAATCTTCTGTTCTGATCTGATCTCTTCTCTTCTCTTCTCTTCTCTTCTCTTCTCTTCTCTTCTCTTCTCTTCTCTTCTCTTCTCTTCTCTTCTCTTCTCTTCTCTTCTCTTTTTAAACCTTGAACGCTGTATATCAGCATTATCTTTGATTTGTTTCAAATATTTTTCTTGTTTTAGGATAAAGAAATACATTTCAGTTCAAACACTTATGGGGATTTGTACACAGTAAATAAAATCCTCAGCGTTCGTTACCCCCTCCTCAAGTCTCCTCTCCTCTCCTCTCCTCTCCTCTCCTCTCCTCTCCTCTCCTCTCCTCTCCTCTCCTCTCCTCTCCTCTCCTCTCCTCTCCTCTCCTCCCCTCTCCTCTCTGTAAGGCATATGTCTCTGTCAGTCCGGGGAGTTTGTTTGACTGCACTAATTGGAGCAGCATTCACTTGGGCCCGTCGTTCCAGACCTGTGATTCAGTCCTTGACAAGTTATCACTGTTGACTGCCCGATGGTGGTGACTCATCTGAAGAACTCGCTTCGGTTGACTTGATTTCCAGTCAAGGAAGTTTCAGAGCTCCCACCGGCAAGCTGTTGCGTAATGTGTGGCGTTTATAATCAGAGCTAGCACACGCAGGGTTGCCAGATCTGCTTATTATAATTTCCCCGCAAGATTTTATTTGAAAATAGCCGATCTGCAAGCTCACAACGCGTCGCATCGCGACGCGTTGTGAGCTTGTAGATCTGCTATTTTCAAATAGCTGATGTATATGTTAAAGTGCTAATGTGGCCCATAGTCGCTTCTTTTGGGCTGGTTTTCCTAGACCTGGTTGCTTGTTTCTCTCACAGAATCTGGCAACACTGAGCACACGTCCACTGTGGTTATTTATGTTTTTTCGTTATGTTCTGGCAGTCCAAGCCGAACATTGAGTTACGATAACGCGCTAATGCACTAAACGGACCACAATTCAGCTGCGGATCAATTTTTCATGCTGGGCTGCTTTTATCCGTTTTGTTCTCTGTCGTCATGAACCTGAAACAAACCTTTGAGCTGAACAGCCCATGCTGCTTTTTTTTTAGCTTTGTGTTCACTCTCTAATTACTAGTTTAAATCAGAGTGATCGATATCTGCTCCCAGGCTTCTATACTGTTGCTGCTTTCATTCGAAACCATTCGTAACAGATGTTGAGGCTTCATTGCTGCTGTGAGGAGAGAGAGGCGACGCTCTTGGGAATTCTGCAAATTGCCACGCTTGTCAGACCCTAACACCATTAATCACATGGGTCAGCCAAATGGACATATTATAACACATGGGGTTGTTTTTTTTTAGGTGTGCATATTAGGTTTTTGTTCCGGAGGCCCTGAGACCAGCGACCTTTAGCAAGCTTCTTCCCCCCCCCCCCCGACTGGCCCCTTCTTCCAATAGCCAAAAGGCTTAATTGGTTTTCGATAGTAAATCTCAGGGGGCCCTGTAGAAAATGTCTGACTCTTTAATGGCGCTGCCGCGGGGACCGCGGAGCCCTCTGCAACACTTTTTCGGTGTTTTAACCCATTCAACCCCGGGAACGCATCTGTGTCATTTTAAAGATTTCTTGGGCTATTCAAAAATAGCAGATATACAAGCTCATAGCACTCTGCACCGAGTGCCGAGTGCTATGAGCTTGTAGAGCTGCTATTAATTTTTTCTTAAAAAAAAATTAGCCCACGATTTTGTAACCCCATTCTTTTCACCCAGTGCCAATTGTCTAAGTAATCCTGGGCACTACACTCCCTCTGCCAACCTAGGGAGAGCTCAGAGCCGAGCTCATGCCTCATGCTATTCTGCTATTTTTGAAAAATCTTGAATTTTGAAATTTGTGCAAATCTTTTAATATATATATTTTTAAAGCAAACTTTTGTAAAATATTTTGTTCCAGGGACCCCCAGAAGCAAAGATTTGAGTTGGCTTTAAAAATATATATATTCAAAGATTTGCACAGATTTTCACGATTTTCAAAAAAATAGCAGATCTACAAGCTCGGTGCCGCGCTATGAGCTTGTAGATCTGCTATTTTTGAATAGCCAAAGAAATCTTCCCGGATTGAATGGGTTACTAAAGACTAGTGCAGTTTGGAGGTTGAATAACATGCTGTTGCTCTGCGCATGAGAAGGATGTGGGGGAGGCCAAGCTGAAGTCAGGAAGCAATGTTTTTGTCCTTTTTTGTGTCCTCCTGTGTCTCTTCATCTTTTATGCACTTTTTTTCTTCTCGGCAATCTTCGTTGCTGTCGGGCAGAAACCTCTTATCTACGTCTTTTAACTTTTTTGTGTTTTTCTCGTAAATTAACACCCTACTTACAGCGTCACACAAACGTATCCAAAGTAGCAGATCTACAAGGTCGAAACGTGGCGCGAAACGTGGCGCGAAGCGGCGCCTTTTGAGCTTATAGATCTGCTGCTTTTTGCTATTTTATTTTTGTCAGCATCTCTGGTGAACGTTATAGGCTCTGTGGTAGTAGGGTATCTGTTGTATCTCTGTGGTCGGGTGTCTGTTGCACTCTGTCAGCTACAAAGCGGAATGAGATTACCGGACGTGAGAAGAAAAAGGAAGGAAGATCTCTTGGCCAAAACGATTGCTGTGTGCAGATGTAGCAAGAGACACACGTCTCTGTCAGGTGGAATCCTCATGTGTCCCAAACTTTTACTTTTCAAAAACAGCAGTTCTTCAAACTCAAGAGAAGGAGTACACAATATCCAGCTAACGTTTAATCATTATACACACAAAGGGTTCATTTAACTCAGGTAGTATACTAATGGAACCAAAATATATACAAATAGATAATCAGATATCATCTCTGTCGGGTGGAAACCTCATATGTCCAAAACCGTTACTTTTCAGGATTCAAATTCAAAAACAGCAAAAGTAGCAGATCGACAAGTACCAACATCAATACAGCATGGAATTGTGGACAAAATCCAAAATGTTGTGGTCTGAGAGGCTAAAATCTCATCATATGGTGGTCCGTGGCTCAAAATGCCCAATAAATAATGGACCTTGATATGAAAAGGGTTGAAAACCCACTGGTTTACAGGAAGACTTTCAAGACGGTGACGGTGTGCACAGCGTAGTAAAGAATTCCTCCTGGCCTTGGGACAAATCCAGACGAACCAGCGTATAAAACCTTCAAACACACAGGTCCCCCCCGGGGGAAATCGAGCATTTTATTATCCATGTGAAAAGTTGAAATACAGAGTCTCTGCAGAACTCTAACAATATAGAATATAGAAAGGGCTGATTGAAGAGTGAGATTTGAGCCACCAGGGTTATCAGTGTGTATGTGGTTATGAGCGCCCGACATAGAATTTCAATTTCATTTGAAATTGGTCAATTTGTTTTTATGTTTGGAAACATGGAAGTGAAGGACATTTTTTTGATGTACTGTACAGTACGTTAAGTGGAGGGAGTGTGTTGATAACAGGGACTGTTATCCAGTTAGAAGGGTAAAACCAATTGCGACTTTAACCCGGTATGAGTATTAGTTACTCATTCACTGCCACAATTATTGCTGGCCGCGTTTGCCCACTGCCAGAGATTTTTCATTGAAAAAAAAAAGTACTCAGGAGCCGAGATACAGAATTTTTAAGTTTTAAGTTAACAAGGAAGTGGATGGGAGTCTAGATCTTCGAAAAATCATATCTCCTTGGTCTTTGGGTCAAATTTGAAAAAAAAAAAGAAAAGAAAAAAATATATATATAATTACGTTTTTTACGGCAGTGGCAGTATTGGTAAATGGGAGTAATTACGTCAATTACGTCAGTGGCAGTGAATGAGTTAACAGTGCTGTATGTTTTCATAGAAAACAGGTCCTGGCAACCATGACCAACAAACTCATTGTTTTGAATCGTAATGGCCCTTTAGAATGCATAGTTAAACAATAAGACACGAGAGGGAGTGATTTATCGCGGTTATTGACATGGTGCTGCGGCATAGACACTATGCGAAGCAGAGTGCAGTCTCCCTGCAGGGAGCAAACCAAGCCTATCCCTGAACTGAGGGAAAACGGGGCTGATGGAACATAACTAGGCATGACCTCGCCCTCTGCAGCCATGGCGATGTTTTATTGCTTTTATCCAATAGCACTGCTCTGTTATTTTGCTAAATCGCATTTCTTTCAGCCCTCCGCCATCCAAAATTGTTCCCAATTGTGTACCGTTGCTATAGGTAACACCAGCTGGTCCAGAACATATTATGGAGTGATGCTTTTACCAGTGATTTAGACTTTGTTGAATTGTGGTTATTGGCACGGCTCCAGTTGTAACTACAGTATCTGTTGTATAATTATATTTAAATACTCTTTTGAATGTAACTTGGAGTCGGCAAACAGTTCTTAGTGTGATGTCCATGACAATTTCCCACCGGTAGACCAGGGTGTTGCTAAATTGGTAACTGGCACATAATGGTGCAATGATGTAATGTAAACATTTGTCACAGACTCGAAAATATGTCCAGCGACTTACTGTCACATAAGCAGATGTAATAAATAAAGGAATTAGTGTTAGTAAGAAGAATGTCTGCTGGTTTCAAAGCTGTCGTTTGGAGTTGGTAGAGCCTGTACAGGATTAGCGGTTCAATTTCCATAGTCACCTATAATGTATACATTTAAAGCACTGGGTGGCACTTTTGGATAGAAGTTTACTGTGAGCTTTCATATAAGCTACCGTGTTTGTATTTCAGCATCTTTGTCGCAACTTCAACTCAACTTCAACGTTATTGTCACATCAGAGACTTACGGCTGTAAGAAAGTGGGAGCAAATATTTTTCACACGAGCCTCGCATCATTTGTATTTGTCTGGTTCAAAAGTGAACGGTTCATCTTCGAGCCGATGCTAGACAGAAAATGTTGAATATAGAGAAGGCGGCAGGGCTATATTTAGCTCGCCTCCTCTCTGCAAGGTGACAAAATAGCCCATCATCAGTTTAATATTATTCTTTTGATGGATTTGATGTCTTGGCAGAAAATGGATGCACACGGCGTACTGTGGTTACACTAGATGGCAAGCATTTACCCTTCTCCTGACATGGCATTCATTGTGCTGTCTAAGTGAGTAATTCCTCAGGGACCAAATAGTGCGTGTGAGGTGTTACACACGCAGGAACGCTGATCTAAAGCCTGATTTATTCTTGGTTTGCGTTGCTGTGTCAACACACGGATAATAGCCGATCTACAAGGCCACAGCGGGACGCGCCGCGTTTGCGTTGTGAGCTTGTAGATTTGCCTTATTTTCACCGCATGTGACAGCAGCGCGCAACTTAGTATAAATCAGACTTGAAGGACTTCCAGCTCCATCACTTCTCACAGCCATGAAGGGCAGCCAACAAACAGCAGCACCACGACTTCACCGTGACTCGGTTGAAATCCGTCTCGTCTTGTCTCTCGCTCTCTCTCTCTACTCCTGTCTCTCATTCGTGCACATCTGAGCGCGCGAGTTTGCGGAGGAGATTTACAAACCAAACTATTTTTGTAACGTCGTTAGTAATGCCGCGTTTACAGTATTGGTTCTCAAAGTGGGGTCCGGGGACCCCCAGGGGTCCTTGAGGGAGTTCCAGGGGGTCCCCAGCTAAATGATGGACAGTTACAGTAGGAACCAAATGGACCATTATGGGTCTGTAACTCTGAGAGTATATAAATGAACCAAATGGACCCTAACGGGTCCATTTGGTTCCATTTGTATACTCTCAGAGTCAAAATGACATTGATTTTACAATATAAATCGGGGTCCCAGAGATAGAAATGTCATTAAATGGGGGTCCGTAGCCTAATGCATGTCAAACTGGGGGTCTGTGAAATTAAAATGGTTGAGAATCACTTCGAGAGCCATAAAAAATCTTCTCCTATGGGGGTCCCTGGCTTATCTTTTCAAATGGGGGTCCGCGGGCTAATAAGTGTCAATTTGGGGGTCCTTGACATGAAAAAGTTTGAGAACCACTGGTTTACAGAGCTTCTGTCTTAAGCCCTATTCGCCTTGTTAACCACTTAAGCCATATTCTTCATCGTCGGACAAATAGTGAAAATAGACGATTTACTCACTTAATGTGGCATCGCGATGCGCAGACCTAGGTTATTTTTGCTATTTTAGTGTGTTATACTGTTATGAATTATTGTATGTATTTTATGAAAATTTGCCCAAAATAAGGAGTTATATGTGGTTAATTTTGTGGTTTATTTTACACGTTGGCTATTCAAAAATAGCAGATATACAAGCTCGTAGCGCGGCACTCGCACCGAGTGCCGCGCTACGAGCTTGTAGATCTGCTATTTTTGAAAAAACAAGATTTTCTTTGCAAATCTTTGAATATATTATTTTTAAAGCAAACATTTGTAACTCAAATCTTTGCTTCTGGGGGGGTCCCTGGAACAAAGTCCGCGGCCAAATACATATACATGTTGGGGTCCTTGTCATGAAAAGGTTTTGAGAACCACTGACATATCAACATGCGTTTTTTTGAACAACAAAAAACAAAAAAAAACATTAAAAAAGCTTTTTTATGTATTTTATGAAAATTTGCCCAAAATAAGGACGCCAGAGTTAAACGTGGTTAACAAGCCACAGGCATCCGGGCCGAGACTTCATTTTCCTCATCTCCCTTGAGCATGCTAATTAGAGCTCAGAGCGGGCAGAGGTACAACCTACCGTGGTCAGGTGTGAAGCCTCTTCAGGCTGATAATAGGACTTTTATCACTGAGGGGCCGATCACCCCCCCGGATCAAAGCCAATCAGATACCGGGGGCTACCGCTTCTGTCTCGGGTGTTTATTTTCTACAATTACGAGTGTCATTAGTAGCAGCGCTGACATCTTTGCACAAGGGTTGACACACCCATCACAGACACCACCTCTCAGCCTCGGCGAGTTATCTCTCAACATAGGTCATGGGATTAAACGGGCAATTTGAATATTGTTAAATAACCGTGGGCTTGTTTAACCCTTTGAGACCGGGAAGGAGTCTGTGTCATTTTAAGATTTCTTTGGGCTATTCAAAAATAGCAGATATACAAGCTCATAGCGCGGCACCGAGTGCCGCGCTACGAGCTTGTAGATCTGCTATTTTTGAAAAATCGTGAAAATTTGTGCAAATGTTTGAATAATATATTTATTAAAGTGAACATTTGTAACCCAAATCTTTGCTCCTGGGGGGTCCCTGGAACAAAACATTTTGAGATGGGGGTTCCGCGGCCAAATACATATCATTTTGGGGGTCCTTAACAAGAAACATTTTTGAGAACCACTGATATAGAAACATATGTTTTGAGTTATGATTTAGACATTTGTAAAATCGCACACATTTTCACGATTTTTAAAAGAAAATAGCAGATCTACAAGCTCACAGTGCGGCACTCGGTGCCGCACTGTGAGCTTGTATATCTGCTATTTTTTTATTGCCCAAAAAAAATCTTAAAATGACACAGATGCGTTCCCGGTCTTAATGGATTAAACAGTCGCTAATCCCCTTTGCTGGCAGATCAGTGGAGTGCACAGATGCCATACCAAATGGGGTGTTATATATATTCGGAGACGTGGCCCCGCACATGGCAGATGGTCCTGGGATGTCGGGTCGTGGGGCTGCGGGGACCTGGGTGCCACGGCAAAAGATAACAATGGCAAAAGGCTAAGTGATGACTCCCGTCAGGAGATGAATCACGATGATAACGCACACACGGTGCAGTGCTATACCCCCCCGAGCTGCCTCAAAGGTTTGCTGAGGGGATCTGGGGGCCCAATTAGTGTTATTTATGATGGCAGTTTGTCTCTCACACCTCGGCAGATTCCCTCTCCCCCCGTCAAGCAAGAGTTGCATTGTGGGAGTTGGTTTGACTTGACAGCAGTCAACCCCCCCCCCCCCCCTCCAGTACTTTATTTTTTCCCCCAAAGTAACAATCCAGCATGATGTGCGATCTCACTTAACCCATTAAGACCTGGAACTGTGTCATTTTTAGATTTGAGCTAAAAAGCATTATTTTACACTTTGAGCTATTCAAAAATAGCAGATATACAAGCTCATAGCGCGGCACCGAGTGCCGCGCTACGAGCTTGTAGATCTGCTATTTTTGAAAAATCGTGAAAATGTGTGCAATTCTTTGAATATATATATTTTTAAAGCAAACATTTTTAACCCAAATCTTTGCTTCTGGGGGTCTCTGGAACAACATATTTTGATGGGGGTCTGCGGCCAAATACATATAATTTTGGGGGTCCTTGACATGAAAAAGATTGAGCACCACTGATATAGAAACATATAGGTTTTTCAGAATACTGTTGAGATTTAGGAGACATGTAGAATTGGCTTCAGGTCTCAATGGGTTAAAAGTGTGCCTGTCAAATTTTATCTTCCCTAACTTGGCAGGTAATATAAGGCAGTGGGACACTCTGTTTCACCCCGTGGTGTTCCATTGTAGTGCACTAGAATAGACCATGAACACCGTGTCCTCCGTGGGGTTACTTACCAAGTCCTCTTATGTCATCAGCCCTGGCAGTAATTGTCTCACACAGGAGGAAGGACTGGTTTCACACGATACATCTCTCTCAAGTCATCTCACTTCTCAGACAGGAGTACCAGGGGTGCCACCGTTAACCCTTTAAGACCTGAGGCGATTCTTTAAAAAAAATCTAAATCCTAACAGTTTTTGGAAAAAAATCTAAACATTTTTTTTCACGATTTTTCAAAAATAGCAGATCTACAAGTTCATAGCGCGGCACTCGGTGCCGCGCTATGAGCTTGTATATCTGCTATTTTTGAATAGCCAAAGACATCTAAAGTGACACAGATGCGTTCCAGGTATTAATGGGTTAATCAAACTAATCAATTTAATTGATTATAAAATTAATAATACATTTGAATTAAATCATTGTTTTTCAACAAGCTCAAAACGCGGCGCAAAGCTTGCAGATCTGCTACTTTTGATCCTTTTGTTTGAAGCTGTAGTAGGATCAATTAGGGCTTGATCATCAAGTAAGTGGTTGATCAGACTAATTTATTTGGTCAGTTATAAAAAAAAACAGATTCGAATTTCTTTGCATCCATTCATTGATATACATATAGATACAGTAGATACCTTTATAGATATAGACATAACTATATTCAAATATATCTATATATCTATATTTTTTACCTACTTCAAGGTAATTAGAGGATAAACTAGAAAAAGTGCTCCTCGGAGCACAGGTCTCCGCCAGGTTACAGTAGGTTATTGTGGCCTCCTGGTGGCGCTATAATAGGCCAATGTGAAAAGGGGACCATTTCTTCTTGGGCCTTTCACGACAATCGGACCTTGCATTCATGATTTGATGAATTTTGTTCCAAAAATGTGTTTTGCTAAATTATACCTGCTGGTGGCGCTATAACAGGCCAATGTGAAAAGGGTGGCATTTCTTCCTCGGCCTAGTGGGAATGTGCGTGTGAAATTGTACGGAAAGCGCAAGCTGCGTTCATGATTTGAGGCATTTTGTTCAAAACGGACAAATTCTGGAAGCCAACCTTAGCCAATGAGGATGGAATATGGAAAATCGGACAGATCCGTGTTGATCACATGACTATAGAGATACTGTGTACCGATTTGCATGACGTTTGGATCAAATCTGTAGGAGTAAATGGGTTTTGCACAAATCGGCCTCCTGGTGGCGCTATAACAGGCCCATGTGAAAAATTTGGGTCAGAGGTTCTGAATTGGCATCCAGGGAGTGTGTGTGCACAGTTTCGCAGCGACCGGGCCAACGGTGCCTGAGATTAGCTGTTCACAGACAGATGGACGGACGGACACACGGACACACGGACGGACAGGGGGTAAAACATACTCTCTCGCCATGCCTTTCGGCCTGGCGGAGACAATCACTAAGAAAATAATGGTTAGTTGCATCCCTGCTTCTGAGTGCGGAGTAGTCATATAATAACAATCTGGTAAGCAGAGAGGTCCTCATTCATGAAGACGTCACAAAACATCACAAAACCAGATGAATGTACGGTATTTGTCTTTGGACACCCATCTGAAAGTATTTTGTTTAAGGGACCACCCATACAAGATTTGTGTTGTTAAAATGTTTCAAAAATATTAAAAATCTTATACATTTTGTAAAGATTTTTGGGGAGGAAATAGCAGATCTACAAGCTCACAAGGCGTCGCATCGGCTCTTTTCAAATAGGTAATGTATATACACTGTAGGGTTAAAGTGGTTTAACTGATTCAGATTTTAATAAAGCCCAATTACTAATTTCAGTGTGTGGCACTGGTGTGCAAGTAAGTATAAATCTGGCTTTAAGGTTATTTATGTAAATATTAATAAAGAAAAATGTAATAAAATAGAAATGACTGTTATGACTTATATTTACATTAAAAAAATATATATTTTTGGGGCCTTTAATGACAGTGTACAGTGCAGATTGACAGGCAAAGGGGAGAGAGAGAGACGGGCAGCAAATGTCGTCGGGATCGGGATTCGAACCCGCAACGTGCATTAGAGCCTATATGTGGTATGCGCCTGGACCGCTAGGCCAGCAGGCACCCAGTGTGTTATGACTTCTTATACTAAATGTATACGTTGCTGTCCGGCAGGAACCAGCTAACTCCATTTTCCGCTTTTGCATTTTAAAAATATAACTCGGTGCTATTGAACACCCTTTACGTCTGTGTGTTGATTAGAAAAATATTGAACCAATGAAAAGTATTAAAAAGCGCTTCTGACAAAACCAGCTAACTCCATTGGATCCTCACACTTTCTGCTAAACCAGCTAAGTCCAGCAAAGGGGGGTGGAGTTAGCTGGTTTTGCTGACTCCAGGCCCCACCCCCTTTTGACCTCCAACCTCATTTTGAGCTTGGAGGTCCATTCAGCTGTTCTTCTTATCAATGATGAACAAAACCTCCTAACTCCATTTTTTTTTTTTCCCTGAAAGTTCAGAGCTCAAAAAAGGTTGAGACAACCGGTGTTGAGCATTAAACCACTTCCTTCCAGAAAAAACTGGAACATCATTATATAAGTTGCTAAAGTAGCAGCTTTTGTGGTAGAATGAACTTGAGATTCATTAATATAAAAAAAAAAAACATATGCCATAAATAAGCCATTGATCATTTACATTGTCACTCTCCAACTCTGTTTTGACGATGATTTATTTCTTAATTATTATGCAACTGACAGCTGAAATCGTTTCCTGGCCGAGTCGAGCCAAACCACTGAGGATGTATAAAATAAATTGTCCGCAAGACATGCAACCCAGTCAGTCGGGAGAGAGAAGAAACAAGCATTCTGCAGAGAGAGCGCTGATCGAAATGTTTCTGTGTCCCTGCTCTATGTCGGCCTGTTTTAGAAGCCCCGTCACGGTCCTCGTTTCCAGGAACCGTGCGTGTGGAAGCCGCGCGTTCGTTGTTGCTGCGGAAGCATCGCACATATTAGCCTAACAAATGAGGAGAGAGAGAGAGAGAGGCTCGTCTCTGGAAACCAACAGCAGACCCAGCGTCACTGTGCGTCTCTCCATCAGCTGGAAGACAAAGCACAGCCCCCTCTCCTCAGCTTCACTATTACTTTACACAGCATGTTAACCCATTGATACCTGGAACGCATCTGTGTCACTTTAGATGTCTTTGGCTATTCAAAAATAGCAGATATACAAGCTCATATCGCGGCACCGAGTGCCGCGATATGAGCTTGTAGATCTGCTATTTTTGAAAAATCGTGGAAAAAATATTTTGAGGATTTTTTTCAAAAATCTGTTTGGATTTAGAAAAAAATTTAAGAATGGCCTCAGGTCTTAAAGGGTTAAACCTGTGATGTTGCACAGCCCTGCAACCCCCCCCCCCCCCCTCATCCTGTAGGAATGTCCCACCAATAAAGCCCAATTGGTTCTGGTCTGGAGTTATTGAAGATGTCAGTGGAGATGGAATCTGCACTGTGTCCGCACATCACAGGCACAGCACAGGACAATGCAGCATAGAGCGTGCGCGTGCGTGTGTGTGTGAGTACGTGCGCGTGCGTGCGTGTGTGTGGCATATGTGGTATCCTAGCAGCAAGCAATAGAGCACCAGCTAAAGCCCAAAGGCTACCACCCCCCCCCCCACAGCCAATGCCAACAGCCTCCTCATATATTATTCACTCATGGTCCTCGTTGTTGGAGCTGTGGACACTTCCCCCCAAGTGGGGCCTCTTCTCTCTCTCCGTGTGGCTCCTGCAGGGTCCTGGGCGGGGGGCCAGGGGGAGAACAGAGCGCTCCAGCCAGCGTGGTGTACTGTGACTGTTAGCGGGCCTCCCCCACGCCAGAGAGTGTGTGTGTGTGTGTGTGTGTGTGTGCGCGTGCGTGCGTGCTCGTGAGTGTAACAATATGCATGTTTGTTTGTGTGCCTACATCAATGAATGCAGTTCTTCCCATCAACCTATTAAGACCTGAGAGTTTTTATAATGTCTCCTAAAAACTGTTTTTAAAAAAAACGTATGTTACTATGTCAGTGGTTCTGAAACTTTTCCATGTCAAGGACCCCAAAATGTATATGTATTTGGCCGCGGACCCCCATCTCAAAAATTTTTGTTCCAGGGACCCCCAGAAGCAAAGATTTGAGTTATATATTCAAAGATTTGCACAAATGTTTACGATTTCTCAAAAATAGCAGATCTACAAGCTCATAGCGCGGCACTCGGTGCCGCGCTATGAGCTTGTAGATCTGCTATTTTTGAATAGCCAAAGTGTAAAATAATGCTTTTTAGCTCAAATCAAAAAATGACACAGAGGTCTTAATGGGTTTAAGTTGTTTTTATCTTGTTTCTGTAAAGCGACGTTTGAGTACCTAGAAAAGTGCTTCATATCGTATGTATTATATATCGTATATATATACATACCAGCAACTGAAAGTTAGTGAGGCCATCCAGCATCACTTTAGCGCGTCTGTGAGACTTGGGAGATAATTACTGTGGTTATGTACCCGCCACTTTCCTGTCCCCTGCATGCATGGGAGAGCTGTTTTTAGAGTCACCTCTGAAGCACAGCATCATCTGCATAGAAATGGACAGGTCCGCACCGCCTCACAAAGTGATGCCGATGACTCACAGAGAGTGGGAGGGGAGACACACGGGGGGGTTAGAATACCTGGGGGCATGCTGGGTAAGAGGGAGAAGAGCTTTGAAGTGAACACTACAGAGGGAAGAAGTACACAATATCCAGCTATACCGTTTAACCGTTACACACACGGAGTGTTCATTTAACTCAAACCAAAATATATACAAATAGTAGTATAGTGGAACCCTCATTATGTCCAAAAAGCAGCAGATCTATACGCTCAAAACGTGTCGCTTTGCACTGCGTCTCGAGCTTGTATATCTGCTACTTTCTTTTAGTTAGAATATGGAGATAAGAGGTATCTGCCCGACAGCAACGATATACTAGTAAATCAGATATACTAATAGTAAATTGGATATAGAAATAGTAAATGGAACCAAATGGCTAATATGTCGCTGGAGCTTTCCCTCAATCCAACCATTGCTGAGTGCCAAGCAGGGAGACATCGGGTACCGTTTTTTCAAGTCTTTATATAGTCTTCTTGAGCATGACTCAGCTGGGAATTGAACCCCCGACCTCCCAGTCTCAGAGCCGACACTGCTTCCTGGCAGCACCACAGCTGGCAGTGCTCTTGTGAGTGGGAACTAAAGCCGGCAGGTGCATTGTTTTCTCATCAGTGCAAAATCAGTATAAATTAGGCTTGAAGGTAGAGAATCTTATCTCTTTGGTTTAAGGGGGGTTTTCCGTTCCCGAGGACTGTGGTTGGCGTGTGGGATTTCATATACATTTTGGACTCCTGTACTGGTTCTCTCCGCTATAGGGACGGAACGGCTGGGGGGGCGGGGATTATGTTTTCGCCCTTGTCCTCCTCCCTCTGTGCGTGTCTGTGACCAGCAAATCTCCAGACTAATAATAATAATATTACTACAACTACTACTCCTAGTATTACACAACGCGCTGTGAGCTTGTAGATCGGCTGTTTTCAGGTAAAGAGATTTGGTGTAGCGGCCGAAAAAAGGACGGGCGCCGTGGATAGATCCCTGGGGCGCCCCTGCGGTCAAGGAAGTATATAGGGTTTAAGGGGTTAATTCCAAGGTCTACTCAGCGAGTGAGGCCAAGCATTTAGCATCTTCTCTAACCCATTGATACCTGGAACGCATCTGTGTCACTTTAGATGTCTTTGGCTATTCAAAAATAGCAGATCTACAAGCTCATAGCGCGGCACCGAGTGCCGCGCTACGAGCTTGTAGATCTGCTATTTTTGAAAAATCGTGAAAAAATATTTTTTATATTTTTTTCAAAATGTTCGGATTTAGATTTTTTTAAAGAATCGCCTCGGGTCTTAATGGGTTAATGAGAAGGGCTGAGCCGGTGTGAGTCCAGGGTCGCCCTCTCTGAACCTCCTGACTTCCTGACTGCGCAGTGTGAGCGTGCTCAGTCACAGCGGGAGGGCCTGCCAGGTAGACAACTTCCACCTCATCAGATGTGCTCCTTGCCCTTCCTGTCTCCCTTTCTTCCCTTCATCATTACTCATGCACGGGACTGGAGCTCTTTTTTAGACCCTCTAGCGACAGGTAGGGCATTAACGAATAGTGATTTATGGTATTCGAATTATTCGACCCAAAAGTATTCGAATATTCGATTATTCGATTTGATTATAAAAAATTAAAAAATTAAAATAATTTTTTTTTTTTTTTTTTTTTTTTTTTTTCAATTGCATTGATGACTCGACTCAAGGAATGCGAGTTGACGTCACACCAGAGCTCACAGCTGCATGTCTGCTCTAGAAAAGCCACTAAAAAAAAAAAATCTTTTTTTTTTTCGAATAGTCGAATAGTGGTTTGATAGTCGAATAGTCGGTTTGATATTCGAATATTCGAATATTCGACTATTCTGTGAATGCCCTAGCGACAGGGGTCCCCAAACTGTTTCATGCTGTGACCCAACTGTGGACCTATATACCAAATACTTTGTGCAGTTGAAATAAGCAAGACATTTGTTTGTTCAGTAACAGGGGGTCTGCCTGATTCTCTAGCTCATGGGGGACATGGGAGACAGGTACAATATGTAACTGGTCAAATAAGTGAGAACTATATCATTTAGTACCCACTCCTTTAGGGTATTTTTTTGGCACTGTACATTTGCACAAAAAACATGTCCTCTGCATTTACCCATCTTAAACTATTAGGAGCTGTGGGTGCAATTAATTCAGCGCCCAGGGAGCAGTTAGAGCCGTTAAGTGCCTTCTTGCTCAGGGACACTTGGACACATTGACTGGGCAGGCTGGGAGGGCAAAGCGGGGACATTCTGAGTCCCGGGTGGCCTCTACCTATTCAGCTATATGGCTGCCCCTATTGCCGACGTATTGTACAGTCTTAGTATTGTTGTTGTTGTTTTTCTAACTCTGGTTTAATTCACCAATATGTTACATTGCCTCTCTCTCTCTCTCTCTCTCTGTCTCTCCGTCTCTCTCCCTAGGTCATTTGCTCACTCTTTCTGACGCACCCACGTCCAAGCACATATCACACATGGATGAGCACACACACACACACACACACACACACACACACACACACACACACACACACACACACACACACACACACACACACACACACACACACACACACACACACACACACACACACATATACACACACATATACACACATATACATACATGCATGCATGCGCACGCACACTCAATGTAATTTTTGGCTTGCAGTGTGCAGTATCTGATCCAGGTCCCCAGGTCTCCTCTGTATAATTATCCTTCTGTCCTGTCCCCCCAAGCGTCTCTCTGTCCTTCTGTCCTGTCCCCCTAAGCGTCTCTCTGTCCTTCTGTCCTGTCCCCCTAAGCGTGTCTCTGTCCTTCTGTCCTGTCCCCCCCAAGCGTCTCTCTGTCCTAGTGTTCCATTCATGCTGGCAGCCAACTTCTGAGCATCTGCTGAGCAAATCTGTGTTTAGGTCATTCATGTATTCTCTGGTGCCGTGTCGGGAATGTGCTTCCCTGATAAATGTCTGCACAGGCTGTCAAGAAAAACCCAGATTTAAACAGTTGTTTCACAGCAGAGAATCATTTGAGATCATAAAGCATCCCGTCAGCACTGACTTACCCAAGTTTTGTGAGCTACCCCTACGGATAGAATGCACTCCAAGAAGATCTTTGGTATGTTGCTAGGCAACCAAAATAAATGGGTGTTTCGGTCACAGACATACCGTAGCGTATACAAACAATGTCCAACATATATGCCTGACTGTATACGATACATTTTGTTCAAGCGAATACAGGGGACAGTAGTTAACTCTCTCACTGCCAGACTTATTTCTGGCTGCGTTTCACTTCCAGCGATTTTTAAATTTTCTTACCTTTTTCAAGTAGTCACAGAATATTTATCTCCAGTATGATCGATCCCCTGATGGTTGCTAATCACTGAGGGTTTCACTGTGTGGTTTCACAAATGTCAACGAGGTCATCGCGACCTCGTTGACATTAATTGTCTGCCTTTGAAAATAACATGTCTGGGCCAAAAATACAGCCTTTTCAAGTAATAACTTAAACAAGAAGTGAATGGAGCAGCAAATCTTCAGATCATGAAGGGCGTTATGACAATGACTCGTTATAACTCGTTCTTGGCAGCCAGAGAGTTAATAAGAGAAAGAGGAAGGATTGAAATATGTTTTCAAAATAGTTTTTTTTTTAGGTTAGAATGTGTATCTTACCTGTACTTTTAACTTTTATCTCATTTCACCTTATTTTGTTGATTCTTTTTATTTCTTTACAGTCCAGTATTATCTCTATTACTATGGCATTGCTGTTGTCGACACGGTCTTGTGGAACATGATGCAACACCAACGTTTTGCTGCATGTGCCTGTATGAGTGAGTGACGGTGATCTTATGATCTTATGACGTGATTGTTGATTCTTGAGCGATGTAAAGGCAGTAGGTAACCATTCCAGTCAGCTGGAAACGTGTAGAGGGTTGTAGGGCATACATGGGCAACTGGCGGCCCGGGAGCCACATGCGGCCCCCACCTTCACTCAAAGCGGCCCGCAGGTTAATATCAGAATACTGATATATTATTGATTTCAGCTGTTTACAATTCCAAACATGCAAACATGACCCGCTTTAATTACTTCACTCTATATTAGTAGCTTAATGACTAGTATTAAAATTATATTGTCTTTTTTTTATGTCCAATATAATTGTATTTAAGTTAACATAAGTACAACTGAATGCATTTTAAATTAAATAAACATTTTACTTTTCAGGATTCCAATAAAAAAATAGCAGAAAATTAGCAAGCTCAAATTGAGCTTGTAGATCGGCTATTTTTGCTACTTTTGTGTGACATGGAATTGCCCGACAGTATATGCAATGTGGCGCTCTGCAGTGAGTGTGGAAATATAGTGTCCCTCTCTCTCCATCAAAGTTGCCCACCCCTGTTGTAATGCACACAATTAACTTTGAGATTGTAAAAAATTTACCCAAATTACACTCTGTTAAAGTTAACACTAAGAATTTGACTGTGCAGCCATACTGCACAGCAATAGAAATATTTGCATAGCTGTGTGTGTGTGTGTGTGTGTGTGTGTGTGTGTGTGTGTGTGTGTGTGTGTGTGTGTGTGTGTGTGTGTGTGTGTGTGTGTGTGTGTGTGTGTGTGTGTGTGTGTGTGTGTGTGTGTGTGTGTGTGCCGTGGGAGTACTGTGTAAAAAAGCACAGCGACGGATGAGGCAGTATCACTGAGGCTACAGGAACTGTCAGAGATGGGTGACTCCTCCATCAGACACATGCACACATAGGAGCCAACCAGTGCTCGAGCACCTGCCCCATTGCCTTCACAAGAGAAACTGACCTTTTTGTTATGTCTGAATAAGGCTAGTTTGTTGTGTTTCCCCTTCCTGACACATAGCAGCAGATTCTCATTGTTTCAGAGACGTGATGTGGGCTGGTGTGAGAGACATGTGGTCATGTGAGCTGTTCCCCACTCGCTTAAAAACATACTGCAGTGAGAAAGTTTGAGGATGTGGGTAACACCTCTATCTCATTCAAGTCACCATCGTCACGCTCAAAAATGTGAACATGCTGGGTTTCCTTTTAACACGTTTTTAAATCAGCCAAATGTGCTACTGTCTACTGTCCTGACCTTTTCCGCTAAATTGTTTTTAAATTGAGTTTGCTCATATGTTCATATGTGGTTTTTTTTAATCCTACTGTGTAGTAATTCAATAAAGTTATTTTTGATATAATTATTCATTGGCATATTATCTGTCTGAGCTTGTAGATCAGAAGAAACAAAGTAACCGGTGTTCACAACTCAAAAGTCTATAGAGTACCAGTACCATGGGTGCCAACAGAAAAGGCCCAAGAATATTAAATGATGTCACAAGTTTGCATCACTTTTAATAACGCACAGAAGCAGAATGAAACAGCAGTTGAGCGAGACATGTGAGTGTAAAATGGTTTTAGAACATGGTAAGCACATCTATCTCATGCATGTCAACACCTAAAAGTGTGAACTTGCTTGATTCCGTTAAGCTTTTTAACAGGTTAACCAGTCAAACTTCTTATGGCTTATCTATTAATCATTATCATCCATGTTCTACTAATATTATAAAGTATTTACTCATTTGATTACTAGATTGTTAAGTTCTCTAGATAGATAGGCCGTTCCTTCTCCTAAATTCAGTTTTTATTCCTTTTTCTCTTTCCTTTTTGCGTGTGTGTGTGTGTGTGTGTGTGTGTGTGTGTGTGTGTGTGTGTGTGTGTGTGTGTGTGTGTGTGTGTGTGTGTGTGTGTGTGTGTGTGTGTGTGTGTGTGTGTGTGTGTGTGTGTGTGTGTGTGTGTGTGTGTGTGTGTGTGTGTGTGTGTGTGTGAGCGCGCGCGCTATGGTACGGGGGGGGGGCAATCTCTGCCAAATCATGGCAGAGATTTGCACTCTACTGAGCACACCTTTCAAGTTAAACATGGTTGTTATTGGGCAGAAACCTTGTATCTTCATGTTTCAACTTTTATGTTTTTTCCTCAAAGGAATGCCCTACTTCATCATACAAGCAGATCTACAAGCCCACAATGCGTTGCATTGCAATGCGTTGTGAGCTTGTAGATCAGATTTCCACCCGACAGCAACGATATATAAGTTGTATTTTGTAACATTACTTGATGGCCAATGCCACAGGTAAGAGAGGGGGAGTGACAAGACAACATTATAGTAAGTCCTTTAAACTTTGTTTAAAGGACTTAGTGTTTAAGTGTTTAAGTCTGGAGCTAAGCTCATAAGGATACATCCTACATCATTTAACTAACAGAGTATTATCATGTAGCCTACTTACAGTATTTTTCCACACATCAGTAGAATAATTAATTAAAAAGACTTGAATAATGCTATTGTCAAGTAAAGTTTTATTAAATGCTTTCACTGCTCAGTGTACAAGTTAATAAAAACATGGGTTACAATGGTTACAATACAGCTGAAATAGAGCTGTGGCAACAATACAGTTAGTGACATATTGCACGTAACTACTTAACCCTATATACTGTACTTTGTTGACCGGGGCCCCCCAGGGCTCTATACTTGGTCCCCTACTTTTTCCCTCTACACCAAATCGCTTCGTCGAAAATAGCAGATCTGCAAGCTTGCAAGGTTTCACTAAGCGACACGTTGTGAACTTGTAGATCTGCAAACATAGCAGATCTACAAGTAGATCTGCTATGTTTGCCTATTTTCTCAGAACCTTCACCTATGACATGCAGATAATAGGGACACTAGGGTTCATGTGGTTAAAGCCTCAACAGTATGATAACAATAGAATATCACATAATAAGAGGTACGGTAAGTGATATTTTTTGGTTTAAACAAAATGTTTATTGTTATAAGGTTATATATATATATATATATATATATATATATAGGTCGATATTTTGATAGTAATCGTTGCTATAGTTTATTCAGTAAAAAGGGTTTACCTGTCTCTCCAGCTCTTTAATAATTACATATTTTCAATACATCGATAATCAATTCCATATCAGCTGGTTCTTCTCCTGCATCAGGGTATCGTAGTCGGTCTGTAGCCGGGTATTCTCCAACATCAGTGTATCATGGTCTTTAGCCGGGTATTCTCCCGGTTCAGGGTATCATAGTTGGTCTTTAGCTGGGTATTCTCCCGGTTCAGGGTATCATAGTTGGTCTTTAGCCGGGTATTCTCCCGGTTCAGGGTATCATAGTTGGTCTTTAGCTGGGTATTCTCCCGGTTAAGGGTATCATAGTTGGTCTTTAGCTGGGTATTCACCCGGTTCAGGGTATCATAGTTGGTCTTTAGCTGGGTATTCACCCGGTTCAGGGTATCATAGTTGGTCTGTAGCCGGGTATTCTCCCGGTTCAGGGTATCATAGTTGGTCTTTAGCCGGGTATTCTCCCGGTTCAGGGTATCATAGTTGGTCTTTAGCCGGGTATTCTCCAGGGTCAGGGTATAGTTGGACTTCAGCTGGTTATTATCATGTACCAGAGTGTCGTTGGTCATGCTGTTACTGGGTGAATGATCTGTAAAGGACAGAAATGGTGATGGTGTTCATGATAAGGTCAATCATCTGTGTGTAAAATGTGTTTAAAGTCAACACCACTTTATTCATCATACTTTGCAGATGCTTGCAATAAATACACACAATAAGAAACAATGAGAATTCAATAAAAAAATCTGTCTTAAGTTTTGGGTTAATATACTGTAGTGGCTTTAATAGTTGTCACATCTAGAAAATGTCAGGCAACAAACTCCCTGTGATGTAGTAGTTTAGTGACATGGAATACTCACAGTATACAACCAGGCCCATGATCACACCCAGCAGCATAAGACACAGCATCCCCAGGCACACAGCAACAACTCTCACTGTTTGACAAAAAAGAAGAAAAAGCCCTTTCAGTTGAAATACTTTGACTCATCACTCCTCCCACTGTCCTCAGTGTCCCTCATGAATATGCATGTCTCCATTCCTCTGTGTCTCACCTTCTTTGTCAAGTCTGGAAAAGCATAAAGGATGAGAGGCTTGAAAAGTAACTATTGACTACAAATAGTAACTATCTTGAATATTACTTGCCTGTCTTTATTAGCTTAACCAAAATATCACCCTCCCTGCCCCTGAACACAGGCGAATTGTGTTCCTATAGACGCTTGACAAAGCCAGATGAACTGCGGTGGGCAGTTACTTTACCACTGTGCCACCCGAGCGCTTATCAAAATGGCACTACATGATGGTTAGTTACTTAAATACACATATATACTGAGTTCATTCAGATAACACCAAATATATTGAAAACGTGAATTTATAAAATGTAAATTCAAGTGTGAATATTATTTTATCTTGCTGTTCAGGCTCTGCTCTCCCTGCTCAGCAACCCCTCCAGGGGAAAACAGAACTCTTAGGGAAAGCAGAGAACACTGGTGCTGGCGGGAGCAAATAAACAGAATGAAACTGAATGAGATCTTAAATAGACCGGCAAATTGGTCAGCTGCTTGACACGTCACATACTACTGTGTAAATCTCTCAAATGCGTCTTCCTGAACTAGCTCACAGGCTGAATAGCTAAATGTAACCATGTTTCTATGTGGCTGGTTGCACAATGCTTTAGCAATAAGGAATAACAAGACAGAAATATGCGTACACACACGCACATACAAATGCACACGTACACAGTGGGAAAGGGAGGGAGTCAGAGCAGTTAAGATCTTTGAATCTATGGAAAAGTTATATTTTTGTTGGTGACTTTTAGTTATAGCAACAATAATCTTACCAGACTGCAGTATCTTCTGTAGATTATTATCCTTCTTGGTCTTGATCTGAAGATCTTCATAGACCGCATCGTCTGTCTTTTGCAGATCAAGGCGCTCATAATGTCCCTCTGCAGACATTTCTACTTCAATTCTGCTTGCTGTAATGATGGTCTCATTCTCGTAGTTTGTATGATCTTCCTCTTGGAGCTCAATGTTTTCAGAATGACTAGCCACAGCCATTTGTACCTTTATGAATTCAATTCTTCTTGCAGTAATTTGGTCCAGCTCTTCACTGCCCTAAACGTAGACAGTAGCCTATACTGTTAAATTGCATATGACAGCTCACACTCTGTGCAACAATGAAAACAAAACACACACACGCACACACTTATATTTTGCTGTATCACCCCCCCCCCCCCCCCCAGCAAGGGCCTTTGTAAGGCTTTGTGGTTTCTAAATATCAAGCACAAGGTTGTACCAACGGAAGCTAGAAGTGACCACAGTTTTCCTGTAGCATCATGATCTCTCTAAAGTTGCACAACACAATGCCTCCATTTTTGGCAGTCAAGTATCTGCAAGGAGACTCATAAAGATATGGCTGTGGCTAGGCATTCTGAAAACATTGAGCTCCAAGAGGAAGATCATACAAACTACGAGAATGAGACCACCATTACAGCAAGCAGAATTGAGGTAGAAATGTCTGCAGAGTGACATTATGAGCACCTTGATCTGCAAAAGACAGATGAAGCAGTCTATGAGGTTCTTCAGACCAAAACCACTCGGTGCCGCGCTATGAGCTTGTATAGCTGCTATTTTTGAATAGTGTAAAATAATGCTTTTTTTTTGCTCAAATCAAAAAGTGACACAGATGCGTTCCAGGTCTTAATTGGCTAACCCAGCAGCACAGGTAACAAGTAATCAGACAAAGCAGAGGAGATGATATGTTGCATGCAGGGGGACAGAGGATTCTTTGTGACAGGCAAGCAAGCATCTGTCTGATAGATAGTTCAATCAGACGATTTGGAGCAAAGCTAAAGACGTCTTCTCAGGAATGTGTTTCTCCTCCAACGATATATATGGTGCCATGAATAAGATGTCAGACAGAGGTAGTTTTTTATGTGCACGGTGGCAGACTGAAATAGTGGGTTTTCCTGCCGCTCTGTGAGCACTGCAGACGATGGTCGGGCTCTCGACAGCTGTCGCCCGGCTGCAATTGCGCCCGTTTTTTAACATGACACTGGCAGGCAGGTAAAGTGTCCCTGAAATGTGTTCTTGCGTGGCTGGATGTGTCAGAGAGCGAAGAGATGCCGTACCCTATGTGTTGCCGTCACTGAAGTGGATAGAAAACTGTCTAGATTAAGTGACACAAAACATAGCATACTTCATAGAATAAGGCCATGGTACATAAAGTGTCATTGTTTTAAAGGACGACTTCACCCATTTTCAACCTATCTTCATATAATTGGTCCTCACTTATGCTGGGCTGTGGACAGTTCAGAGTCCCGTCTACCAGTGACATCATCGATGGGGAATCCAAGCTAATAGAAACTGCAGGCTTTCTATTCCTGGAAAGTTGCAATGAAATGATAGAAGCCATTGTTCTCGCGTTAATAAAAATCGAAATAAATTTGCGGGAAGAAATCCTGCCTAACGATGATGTCACTGGTAGACAGGTTTCTGGACTGTCCACAGCCCTCCTATGAGACACAGACCGATTAGAAAAGAATTGTACCATTTTATCATGAGTATTAGTGAGGACCAATTATATGAAGATAGGTTGAAAATGGGTGAAGTTGTCCTTTAATGTTACCCCATCTTCATTGTCTACTCTATGCCATCAGACTGAAGCAGGTACTATGTCGCATCAAAACATTATATTATAATAATTATTTACAAGATGGAAGCCCAGTTTTGCAGAAAGTTGTGTATTATTACGGGGCCAGAGCTCAGCTCTGGACCTGTCTTAATGTTCCCCTCTTTTTTCTTCTGCCACTTTTCGCAGTTCTGGCTGAACCGTGCATACGCTTTTTACGAAACTTGGCCATATGGTAGATGGTCATGAAAAACTATCAAGAAATAATTCTCACAATCTTTCGTCAAAAGGTGGCGCTATAGCAAAATGCCAACTTTGAACAGGTACAACTCATGCCCTGTTTGACCTACAGTCATGAAACTTCAATACACACATGCGTCTACTCATGATGAACAACTTTCACACTCTGACTTTTGACCTCTGACCTTTAGATCTCCCACCATTTTGAATTATATGAAAAACAGTTAAAACCTATCTCCTCCTGGGATTTTTGAGTAATCTGCACGAAACGTTTTACACATGAACTTTGGACCTATGCCGACAAACAAGCAGCAAAAGATTTTCCATAAGTGAAAAAATGAAGCTTTAATGAGCCAATGAATATTGCAGTTTTATGACAATTATTCATCTGCCCCTAACACATACATGCAGACTCACATTTCTTTGAAACTTTGCGGTAATGTTGAGGGTCATTCCAAATATCACTGAAACCAATCTTACTCCAATTGGTCAAAGGGGGGCGCTATTGAAAATGCAAACTTTAAACAGGCAAAAGTCATGCCTCGTTTGGCCGACAGCCATTAAACCTGCTTACACATGTGCCTTGACTCATGAGGAACACATGTATCACGTTGACCAGTAAGCTCCGCCCTTAGATTGTCCGCAATTTTGAGCAGTTTGAAAAACACTTAAACCCAGGATTTTTCAGCTATTTGCGTGAAACTGTATCATCTGTGTGACCTCCTTTTTCACAGGCTCTTGTCTGTTGGTCCAATGGCTTCTCCCTTAAGCGAGTGCCTCACGACCGCAAGGTTGCCGGTTCAAGCCTCACTTGATGCAGACTCATTTAAGTTGAATTGCAAAAAACATGACTGTATCAATGAATACATGTGCAAACGGTAAAGATAACATGAAATGCTTATTTGAGAGTATGTTTTTTCAATGTATGACGTACTTCATTGTGAAAATAGCCGATCTACAATCTCAAAACTTTTCAGATAGCAACGTGTTTCTGAGCTTGTAGATCGGCTGCTTTCACTGGTTCACTTTTATCTTCAACAGACAACCTCAGCCTGGACAAAGCTATAGCACTATAGGTAGTGTTGCAGCCTGTCAATCCGAAGGTTGAGGGTTTGATTCCTGTTAATGGCAATAGGTTGAGACGTCCAATCAATCCATTCTGCTTCCATCTCTCTCTCTCTTCAATCTATTCCGTTTCCATGTCTCTCTCTCTCTCTCTCTCATTCACTGGCCCCGTATTATCGCTGCTTGCAGCTATATTAGTACTTGTAATACAGTGTTTCTCGCTGTGGACACGGGGGAAACGTTCGTCTAAAATAGCCAATCTACAGGCTTGTAGTCATCTACGGTATTTTCAATGTTATTGTTAGGATAAACATAACATCACAAATCTACACAGTACATATTCATTTGGGGGTCCTTGACATGAAAAAGTTTGAGCACCGCTGCACTGTATCATCAACTGTCAATGTGTCCCAAGGTGTATGGCATCTCTGGAAACCTCAAAATCATTACTTTTCAGGATTGAAATAAAAGAAAATGCAAAAGTGGCAGATCAACCAGCTCAAAACGTGTCGCTTTGCGTCACGCTTGGAGCTGGCAGATCTTCTACTTTTGCTACTTTTGCGTGACGCTGTAGCATGAGCAAGTAGGGCAGAAATGTAAGAGAAAAAAAGAGTTAGACTATGGAGATAGGCATACAGCAACGCGGAAGTTCAGTCCTCAGCGTTTTTGACGATCCGACCAAAAAACGGTTAATAAGGCTGCGGCGCGCCGTCTCAAGCGGACTTGAGCGAGCGAGTTGCCGTGCCGAGCGTTGGGAAGTCCGCTTTGAGCCGACTCAGCGCCCAACGAGTTATGTCACGATACGCACAGAATTGTAAATCATATATTCCCCGAAAGTCATATTGTGACTTTTTTGCCTCCCCTCTTCATCACATGTTGACGTTTGGTCAAAATTGTCCCAAAAAGTCAGAATATGACTTTTTTGTGAGACCGTGTTGAGATAGGCTCAGTGCTTCCTCTTCATCCTCCACCTTGGTCATAATAATACACCAGTATGGTCTGCAGTTTCATTGTTACACAGATGACTCACAGCTCTACACGTCCACTAAATCAGTAATTAACACGACCATGTTTTGACATCACAGAGTTCAAGTACATTGTTCTCCTGTCTACAGCAGTACACTCTCATCTTCCACAGAGTCTCCTCGGGGCTGTGTTCTGTCCATGCGTTAATTCATCTTGTATAAAAAATGACTGCTAGACTTATTATAAAGACAGGTACGTACGCATGTGCTTAAGTTGGCACAGATGATACTGTAATAGTCAGCCTCTTGCGTGATGAGTAACAGAGTCACGGAACAGTGGAAGGACGATTTGTCAGTTGGCGTCAGATGTTTGTGGGCTTTTGCAGGAGACCTACCTCTACTTGTCTTGCTCCTGCCACCGTCATAGGGGAGCCTGTGAACGTAGCAGCGGAAATACTTTTTGTTTAAAAAAGCAAACAGCTCATGGAAGTCTCTGTTCTCTGTTTGTGAAAAGATGACGGTGTTCATCATGATCGATTCAGTGGAGATGTAGAGCTCTGAGTCATCTGTGTAACAATGAAACTGGAGACCACACTGGTGTATTATTTGACCAGGGTGGCGGATGAAGAGGAGTGGACCAAGCACCGATCCTATACACCACGGGTTGGCAACTGGCGGCCCGTGGGCCACAAGCCGACCACCCCCCCCCCAGAAACAATATCTGGCCCGCCAGATTATTTTGAGAATATGTTTTACAATATCAGACTTACAGTCACACATACGCTATCATTAAAGCTATAATTTCCAAATATCTATCCCCACCTGCAGAATGCTTATTATATATGTATATATCCACATCGAGAGTGAGTGAGTATATCAATTGATTGTATAGCTTAAGCTGCGGAATGGTTCCACTGTCACACAGCTGACTGCTGCTGTGTGCACAAACTGCGCCGTCAGTCAGTGCTTCAATTACGCTTTCCTGCCTCTGTCTTTGATGAAAAGACCACTTTGAAGGTGGCGGTGTCGTGATTCGTCTTGTGGTGGCGTATAAAATTATATTGGGCAGCCAACACTATTGCAGAACGCAATGTGTTTTCATTGCGGAGCGCACAGGCCCCAGCTGCAGCCAATCGGTCCAGTAATGATGGCCCAGTTTGTGCTCCGTCGTACAAAACAGTGTCACGTCCCAAATATTTCCGATTTACAAGCTCACAGCGCTGCGATCAGCAACGCGTTGTGAGCTTGTAGATCTGCAACACAGACGCCGTTGTATGATGAATAATGCTTAATAATGAGATGTGTTGCATGTCTGTGGGGAGGTGGCGGGTTAATAATTATTAAAATACAAGTAGCCTATGTCAATTATTATTACTAATGAGTTCAGCTCCTCCTGATCGGTCCATAAATTCATTATTCAATAAATGTTAAGGGGAAAACAGCGTGTTTACAGTTTATTATGCCACCACAGCTCCTTTATTTTGATCCATTCTCTTCACAAATATGTATGTACAGTATGTTTTATAAGACAGATAAGGGCCAGCTGAAACCCATCAACATCCGAGTACAAGTTTATGTGTCCAGGTCGTTTTTAGTTGTTAGTTACGCCGGAATTGGTGGCATACAGAAGTCTGTGACTCCTGTGGCCGACTGTTTTGTGATTCCATGCAGTCCGCTTGGTTGTCGGTATGCAACAAGTTCATTATGTGAAACGCAAATTCACTGCAAATATGCTGTTGAACAGTGGTGTAAAGTAACTAAGTACATTTACTCAAGTACTGTACTTAAGTAAAATGTTGAGGTATTTGTACTTTACTTGAGTATTTCCAATACTTGTACTTCTACTCCACTACATCTCAGAGGCAAATATTGTACTTTTACTCCACTACAATTATTTGAAAACCTTAGTTACTAGCTACTTTGCAGATATAAATATATTACATTATAAAACATACATTAACCACTTTAGCCCTATTTTATATATAGGCTATTTGAAAATAGCCGATCTACAAGCTCACAACGCGTACGCATTTTCAAACATTTTAGCACTATTACTTTTGGTACTTTGAGTACATTTTGATACCAATACGTTTTTTACTTTTACTCAATTTTGAATTCCGGACTTCTACATTGAAGTATTGATACTTTTACTTAAGTAAAACATTTGAGTACCTTTTTCCACCACTGCTGACTGATCAGCTGCTTGACGCAATCTGCTTGTGTGATCTAACTACTGTGTTATGTTTTATGTCAATGTGGACAGATATGGTGGAGCTGTCATTTAAATTCCTGGGCTGATATAGTACACTATATTCATATATTACCATATCTGGCGTCCAGCCAAGCTGCGGGGGCATGGAAGTGTCTTGCTGTACAATGGATTACTCTGTATTAGGGATGGGTATTGGCAACAATCTCACGATACGATACGTATCACGATACTTGGGTCACGATACGATTATATTGCGATACGCATCACGATACTTGGGTCGTATCACGATATTGCGATATATTGCGATATATTGCGATATATTGCGATATATTGTGATATATTGCAATATATTGCGATATATTGCGATATATTGCGATATATACATATATCACAACTACATATTGTTTATATATACACTACATATTGAGTAGCTGCAGATCTGTGATAGGTTCTTTGAATGTTTTTCATAAAGCCTGTATCTGAAAAAGTTAAAAAAAAAAAAAAAAAAAAAAAGGTTTTTTTTTTTTTTTTTTTTTTTTAATCGCGATACAGTATACAGTATCGCAATACAGTATCGCGAAATAAAATATCGCGATATATCGTGATATCGATAATATTGCCCATCCCTACTCTGTATATAGGCTGTGGCTCACTATAGGTGGAATAAAGAAAACGGTGAATGGAGAAATGTCATTAGTGACCTACGGATGAGAAATACGGCGGTTTCACAGACAATCCTTTTAAATAATGCACTTTGCAAGGCCTCAGATGGAGACGCCGTTCATCATCAGAGTGGTCCTTATACACTAGCGTTGGTTCGCGAACGTCAGCTGACGTTTTGCGAGGCTTGAGAATGCGGGACTTGTCAGGATAAGTTATTGTTGACGTCTTGGCATTTAGGGAAAAGGTGCGCCGCGTGGCCCCTCCTCCTCCGCCTCGCCTGCATGTGTCCCCCTGACTGCATCTCTGGTGTCACCCAGGGTTAATGAAATGTCCCAGCTGGACGCACGGAATGGGTTTCTCATTAAACGGAGCGCAGCGTTTTCTGGCCCCCGCCCATTCATACTCAACCCGTGCTCTAATGTTTTACACACGCACATGCGCGCGCACACACACACACAAGATTTAACACGTTAAGACCTGTTTTATATCATTATCATACAACAGTGTTGCGTGAAAATAACTGATGTACAAGCTCACCATGTATCACAATGCAACACTTTTTTTTCTTTTCACAAAGAACCAGGAGATGAGCATGATCCGAAGATGTACTGCTCCATTCACTTTCTGGTTCATTTATTTGGGAAATAACCTGTATCTCGGCTCCTGTGTTTTACTACGTATTTTTGGCGAGACATGCTATTTTCAACGGCGTATAACAAGCGAGGGAGGTCGCCATGACATTTTTTCCCCCCCGCGTAAGCACAGTGAAACCCTCCGTGATTAGCAACCATCATACTGGAGATAAATATTCTGTGACTACTTGAAAAGGTAAGAAAATTGAAGAATTGTCAGGGCTTTATTTATTTATTTACTCTGGCAGTGGAAGAGTTAATTGAGTCAAATTCACAATTCCTTTACTGCTACTCCTTGCTGCTGCTGCGTCTCGGATGAACTGCAGTGACTGCAGCTGCACTACAGACGGACAAAACCAGACGGTAAAATGGCGCAGAGAGGAGAGGAGAGAGAAGGCTTATGCATCCTCCTGTTGTACCACCACCGCTCCCTCCGAGTGGATCTCATAGATTCTATGACATGGAAGACCTTTGAGGGCGAGGAACTGCTGCTCTCACTGGGTCCATTATATTTTATAGTCTGGGGAGCACTGGGGCATGGAGAGAACGCACAGTCACACACACACACACACACACACACACACACACACACACACACACACACACACACACACACACACACACACACACACACACACACACGCTCGCACACAGATGCTTTGGCTGTGCAGTCAGCGATGCGTTGCCTGACAGCTGACTGATCAAGTACTCAGTGGCGGAAAGTAACTAAGTACATTTACTTAAGTACTGTACTTGAGTACAATTTTGAGGTATTTGTACTTTACTGGAGCATTTCCAATTTCCAATACTTTTACTTCTACTCCACTACATCTCAGAGGCAAATATTGTACTTTTATTCCACTACAATTATTTGAAAACTTCAATTACTAGTTACTTTTCAGATAAAAATTATGATATTATGAAACAAACATTAACCACTTTAGCCCTATTTTATACATGGGCTATTTGAAAATAGCCGATCTACAAGCTCACAACGCGTCGCGTTGCGACGCGTTGTGAGCTTGTAGATCTGCTATTTTCAAATATTTAGTACTTTTACTTTTGGTACTTTAAGTACATTTTGATGCCAATACTTTTGTACTTTTACTCAAGTAAATTTTTAATTCTGGACTTTTACTTGTAACAGAGTATTTTTATATTGCAATATTGGTACTTTCACTTAAGTAAAGAATTTGAGTACTTTTTCCACCACTGCAAGTACTGACCTTTTCCTCCTGGCCTCTTGGGCGACTGACTGGTGGAGAACTGCCTCCACCATCACTGAATCATGACCACAGAGAGAGAGAGAGAGAGAGAGAGAGAGAGGGATAAAGATGGAAGTAGAGAGGGGGCTGCTGCAGATAGAGAGCAAGAGAGGTGAGGCGAATGGGGATAGTAGAGAGCTGAGAGAATCAAAGAACTCTCTCTCCAGGGGCTGCCTTTCCTTTTTCTACCTCTCTAGGCTTTCTCTCATCTTCCTCCTCCTCATCCCTCCATTTTTTTGATCCTCCTTCACCATCCACTCTTCACGTCTGTGGCTTCTCTTAAGCCGACGCCGACTGTTAAAAAATGCATTAAGCCGTTTAGACCGGGGAAGAATCTGTGTCATTTTTAGATTTCTTTGGGCTATTCAAAAATAGCAGATCTACAAGCTCGTAGCGCGGCACCGAGTGCCACGCCACGAGTTTGTAGATTTGCTTTTTTTTTTTTATCTTGAAAGTTTGTGCAAATCTTTGAATATGTATTTTTGAAAGCGAACATTTGTAACTCAAATCTTTGCTTCTGGGGGATTCTAAATGTCTTCTAAATCCTAACAGTTTTTTTGAAAAACGTATGTTTCTATATCAGTGGTTCTCAAACTTTTTCATGTCAAGGACCCCCAAAATGATATGCATTTGGTCGCGGACCCCCATCTCAAAATATTTTGTTCCAGGGACCCCCCAGAACCAAAGATTTGAGTCAAAATGTTTTCCTTTAAAAATATCTATATATTCAAATATTTGCACACATTTTCACTATTTTTCAAAAATAGCAGATCTACAAGCTCATAGCGCTATGAGCTTGTAGATCTGCTATTTTTGAATAGCACAAAGACATCTAAAATGACACACAGATGCGTTCCCGGTCTTAATGGGTTAAAGGAACGGCAGAGACGTACTGTACTTTGCGTGCTGATTTTAGGAGGAAGGTTCTGTTGCAGAATTACGATCATAAAAACCCCATTTGATCCGATCCGGATCATTTTAAAAACGTGTGTTTGGTAAATAATGCAATCGATTTCCACGTGATGTATTATTCACATGGACCGTGTTTGCCATAAACGTGTGTTTAAGCCCTATATGGTGGTATTGGATCAAACAGACACGCACGCACGCACGCACGCACGCACGCACGCACGCACGCACGCACGCACGCACGCACGCACGCACGCACGCACGCACGCACGCACGCACGCACGCACACACACACACACACACACACTCACACACACGAATGTCTACACACAGATGTACAAATAAACTACACACACGTCACAATTACATCATTAATGGAATTACTCAAACTTAAGAAATTAGGGTTACGGTCCGTTTGGTTCCATTTTTGACACTGTCAGAGTCACAGGCTTGTATAAGGGTCCATTTAGAACCCCCTGAAGGAACCCTGAGAGTCCCTCCCTGCTGGACCCCAGTTTGAGAACCACTGACATATTATAACACGCACGTATACAGAGACACACACATGTACTACACTTGACAGCTCTTCAAACCCCCATAGATCTGACTATACAGTAAACTGACGTACGGTATGTAAATGTTTTAAGAGGTGCCAAAGCTCAGCTTGGAGCTACACTAATTACCCTAATCCATTGAGACCGGGAACGCATCTCTTCATAAATTGATGCCCTATTTTATACGTAGTCGTATAACGGTTGCTACTTTTACACAGTGGAGTATTTTTTTACTTGGAGTACTTCCAATTTTCTACTCCACTACATCTCAGAGGAAGATATTGTACTTTTACTCCATTACAATTATTTGAAAACCTTTTTTTGTAGATTTTTTTCTGGAGACTCCGCCAGTCATCAAATGATTGGCTCAGGAATGCGACAAAAACAAAAAGAATCTCCATGAATTCAAGGCTTCATGGGGTGTGTAACTGATAGAGTAATTTTTGGGTTAACTACTCCTTTAAGTAACTGCACGTTTTACATTGTTTGTGTGTAATGGCAGTGATTTGCGAGAGTGTGACAGTGTGACTGTGTGCAGGCATGCATGCGTATGCACGCTACGGACGTTTGTGGGAAAGTGTCTTAAAAAGAGGGGGGGGGGCTCTTTTTTGGCAACTAATGGGATCAATGCTTCTGGGCTCCGTGTCTTGCACGGGTTATGACACAGCTAATGCTTAAAATATGCACTGCAGAGGCCATTGTGACCCTCTTAAATAAACCACTATGTTGCCAGGGGGCGGGAGAGACAAACTCAGGATTAGTGTTGAGCTGTGGGTTAAGATGTTCTGTATGCTCACTGAGTCATAGCAAGCCAGTAAACAAGTTGGGAATAGACACACGCACGTCGCACACACACACACACACACGTGCATGTACACCGGTGTACGAGTGCACGCGAGCTAGATAGACACACGCACGCATAATAGACACACGCACGCATAATAGACACACGCACGCATGTCGCGCGCACACACACACACACACACACACACACACACACACACACACACACACACACACACACACACACACACGCGCGCACACACACGCGCACACCCACACACACACACACACACACACACATACACACAATGAGACTGGAACACGCACATCGTCTCTGGTCCAAAACAGTTACTTTTAAGGATTCAAATTAAAAAATAGCTAAAGTTTTGTGTGGCGCTGTAGTATGATCGAGTAGTTTCGTTAATTTACGAAAAAACACAAAAAGTTAAAATATGGAGATAAAAGGTTTCTGCCCGACAACAACGACATACAGAGACACGTACACATACCGACACGATAAGGCCATGAAATATACAGTGCAAAAAAAAGCACACCTCCATAATCGGCTCTCTGCACACATCCATTCACAGTGGTGGAAAAAGTCTTTACTTAAAGGGTATTTCACTTTCAAAAAAACTTTTGGTCATTTTATCATCTACTCAGGCCTTTGTGAGCCCCCCAGACAGTTTTTAAGTTGCTTGATTCATTATTTAGATATTTGATATTCATTTTATCAGACACGCCCCCTTCGTATACAAACCCATTGTAACTTCAAACTCCATTTTAACCATGTTAGATTCATCAAAAACACCCGTCCTTGGTTCTGGTGACTCACCCTGCCCTCCTAATACGTGAGGGGCCGTGTTTTTCCGATTACTTTTTTCATTTATTTATTTAATAAAAAAAATAAAAAAAATGACCAAAAGCTCACAACGCATTGTGAGCTTGTAGATCGGCCATTTTCAAATAGCCTACGTATAAAATAGGGCTAAAGTGGTTAATGTATGTTTCATAATATCATAATTTATATCTGAAAAGTAACTAGTGACTAACGTTTTCAAATAATTGTAGTGGAGTAAAAGTACAATATTTGCCTCTGAGATGTAGTGGAGTAAAAGTGAAAGTACTGAACATTGGAAATACTCCAGTAAAGTAAAAGTACCTCAAAATTGTACTTAAGTACAGTACTTGAGTAAATGTACTTAGTTACTTTACACCACTGCTTATCGGCGCTCTGCACACATCCAAACATCTCCACACTTTACCCACACACAGCACAGCAATGGCTCTGCAGAGCCTTAAAGGGGAAGACCACTCATTTTCAACATTGAACTGTCTTTAATACACCTTAGAGCTGTTGTGTGGAAATAAGAAAAAAGTCCCCCCCCCCCCTCTATGTTGCCTAGAACTGGATAATTGATTGAGGTCATGTGATCAGTGACAATACGCAGGGTGTACTTTTGGCTTAGCCAAAAGTACACCCTGCGTATTAACCCATTAATACCTGGAACGCATCTGTGTCACTTTAGATGTCTTTGGCTATTCAAAAATAGCAGATATACAAGCTCATAGCGCGGCACCGAGTGCCGCGCTATGAGCTTGTAGATCTGCTATTTTTGAAAAATCTTGAAAACATTTTTTTTTTTTTTTTTTTCAAAAACTGTTATGATTTTTTTTTTTTTCAAGAATCGCCTCAGGTCTTAATGGGTTAAAGACATAGTTCAATGTTGAAAATGAGTGGTCTTCCCCTTTAAGGGTGGCAGAGTGAACCACATTACCCACATCATCATTTATCCATGATTCCCCCTGCCAGTGCCAAAGTGCCTGGAGTCTTTTTACGGTCCCACCACCACTGTCCTCCTGAAACTATCAGGCAGCAGTAAGAACTTAATCCTTTTAGATTCCTGTGGCTATTTAAAAAATCACACCCAGTGTGAAGAGAGTGGTGCCTTTCATGAGTTCATTTCGTTAGTTACTTTTTACAGACTTTGATGACTTCAAAGTATTTTTACTAATTTTAAGTACTTTAAAATGTTTTTACTGATTTTTACATGTTTTTACTGATTTTTACGTGTTTTTACTCATTTTAACATCTTTTAAGTATTTTTACTCATTTTAAGTATTTTTACTCATTTTAAGTATTTTTACTCAGTTTAGGAACTTTAAAGTATCGTTACTAATATTTAAGTATTTTTACTCATTTTAAGTATTTTTACTCATGTTAAGTATTTTTACTCAAAAGTGTGTGTGTGTGTGTGTGTGTGTGTGTGTGTGTGTGTGTGTGTGTGTGTGTGTGTGTGTGTGTGTGTATAATAGTGTAACTGGTTGCATCTTTGTGTTGCAATCAGCCGCAGCTGTTGAGGCTGTGCTCAAACATAAAGAGGGGCCGTGCTCATACACACACACACACACACACAGACAAAGTCACTCCTTGGAGTGGCTAGCACCACTCAAAAATAGCAGATCTACAAGCTCATAGCGCGGCACCGAGTGCCGCGCTATGAGCTTGTAGATCTGCAATTTTTTTTTTATCGTGAAACTTTGTGCAAATCTTTGAATATATATATTTTTTTAAAGCGAACATTTTGTAAAATATTTTGTTCCAGGGACCTCCAGGAAGCAAAGATTTGAGTTACAAATGTTCGCTTTAAAATGTTATACTGTACAGTATATTCAAAGATTTGCACAATTTGTTCAAGATTTTTCAAAAATAGCAGGACCTCTGTGGCGCGCTACGAGCTTGTACTGTATATCTGCTGTTTTTGAATAGCCGAAGTATATAATGATGGTTATAGCTAAGATCTAAAATGACACGGATGCGTTCCCGGATTGAATAGGTTAAATAATCCGTCTGCCTTGCCCTAGCCTTCGGAAACCCATGCCTTTTTTTTTTGTTACAAAAGAAAAAAGTCTGGGGGAACCATGCAGGAACGGTGGTTTCGGAGTGGGAGTGAACCTTGTTATCTCCTAACCAATCAGAGTGCAGAGGGGCGTCGCTCTAAATTTGGTGACGTCAGCGTGTTCCGTGCACAGGCCGGGGGGGGGGGGTGGAGGCACATAGATTGGTGAAGCAATAGATCATATTCACACGGCGGCCATGTTGCTATTAAGTCAATGAAGTGCCACCCCGGTTTCCACGGCAACGGGGTGGCACTTTCAATGTTAAATTCCAATATGGCCGCCGTGTGAATATGGTCTATAGGAAGCGGCGCTGGAATCCAACCGCCTGGATTTGGATCCGCCCTTCAAGACCATCGATAGGGCTCGCTCTTTCAGGCTAGCCTTGCCCTGACCGACCTGTAATCAACCACAAGTGTAAACAGGTGCTCTACCGCAGTGGCTCTCACACTGCATGCATCTGAAAAGATTCTGTGCCAATTAAGGACCCATACCAGATTTGTGGTGTTAAAAAATGTCAAAGAAATTTAAACATTTTCAAAGAATGTCGAGATGTTTTGAAAATAGCTGATTTATATAAGGCCCCGGGGGTCCTCGGACCCCACTTTGGGAACCCCTGCATCAGACCACGGACCACCATAACTCTTGAGAGTGTAAAAATTGAACCAAATGGACGTGTAAGGGTCCATTTGGTTCCATTTTTACACTCGCAGAGTTACAGCCACATAAGGTTCCGTTTGGTTCCTAACTATCCATCATTTATCTCAAGCTACAACAACTGAACTGTTTGCCCATACTGTAGTTTCGCTGACACTGCCATACTGAAGTACAGTATGGCTACTACATGGCGATTTAAATCTTTATTTATATTGCTTACAAAAGAAAATGACACGGCCAACGATAACCTGAACATGTCCATGATCTTAACCCATTAAGGCCTGAGGTTTCGATTCTACAAAATGTCTTCTAAATCCTAACAGTTTCTTTTAAAAAAAACTATATTAGTGTTTTTCAAACTTTTTAATGTCAAGGACCCCAAAATGTATATGTATTTGGCCGCGGACCCCCATCTCAAAATATTTTCTTCCAGGGACCCCCAGAAGCAAAGATTTGAGTTGCAAATGTTCAAAGATTCAAAGATTTGCATTTTCTAGATTTTTCAAAAATAGCAGATCTACAAGCTCGTAGCGCGGCACTCGGTGCCGTGCTATGAGCTTGTGTGGATTTTTTTTTTTTTGTGTGGACTATAGGGCTGCAACTATCTTAAATGTTACGATAGTTGCAGCCCTAGTCCTGATTGACGAGGAGCTTGCAATCAACATGGATACCACAACATCGTTGGTGCTTACAGCTGTATAAACCTGAAGTCGGTACCTGTTCCAGGTACTTGAGTAGTTATGAACATGATGTGGACGTCCGCACTGCAGTCATTTATTTTCTGTCTCCCCAGAGCCTCTCCAAGCCTGTCCATGGGAAATGTTGTCTATGAAATGGGGCTTTGAGTATGTTTTCAAGGACTCTCAACATATGAAAGGCAAAAAGCCTGTGGGCATTCTAACCGGATTGCACGTGTCTGCTCCCTGTTTTCAACACTGTGTTAGAGCTTGTGGCAAATCCTGACTGCTGGCTACAGAAAGGTTTCAGAGGTAGAAAGTAAATTGGCAGGCTTTTTGCATAGGAGGCAAATGGGATTAATTAACTGAAGAATGATGATGCCCACCGCAAAGCATTCAAACCACTATTCTTACCTGGGGGAAGTATCGTCCTGGCATTGGCGAGAAGAATGGAAGAAATCGGTTTGAAGGTTAAGGTCAGGCGCGGTCTTTTATACCCAGACTCTTTGTGCCGCGTTTATTCAATATGAAGTTCAAGTGAGTTTATTGCCATTGTTCCACCGTCATAGTCACCCGAACATCATACTACGCATGAAAAGCATCGTACGATGCAGGAAAATACGATTACAAAACAACTACTATGAAGGCGGGTCTGTGGCACGGTGTGACTACTGACGTTTAACCCATTAAGACCTGGAACGCATCTGTGTCACTTTTTGATTTGAGCAAAAAAAAAGCATTATTTTACACTTTGGCTATTCGAAAATAGCAAGATATACAAGCTCATAGCGCGGCACCGAGTGCCGCGCTATGAGCTTGTATATCTGCTATTTTTGGAAAAATCTTGAAAATGTGAATATATTTTGAATATATATTGTTTTAAGCGAACATTTCTAACTCAAATCTTTGCTTCTTGGGGGTCCCTGGAACAACATATTTTCAGATGGGAGTCCGCAGCCAAATACATATCATTTTGGGGGTCCCTGACATGAAAACGTTTGAGAACCACTGCTGTAAAGTAGTCATGATTTACACAATAAAACAGAATGAAAACAGAGTAACCATGATTGACAGAAACAAATAGATAATAAAACAGAATAAACACAGAGTAACCATGATTGACAGAATAAATATATAATAATAAAGCATAATAAAATAAGTGTCTCACGGTGTAAGAAGGATTTATAATTGGGCAACGGGTTGGGGCCGATCTCATTTTCAGAGAGATGATGATCAGATTTGACAATCCTAACCCTTTTCGCCGTCGCCTTGACCTCTCCAAATTCCTCCCCTGACCTCGTGAATGGACCATCGTAAATCCCTTGTATAGTTTAACACGTATTGGCTAATACTTCACAGCTGTGGACAGATGTAGAAAAAAGGTGCTGCTGCTAAACCACTCTCAACTTGGCGTCCCTATTTTGAGCATGTCATTGTAGGAGAACATTTTAAAACTTAAATTTTTTTTAAAAATACAGGTCTCCGCCAAGCCAGGTAGTAGAAGTCTATCTTAGCCAATCAGGATGAAATATGAAAAAATATTATAGAGATAATGTGTACCGATTTGCGTGATGTTTGGACAAAATCTGTAAGAGTAATAGCATCAAAATCGTCCTCCTGGTGGTGCTACAGGAGCCGATGTGATTTGGGGCAGAGTTTCTGCTCTGGCCTCCAGAGAGTGTGCGTCGATCGGGCCAACGGTGCCGGAGATTAGCTGTACACGGACGCACTCACTCACTCACTCACTCACTCACTCACTGGATGGACGGTCAGGAGCGAAAACATAGTCTCGGCCACGCCTTCGGCCTGGCAGAGACCAAAATAGCTCAATAGACAATTTCCACTATTACCTTAAGCACTCCTAAGTGCTTAGGTCTCATCCAGCATGGCTTTTTGAATTTCCACAGTGTTATCTAGAGTATAGCAGCTATTCCCGACGTGTGGGCCGTGAGCATATTGCAAGTGGGCCCTGAATTAATTGGCAAAACACTATGATTTTATTGATAATATAACATTAATATAAAAAAAAAAAAAAAAAATGGAAAACATTTTATGGAAAAAATAAAATGTCATGGTATTTTTTCTTTAAAACCTTGAAAAATGCATTTTCATTGCGATACCAATATTTATAGTAGGAACCAGAACACTATCGACTGATTGATCATTAATAACATAAACATGCTGTGTTAAGTAGTCAGATGGCTGTTTGTTGGTTTGTTCCGAGAACGCTTTTGAGATTTTCAAGCGTTGCCCTGATCCAGAAAAGGTTTGGGAACAACCACCCATCTATAGAACTATCCAAATGCCTACTATACATTTCACATCACTTTCTACAAGGACAGCAACATCACAGGCTGCATCTTCCGTGAACCAGCCACTGTTCACTTATTAAAGGAGATATCTGTGACACATAATCAATTATTTCGACCGTCCCGGGCGTAAAGGGCTGTTTTTAAGGTAACTGTAACTAAAAGAAAGAAGTATTGCTGTTCTTTGTACCACTTGTCAAAACCCCATGACAACCTCGGACACACCAAAACAGCATCTCATGACAAATGCGACTGTGTGTAAGTAGCTGTCTCCTTAAAATACTGCCTATATTACAATACACTCTCAGGAGGAGAGGAGGACCTGTAGCTCTTGTTTGAGGGCAATCTTGCAATCAGGCCCTATTTTTGAGTGGTGCTAGCCACTCCAAGGAGTGACTTTGTCTGTGTGTGTGTGTGTGTGTGTGTGTGTGTCTGTCTGTGTGTATGAGCACGGCCCCTCTGTATGTTTGAGCACAGCCTCAACAGCTGCAGCTGATTGCAACACAAAGACGCAACCAGTTACACTAATTATACACACACACACACACACACACACACACACACACACACACACACACAGACACACACACACACACACACACACACACACACACACACACACACACACACACACACACTTTTGAGTAAAAATACTTAACATGAGTAAAAATATTTAAAATGAGTAAAAATACTTACATATTAGTAAAGATACTTTAAAGTTCCTAAACTGAGTAAAAATACTTTAAATGAGTAAAAATACTTTAAATGTGTAAAAATACTTTAAATGTGTAAAAATACTTAAAAGATGTTAAAATGAGTAAAAACACGTAAAAATCAATAAAAACATTTTAAAGTACTTAAAATTAGTAAAAATACTTTGAAGTCATCAAAGTCTGTAAAAAGTAACTAACGAAATGAACTCATGAAAGGCACCACTCTCTTCACACTGGTGTGATTTTTTACTGCATCTCTACTTTTGGTTTGCACTACTGACTGAGACTGAATCACGTGTTGGTATAACGGAAGCTGCCACCTATTAGAGACAGAGGCCAGACTGGTTTTGTATGTCATTAGTTGTGTTATCATCTATCATTCATGTTGCCATTTTCCTTTGTAGCGCTGTCACTGCTCTGTGTATTGGCCTGAGTGTGTGCATGTTTGCGTGGCTGTGTGTCGTGATGGGCACATCAGGGAACAACAGATGCATGTGTGCACAATCATTATAATTTAGTATGCGTGCGCACGCTTACGTGTGTGTGTGTGTGTGTGTGTGTGTGTGTGTGTGTGTGTGTGTGTGTGTGTGTGTGTGTGTGTGTGTGTGTGTGTGTGTGTGTGTGTGTGTGTGTGTGTGTGTGTGTGTGTGTGTGTGTGTGTGTGTGTGTGTGTGTGTGTGGGGGGACAGGTGGCATACTGCAGATTTAACCCATTAAGACCTGAGAAGATTCTAGAAATGTCTCCTAAATCCTAACAATTTTTTGAAAGAAAAACCCACATTTTTTTCCCTCGATTTTTCAAAAATAGCAGATATACAAGCTCGTAGCGCGGCACTCGGTGCCGCGCTATGAGCTTGTATATCTGCTATTTTTGAATAGCCAAAGGCATCTAAAGTGACACAGAAGCGTTCCAGGTATCAATGGGTTAATGAGCTGAGGTGTTTGCCAGTCTGAAGGCCCAAGAGAGAGTAACACATGTGCTGCATTCAAGGAAACCAAGAACCCGTAAACATAAACAACCTCTAAAGGAATGTTGCTTGGAATTTTTGGTTGGGGAAATTCAGGTATCATTTCAGAGCTCCAATGTTCCTGACTTGGGCCCGACTGACTGTGATGGCAACAAAAACATGCCTTTGTGGTTTAGCAGGCTAGTAAGGACCGACTAACTGAGAGTTGTATACTTTCCAACTCATAACCTGCATGATCTATAGTAATTGTTTGCACTGTTTGCTCCTTGCACTGATGTCCTGGGGACAACCATGTTTCTTTTTTTCTTCTGGAGTTAACCAGTGGTGGAAAAAGTATAGAAATACTCTGTTACAAGTAAAAGTCCAGAATAAAACAGAAGTATTGGCATCGAAATGTACTTAAAGTACCAAAAGTAAAAGTACTAAAATGTTGTGTGTGAAAATAGCCGATCTATATTTCAAATAGCCTAGGTATAAAATAGGGCTAAAGTGGTTAATGTATGTTTTATAATGTAATAATTTATATCCGAAAAGTAACTAGTAACTCAAGTTTTCAAATAATTGTAGTGGAGTAAAAGTACAATATTTGCCTCTGAGATGTAGTGGAGTAGAAGTAAAAAGTATTGGAAATTGGAAATACTCAGGTAAAGTACAAATACCTCAAAACTGTACTTAAGCACCTCTCTGAGTATCCATATGTGCTGCTGACAGGCAGCCCAAAGGAGAGGAAGCAGGAGTCTGTGCTGCTCCCTGCAGGCTGGCCTCCTCACACGAGTGCTAAGTGACTGAGAAGTGTTCCCACTATGGTTGGCTACACTTGGCTACACTTGGCATGCACACACACACACACACATACAGACGCGCACCCGCGCACACTGTCTCTCTCGCCATCTACGCAGATATTTGCACACACACACACGCATGCTTGCACACAACATGCACTTGTACACAGTACACACACACACACACACACACACACACACACACCCACGCCCGCGTGTGCATTCCCAGCAGTGGGTGTCCTGTCATTTTCACAGTATGGCTTTTTTTGTAAAACATGCAAACACCATCTCTCCAACCTTCCCCTCCACCCTCTCCCCCGGCCCGGTCCGTCCATCCCGTCAAACAGACTCCACCCCTCCTCCCCCCACGCTCGCCTCCTGTTTGGTTATAAATCTTGCATCGCCGTGGTAACGGGGGCCCGCAGGCATGCCTCCAAGCCCTCCTCCCACAATGCACCGGTACAAATTAAATCTCACTCAAGAGAGAGGCTCTCCGCTCTCATCCTTTTCCTCTCACCACCTTTCTGCCCTTTCGTTTTTAGCCGGTCTCCTCCTTCCTCATCACGCCTTCCTTCAGTCCTCTATTGTCTGATCTCCTAGTCCTATACCCCCTGACCTGTCCTCCCTTTCTCTTTTTTTACTTTCACTCCTCCACCACAAACCATCCTCTCCCAGTGGTGTAAAGTAACTAAGTACATTTACTACTAAGTATTGTACTTAAGTAAAATGTTGAGGTATTTTTGCTTTACTGGAGTATTTCCAATTGTCAGTACTTTTACTTCTACTCCACTACATCTCAGAGGCAAATATTGTACTTTTACTCCACTACAATTATTTGAAAACTTTAGTTACTAGTTACTTTGCAGATTGCAAATTATTACATTATAAAACAGACATTAACTACTTTAGCCCTGTTTTATACCTAGGCTATTTGAAAATAGCCGATCTGCAAGCTCACAACGCGTCGCATCGCGACGCGTTGTGAGCTTGTAGATCGGCTATTTTCAAACATTTTTGTACTTTTACTTTTGGTACTTTAAGTACATTTTGATACCAATACTTTTGTACTTTTACTCAAGTACATTTTTAATTCCAGACTTTTACTTGTAACAGAGTGCTTCTACATTGCAGTATTGATACTTTTACTTAAGTAAAACACTGTCCTCTCCGCTCCTTTCTCCCCCTCTCCCCCTCTTTCCTGTCTTGTTTCTTCTCCAAGTTGAAGTCCTATTCTAACCCCAGGTGTGACGCGACCTCCCGCAGCTTCTCTGCAGAGGTCGGCTGCCTTGCCTCACGTTCAGCTAATTACTACAAGCAGCGTCGAAACACACGATCAGAGCGTTATCTAAATGATGTCTGTGTTCCAAAAAGCGGTGATAAATGAAACATGCAAAGACGTTCATTCAACCACGCAACGTGTCTGGATCTCGAAAAGCCTTTCAGTCCTCTCAAACGCCTGCCAAATCCCATCTGCTTTGATGTCGCGTCTTTTAGCAAATTGGAAGTGACTTTTTTTCTGTGCCGTGATTGATGGGGCCGGTGGCATTCTGACTACGTTGGAGTGCAGGATGATGTATTTCCTATTCAAATCAGCACTTTGCTTCCCATCGATCTCTGGGTGGAGGGGGACTGCATGTATGCGCCCATGTAGCAAAACCTCTCACTCTGTCTCTCTGTCTCTCGGGGCAGTGGTGGAAAAATACTCAAATGTTTTACTTAAGTAAAAGTATCAATACTGCAGTGTAGACGTAGTCTCTTACAAGTCAAAGTCCGGAATTAAACATTTACTTGAGTAAAAGTACAAAAGTATTGGTAACAAAATGTACTTAAAGTACCAAAAGTAAAAGTACTAAAATGTTTGAAAATAGACGATCTACAAGCTCACAACGCGTCGCGATGCGATGCGTTGTGAGCTTGTTGATCTGCTATTTTCAAATAGCCTATATGTATAAAATAGGGCTTAGTGGGCTAAGTGGTTAATGTATGTTTTATAATATAATGATTTAAATCTGCAAAGTAACTAGTAACTAAAGTTTTCAAATAATTGTAGTGGAGTAAAAGTACAATATTTGCTTCTGAGATGTAGTGGAGTAGAAGTAAAAGTATTGGAAATTGGAAATACTCAAGTAAAGTACAAATACCTCAACATTGTACTTAAGTACAGTACTTGAGTAAATGTACTTAGTTACTTTCCACCACTGCTCTGGGGTGACCTGGCACCTTATTGCTTATTTTGTGCACTTGGGTAAACGGCTGCAGTGCTGTCATGCAGATCGCTGACCACTGAGATTGTGGTGGTGTAGTAGTTTAGTGTTGCCATGTTCGCTTGTTATAAGCGACTTTGGGCTTGTGTTTCTGTGAAGTCGCTTGTAAATATTTGGTACTGTAGTTGCGGGTAGCATTTCTTTTTTGGGCTTGCTTCCTAATGTTGTTTAGAACAGTGGTTCTCAAACATGTCAAGGACCCCCTAATAAATATGTATTTGTCCACGGACCCCAAATGAAAATATGTTGTGCCAGGGGACCCCCATACAAGATTTGTGTATTTCAAATATATATAAAAAAGAAAAAAAGTTTTGTGTTGAGAGTTAGCAGATCTACAAGCTCACAATGCGACGCGTTGTGAGCTTGTACAGTAGACCTGCTATTTTCTAATAGGTGTGATCATGTGGCCTAGTTGCTTCTTTTGGGCTTGTTTTCGTAGACCTGGTTCCTTATTTCTCTTGCACAACACAACTGGTAACACTGGTGTAGTTGCTGCATGTGCCATCAAGGGGACACATTTCCCAGCAATGTGTTTGTAAACATGCTCTATGCTTTGTCTAACATGTTTGATTTGCACACATGCTGAAGAGCAGAATGCTTCACTCATCACGTCAGCACTCTTCCCTCGACACAAACTTCTGCACAATGCTCTGCCTTCGTCCATCATCTCCGTGGCAACACGTCTCTAAAGGGAAATGAACGCTATCTTCCCAGGAAGGTAGCTCTCCAAAGTGTTGTGTTTGATGGCTCATATTAGAGAGCCAGCCAGCCAGACGGGGCTGTCACTGGGGGGAAGAGACAAGAGAGTCTTCGTCAGGGAAAATAATTGATGTTGCTTGGGTAAAAAAAAGTTTGCCGCGATATTAACGGGCGCTACTAAGCCCGGCGCGATTCGATTGGAGGGCGCGAGGGACGTGTCGGGGACACTTATCAGCGTGACACAGGACACAATGCTCTTTGTTTGATTGGGTAAATTAGTGGAAGCTCATTTGCTTTAGCTGCAAAGTCCTTTATAGGGTGTCATTGTTGTGTGAATTAACTTGGCAATGGTGATTGCTGCCTACATTGGACCATAGAGGAGAGGAAAGAAAAATCATTGTTATTCCTCTCTGGTGCCTAGCAGGCATAGTCGTTTTTGCAACCAAGATGAATAGCCTGAATGCATGTTTGCTTAAGTTTATTTGGTTACTTCTTTCCTAACTGTGGCAAGCAATAAGTGTGGCAAGCAAAATCGTACACATCTTTGCTTCTCAGTACACACAGTCGGCCCGTGAGCCATGAAACTGAATTGTTGTCTTTTGCGGGAACCATTGTGTACTGTGGCTCAATGAACTATCCTTTCATATCATCCCCTTTGTTGTCTTGTCTGCCTTTCTTGTATTGCAATATGTTCTCATAAGATATCTCATAAGATAAGGTATCATAGGGTTATATTTATATTTAAAGAATATATCATCAAATGATTCATCCCAAAATTGTTTGTGTTGATGTGAAAGGCGTCTTATGATCTGCTGCTGATGTCCGCCAACAACAAAGAAAGTGTGACATCAAAGTGTGGCATCCATAATGAATACCCACCAACAAGCTACTGTGCCTTATACTACTTTTTGATGACCATTTTCAGAGACATCTGTGCACACTGACACTCGATTCATCAGCTCATTCAGCAGTTGTCAAGACATTCACTGGCGCTAATGTCTCCGATCAAAGTGCCCCATCAGTCTGTTTGCATTGAAAGGAGTGTGCGCTCTTATGATGGTACAAGCTTGGGCCCTCCTCATTTGCTGCTACTAGGCTGTGATAATGGAACATCCACGAACCATTAGGGTTCACTGGGGTGGTAGCAAATCTGTCAGTCTGTCATCAGCCTCAAGCAGCCGCTCTTTGATCGCTTGTTTGATGACTGATTGATTGATTTTGTTCCACGATTTCATCTTAAAAACATGCAGCTCTGCTGAGAAAGCCAAAACGGCACCATACATTAAAACAAAAACTTAATAAAGCCCTACGGCCTATTTCCATTGTGGTCCCCTAGGTTAGTGGTTCTCAAACCTTTCAGGTAGCGACCCCCCAAAATAATCATATTTCAATTGAGGACCCCCCCACCCTGACAAGTACTTGGAATTCTAGGAGTTGAGGCATCCACAGATAAATATTGTGAAAATAAGGGGCAGGACAGCAGATCTTGCAAGGGCATGTCAAAGTGTTGTTATACAATTAACTACACGATAATCATCTGGGTCTACACAGCCAGTCAGTATGTTAAAGTCTGGTTCTGTATGATAAATCGATAAATACTTCAATCGTATTAAGATTTCCCGGCAAGCTGTTCAGCTAAACACTGCAAACACAGCAAAAAAAAAAGTTTATTTTGGCTGTCAAGACAAGCTGTCTAGAACTGCACACGTCAACAGGCTCAGCACCTTACTGGTTCAACCGGTTAATGTGCTGACCACATATCTCTGCGTTCTCTTCACTGTCTTATCTAAAAAAAAAAGTTGAAATTCTTCCAAAATATTGTCTTTTAGTGTGAAATTTTGCCATGAAACTGAATAGTGTTTCTTTCCGAACTATTTTTTGTCACTTGCTTTCCTTTGCTGTAGCCTCGTTTTGTACTCGGGTTGGTTTCTTATTTTTCATTAGAAGTGTTTTATGCCACTAGTTGTGTGTGTTCTTTCGGCTACTACAGTAGGTAGTTTTGGATGCAGGTAAGGCTGAGCTGTGCCCACCGATTACCCAAGAAGACAGCATCACACGCCAACTCACAGAGAACAGCTAGTTCCATTCCAAGTGTTGACAACGGGACTTCTCTCTCATGTGCAATTACAATTAGTGTTCATTTAGTTCAAGTACTGTAAAATGAACACTCCAGAATTTGCTGTGCCTTGAGGCCAACCTGCCCTTTTTTTAAAAATGCTGTGCTTATCTCAACATACACAAAGGTTCTCTGTGGAAGTGAAGAAAAGATTCTCTAACTTACAGTATATGACAAGAGGATATTTCATGCTGTTTTTGAACATTTTATTTGTATTTTTTATGGTCCTTTAAACGTTCAAACAAAGGTTGTAGCCTAAAGAAAACCACTTACTTAAACCATGTCCCAGAGTTTTTCTCTTCTGAAGCTTTGCAGCTTCTGAAGCTCATAGCAGCTTTTTCAGCTGCAATGATAAATGACCTGTTCTGGCTGCAGTGTTTTTTTTCATGGTAGAATGGACATCAGAGAGCCCCAAAAAAGCCCCAAAACTAAGAAAGATATGGATGCCAGGTTCTAAGTGTTATGTCTCTGATTGAAGGTGTCTGCGATTCTGCACAGGGGAGAGAGGACCTAAGTGGGGCTGGCGCAGCAGGTGCTTACTGCTTACACACAACGGGTGTTTAGCGGCTAGCCTCCATGGTTATTTTTTATAATCACATAATGGTATGTGTACGTTTTTGCACACATGTTGATTTTCTTTTTCATTTGTTGGACGTCGCCAAACAAAGCCCCAGATCGAAGGCAAATCAGCGTTCACTCCCAAAGGTTTTGATCACTAAAGTGTGAACTGCTCAGCTCTTTCAGGTTTTGATTGAACTAAAGCCGCGATCCGAGCATGACCACTCGCCTAAGTGTCGCAGATCCACATCCAGAGAAATCTAACGTGCTAGAAAGATATCTGGACCTAGTTGGCCAAGTTATTATAAAAAGAAAAACGGATGTTATTTCATAGATTTTACTCTGTTACGTTATAAAGCTTTAAAATAAATATTTGAAACAACGTTTTTAAGTCTGAACACGCGACTGATTGAATTACATCACAAGTATATGCAACTTTTATACAGTATACAGGCCTGAAACGTGTCTGTCTTCAGGCGCGGGTGTCCATGTGGGTGTCTGTGAGGGGCGCGCATGTCCATTAGAGCACTGGTTCTCAAAGTGGGGTCCGGGGACCCCCAGGGGTCCTTGGGGGCGTACCAGGGGGTCCCCAGCAAAATGTGTTAATATAGCATCACAATAATTTTAACCTTTTATACTTTGGCTATTCAAAAATAGCAGATCTACAAGCTCATAGTGCCACGCTATGAGCTTGTAGATCTGCTATTTTTGAAAAATCTTGAAAATGTGTGCAAACCTTTGAATATATGATTTTTTTTTGCGGACATTTTTAACTCAAATCTGTGCTTCTGGGGGTCCCTGGAACTATTTTTTTGAGATGGGGGTCCGCGGACAAATACACATCATTTTGGGAGTCCTTGGCATGAAAAAAAGTTTGAGAACCACTGATATAGAGGTGTGCGTGTGCCCGTAAGGGGTGTGTGTGTCTGTGAGGGGTGTGGTGTGTGTGTGTGTGTGTGTGTGTGTGTGTCTGTGAGGGGTGTGTGTGTGTGTGTGTGTCTGTGAGGGGTGTGTGTGTGTGTGTCTGTGAGGGGTGTGTGTGTCTGTTAGGGGTGTGTGTGTGTCTGTGAGGGGTGTGTGTGTGTCTGTGAGGGGTGTGTGTGTGTCTGTGTGAGTGTGTGTGTGTGTGTGTGTGTGTGTGTGTGTGTGTCCAGTTCAGGAGGGGTGCCTGTGTCCGTGAGGGATGTGCTTGTGTCCAGGAGTGGTGCAGTCAGTCCAATTACATTTTTATACAGTTATAAGGTCGAATAGTCTGAAATCCAGACGAATCTGCCCGTGTGAATGTCATTTGCTCTGGCAGTACATTTGTGTGGCTATGCCAGGCCCGAGGTCGGCTGGTTATTTGAGTTTTTTTAATATATTTTATTGTAGTGATATCTTTTTATTGTGTTTCTTTAAGCTAGCATGTACAAAACTAATTTCCACTTGTGGACAATAAAGAGTTCTATACTATTTTACCCTGAATATGAATGAATTACATTTTTATTTTGGCCCATCCCATATGGGATTATATGACACAATACACAACAAAAGAAAACCACTGACATTAACAATCCTTCCTGTTCGTATTACGTCCTGCCTTATAACATACCACATAAATAAACATGAGTACGGTACATACAGTACATGAACAAACTAAGAACAACACCACAATGATAACTATAATAAGCTTTTATTTGTACACATATTTTCAAAACACAACACACACACAACGCGTCGAGATGCAATGTGTTGTGAGCTGAATAGATCTGCTTTTTTTGCTATTCATTGTACAACAAATTATATAGGGCTTAATAAGTGTTTAATTTTTCAATCCATTTCCCATGATTGCCATCACTAATAGTCAGTACATGACGCTGGCTGCCATTGTTTGTTTCCAGATCACGTCTATGGTTGCTCTTGTCCTTGACGTGCTCTCTCTCTCTCTCTCTTTTCTTGGTGTCTGTTTGCGTTTTGTTCAGGATGCCAAGCTGCGTGAGCTGCTTGATGTCAGCACCCTGGTGGGGAAGATGGAGAACAGGATGCTGACCGTGGTTAGCGGCCCAGACATGGTCAACATCAACTACCTCAACTTCATGGCTTTTCAGGAGGAGACAGCCAAGGTACAGTACATGTTCACAATAACAACAAGAGCATCAACGTCAATACTACTGCTTTTACACTGTAACATCCGTAAGGGTCCATTTGGTTCAGAATAAGGCATGTTAACCCTGGCATCCCTACTTTGTACAAAAAAAATAATATTTACCTTTTCACAATAGCCGATCTAAAAGCTCAAAAAGGAGCTTGTAAGATCTGATATCGTCACAAGAAGTATAGGGCTTAAGTGGTTCATAACTGCTTCATAATGACTAATAAAGAGCCAATATGTTACTAATACTCTATGCATACTAATGAGCAACTAGTTAAGGTTGAATAGGTGTGCCATAAGTATGATTAATTATAATTGCTTATTGTCTGTACGGGTGATAAAAGCTAAATACTTTTCATTAATTCTCTGTTCAGCTACTGTAGGACAGACAGTGTGTTGTTCCCCAGGTGTCTTTGTCGTTCTATTAGCTGTCTAATTAGGGACTCGTTAGACATGGGACACCAGGTGGGTGCAATTAACCTCCTGATAGGATCGAGTCAATGGCTCTGCATCAGTAGGCAGCATTCAAAGGCACGATTCCGGTCGGAGATTCAATCAGGTTTTATTTGTAACTCACTCATACTGTACAGCAGTGTTGATTTTGACAGCAAATTTTGATTTAGTTTTAGTCTTTTGAATAAAATTCCATTTAGTTTTAGTCATATTTTAGTCATCTTGTTTTAGATTTTGTCTAGTTTTAGTCGACTAAATATCATAAGATTACAGCCGACTAAATCTACAGTTGATTTAGTCTAAAATATATTTTGGCGGTTCCTTGATGGCGTCGTAATGCCTGATTTTACACTTATTTGCATGCTGAAAATAGCCGATCTACAAGCTCACAACGCGTCGCGTTGTGAGCTTGTAGATCTGCTATTTTCAGAGCGCAACAACCGAGCTCAACCAAACATAAAATTACTTGTCTTTTAGTTCTACTGGATCTCCTCTCCACTCGTCCCTCACTAACATTTTGGTCTAGTTTTTATTTGTTGACGAAATTGTCAATATATTTAGTCGGAGTTTTAGTCGTCATAGCTTAGTTTTTATTTCGTTTTCGTCAGTGAAAAAAGGTAGTTGACGAAAAAAAAATCTCATAGTTTTAGTCGACGAAATCAACACTGTCATACAGGTACAAACAGCGAAATTCAAAGCTGAATAGTTGAACTGTTTAAGCAGAGATCAGTGCTACTGCATGTCTGGTATTTGTGTGTGGTGTTTGGTAACTGTGGCTCGTCGTTTTTAGATAGACGTAAACTAGATGGCTGTGACTCGTGCACAAGCTGCGAAAACGTGCACGCAGCCTCGTAAGCCTGTGTCCGTCTTTGCGATGAAAACCGTTGCTTTCAAAAGGACAGCGCTCAATCAGGCGGCGGCTGCCTTGCGATTGACACAGAGAGCCAATCATCGCCACACCTTGCCGCCTCACCACCTCAGCAGCTGTCATTTGTCTCCTTAACGAGAGCTCCTAGCCCACAGTCTCCCCCCCCCCAACACAGCCACACACCCACACACACGACCCCAAGAACCACACACCTCCACTCTCCCCACCTGTTCATAATATGCAGTGTTACAATGCATTGTCAATGCGTCTTGTTTGCCCGTGTGATTTGGTACTCTTATATCGGTGCATGATACCGCTGCACGACTAAGTATAATTAATACTTTTTTACGCCACTGTTTTTTAACCTGTGGTCTGGGGCCCACCGGTGGGCCGCAAGGGGGGCCCCAAATAATTGGCACAACACTAAGATTTGAATGATAATATAACATTCATATTTTTTTAAACATTGTTTTTAAAAAAAATCTTCAAACATTTTTTTATTGTGATATCAATAAATTTAAGTATGATCCACCGATTCAAGCCAAAACACAGTCGATTGAGTGATCATTCAAATAAAGATGCTCTGAAAATGCACGTGGCCCACCCTTCTTTTGGGCCCACCCACCCGTGTTAAGTGGTCAGATGGGTGGGCCGTGAACAATTTCAAGATTTTCAACTGGGCCCTGATCCAGAAAAAGGTCGAGAAGAACCACTGCTGTATGCATGCATGGCGTCCCTGCACCCGTGCCAAAACGAATTCCTTGAATGAACGTCACATTTGGCAGTTAACCCACACTTTGCCTGCCAATAACGCCAAATTATTTGACCCAAAGACCAAGGAGATATGATTTTTCGAAGATCTAGACTCCTATCCACTTCCTTGTTAACTTAAAACTCTGTATCTCGGCTCCTGAGTACTTTTTGTTTTTCAATGAAAAATCTCTGGCAGGCAACAGCTAAAAATCTGAAATAATTCTGGCAGTCAATCGGTTAAGACCTGAAGCCGATTCTACAAATGTCTTCTAAATCCCAACAGTATTCTAAAAAAACTTATGGTTCTATATCAGTGGTGCTCAATCTTTTTTGTGTCAAGGACCTCCAAAATGACATGTATTTGGCCACCGACCCCTATCTCAAAACATTTTGTTCCAGGGACTCCCAGAGATTTGAGTTAAAAATGCTTTAAAAGAATATTATATAGATTTGCACACGTTTTCACGATTTTTTCAAAAATAGCAGCTCTACAAGCTCATTGCGCGGCCCTCGGTGCCGTGCTATGAGCTTGCAGATCTGCTATTTTTGAATAGCCAAAGTAAAAAAGAATGCTTTTTTTTTAGCTCAAATAAAAAAAATGACAGAGATGCGTTCCAGGTCTTAACGGGTCAAAGTGTGTGTCTGATAAGATGTAAAAACAGGAAAAGGCAGAGAGTGGTCCCTGGGGGTCCGGCGGGTTGGGAACCGAGTGGGCCGAGGAGATTAGTTTAGACTCTCAATGAAGTCGTCAGTCCTCTCTCTCTCTGGGTTCATTATAGCTAGTCTGCTGGGTGGGAGGAGAGATTTCACCTCCAACGGAATCCACCTGCCACTTCCTGTGCTGCTCCCCCTAACTCTGTGTGTGTGTGTGTGTGTGTGTGTGTGTGTGTGTGTGTGTGTGTGTGTGCTTTTGCGATTGCAGGAGTGGGCGGAGGAGCTGTTCAGCCTGGCTTCCAACCTGCTGGCACAGAACATGTCCAGAGAGGCCTGTGTGGAGAAGGGGTAAGGGTGCAGCAAATACACACACACACAATATGCTCACTCACACTCAGTGGTGGAAAGTAACTAAGTACATTTACTTAAGTACTGTACTTAAGTACAATTTTGAGGTATTTGTACTTTACTTGAGTATTTCCAATTTCCAATACTTTTACTTCTACTCCACTACATCTCAGAGGCAAATTTTGTACTTTTACTCCACTACAATTATTTGAAAACTTTAGTTACTAGTTACTTTACAGATATAAATTATGATATAATGAAACATACATTAAACACTTTAGCCCTATTTTATACATAGGCTATTTGAAAATAGCCGATCTACAAGCTCACAACGCGTCGCATCGCGACGCGTTGTGAGCTTGTACAACGCGTACGCTATTTTCGGGGCAAGACACCAAGTATTTATCAGTCGTAACGTGGACACACAACCATGCTGTCGTACGCTTACACACGTGTTTGCATAACTGTGCACAAACACCAACTCACAAACAGAGTACAAGCATGCATGCTCACACATAAACCCGTGCACGTTACACGCATAAACGTGCAGATACACACTTTTGTGGGCACTCACTCACACACGTGTGCGCGCACACGCCCACGCACACACGCGCACACACAGCACATTCTCACAGATAGGCGTCAGTTATTGCCACTCTGTCATTTTCACTCCCTAATGCGTGACTATAGGACTACAAAAAGTAAAAGGCATTGAATCGAGTGATGGGACAGCTGCCTCGGTGGCTTACCTGGTAGCAATGCTTGGCTAGTAACCTCAACCTCCTGTGATCGAAGCCCACCGTGGGTATGACTTTTTTCTCTCTCTCTCCGCATAGTCTTTGTAGGGTTGGGAGTTGGGAGTTGGGGGGGGGGGGGGGGGGTGTGTGTGTGTGTGTGTGTGTGACAGTGCTTACGGTTCATGGCCGTGTGTGTTCTTATGTGCCTGTAACGTATTTGTCATTGCTCTCGGGCGGACACCAAAAGTCCAAAACGTCTGTATTATTCTTTTTTTATTAACGATTTAATATAGTGAGTTGAGAAAATAGCCTACAAGCTCACAACGCCTTGTAGGCTATTTTCTCTACTTTTGTGCATAAAGTGGGCATTAATTCACAACAAAACGTGAAAAGTTGAATTATGGAGATACAAGGGCTGCCTGATAGCAACGATGTACAGTATACGTTCTTCCCACCTCCTCACCCCAACGGCAGGCTGTTGGCAGCAGTTCTATAAATGTCTTGATGGCTGACCTGAGCGTGCATCCACGGCATCCTTCTCTAAATGTTAATGGACGGTGGAGGTGTGCCGTTGTCTCCCATCGGGCCTCGGAGTCCGTCGCTTTAGCCCGCCCGCCGCCCTCCCTCCGACGTGGCCTTTGGTCACCCCTCGCCGGCCATGTCTGATCCTGTGTAATAACCCCGTAATGCCCACGACCTCGCCGCGGTTCATATCGATCCAATCTAGATAGAAACTCACTGAGTCTGTGGAGCTCATCGCCTCACTGCTGATGGCCGCACACACAGTGCTCCCTCTCAACAAAGCAGTGTACAGCAACGGAACCCGAGAAAGGTGTGGTCCCTTAAGAGCTTCTATTTGGCAAATCGTTGCTGTCGGGCAGAAACCTCCTATATGTCCATATCGTCACCTTGCTAAACTAATGGCCTAAGTAATTTTTTGAGGAAAATTATATTTTTGCCTAAGTCAGCTCCTGATGACACTGGCCAGTGGCCACCTCTGGTAAAATCGCCTATCTCCTAATTGAAAAGGATCATGCTGTTCCCTCCACTTTTAGTATAATGGTCTATCTCTCTAGTGTGACTTCAGCCAAAATAGACAATTTTGTTGGCCTAAGCCACATGGTTTTGTGACTTAGGCCAAAGAAATGACCAAATGATTTTTGAGTTAGGCCAAAATCATTTGACCTAAGTCAGGTTTAATCCTATTTAAACCTATTTAAATCTCTTATATAACTGACAGACAGTGTTATTTTTATATTAATAGTCATAACTTGTTATAAACATTTTGTGTGAAATGATTAAGAAATATCATATAGTTTTTTTTTTTAAATCAGAAAAACAAAATTACTTAGGCCATTTGTTTAGCAAGGTGATGATATTCTAAATGTTTGTGTTTTTTCTTAAATTAACACCCTACTTGATCATACTACGTAGTACAGCATCACACAAAAATAGCAAAAGTAGCAGATCCACAAGCTCGAAAACGCGGCGCGAAGCGACTCGTTTTCGAGCTTGTGGATCTGCTACTTTTGAATTTGAATCCTGAAAAGTAACAGTCTTGGACATGACGAAATGGTCCATTTTGTTATGGAACCAAATCAAGTGATTTTAAAACGCAATCATAAGAAAATGGTTCCGTTTTATGAGCCTTTCCTGTTGTTTAGCAGTGTATGTTAACGGCTCTCGCTCCGGTTCAAATTGACCCCCCCCCGGGCTGTTTGATGTGTAAAAGTGAACTGCAACCGTTAACCCATTCAATCCGGGAACGCATCTGTGTCGTTTTAGATGTCTTTGGCTATTCAAAAATAGAAGATATACAAGCTCATAGCCGCGCTATGAGCTTGTATATCTGGTTTTTTTTTAAATCCTGAACATTTTTGCAAATCTTTTAATATGTATTTTTTAAAAGCGAACATTTGTCAAATATTTTGTTCCAGGGACCTCCAGTAGCAAAGATTTGAGCTATAAATGTTGTTAAATATATTATATATACAGTATGTATTCAAAGATTTGCACAAATGTCCAAGACTTTTCAAAAAGTGCCACGCTTTGGGCTTGTATATCTGCTATTTTTGAAAAGCCAAAGTATAAAATAATGGGGTTATTAGCTCAAATCTAAAATGACTCAGATGCGTTCCCGGATTGAATGGCTTAAAGCCAGCAGGCCCAGAGGAAGCTAATTGACTTAGAACACAATAAAAAGCAAACCACTGGCCATGCGGCGCACAGGGAATTGAATGGAGGGCAGGTTTTAGCTGGTCGTCGACACAAGGCTGTTTTTGTGGTTACAGAATTATAACCCCACACTATTAGCAACAAGAAAAAAAGTTCCACATGGTGCAAGTTGACTCTGTAAAATAGAAAAGGGCACACGTGCGCACCTACGCACGCACGCACGCACGCACGCACGCACGCACGCACGCACGCACGCACGCACGCACGCACGCACGCACGCACGCACGCACGCACGCACGCACGCACGCACGCACGCACGCACGCACGCACGCACGCACGCACGCACGCACGCACGCACGCACGCACGCACGCACGCACGCACGCACACGCTCAAACACTTGAACAACACCTATTATTTTCTGCCAGTTTTTTTATTGTGTTGTTTGTAAAAAGGTGGTCCTTTTTAAAAACAACACAATAGTCCAGATTAAAAAGGGTTCTATACGGTCCTCGACGGGGCTTCTAGGGGGTCCCCAACATAATAAGGTTTAAATACTTATGCCCTATTTCATTTTTTCGGCTATTCGAAAATACCTGATCTACAAACTCAACAATACGTGGGAATGCAATGCGGTGAGAGCTTGTAGATCTGCTATTTTTTGAAAATCAGGGCCAATCAGGGGATTGTTCTGCCAGCTTATGGGATCTATATACTATTAACTAGCCATTTACAACACTCCGGTCTCTCTGGCTTTTGGGATGTGCCGGAACTAGCCAATTGCACACATGCAAGTTTATGGTCCGACGCTAGATTCAAAATGCAATATACATTTAGAAACATGACAACATACCCCAAATTCCCAAGTTACATGAGTCTAATGTCCAAGCACATTCAACTCAGTCCGAGCATGTCTTAAGTCAGTCTTTCTTTAGCCACTTTGACAGAGTTTAAAGTGCTGAAACTCCTGCAAAACTAATATTTAATACTCTTCAAATCACAGATGATTAGAGTTGCTGAATGAGCATGGCCTGCCATTGCCAGACTAATCACGAAGAGCGAATTATTTTTGGCAGATTTGTCTGGTTTCCAGGCTTGAACGAGCATGCTGGATTTGAGAAGAATGTAAATGTGTTTTAAATAGTGTTTTGGGTGATTACTAATTTGGTCGGGAAATCCGTACTGAATTTTATGTGACGTAATGCGTGTATGGTTTGAGGGACCAATATCTCTCTTTTCTCTCTCTCTTGTGTCATATCGTCTCCGTCGGGTATGATAGAGAGAGAGAGAGAGAGAGAGGGAGAGGGAGAGGGGGAGAGAGAGAGACAGTAGAGATTATGTACAACTGGTAATCACATTCCGCGCTACTCTCTCATCATGGCTGTAGGTAGAACTTTCCCTGCATACAATCCTATTATCATAAGGGCATGCCCTCAGGCAGTTTAGCGCTCTAATGAGTGCATCTTTCTAGTTAGTTTTGCATTGTTCCACCCGGCAGCAAGCCTTTCTATAGTGACAGTGGGACATGACCTTCATGGCTGACTATTAACTACAAAGCCACAGCGAGGGTGCAGGCAGGGGGGGGATTAGAGAGGAGAGGGAGAAATAAGAGAAGAGAGAGGGGGAGAGAGAGAGAGAGAGAGAGAGAGAGAGAGAGTCAAGAAACAAGAAATGATTTGAATAAATCATATGCCTCAGGCTTCTCTGCCTTTTCTATACAGTATGTGAACACATGTAGAGGAATACATTTTAGAGAAATTTGCAGTGTGTTCACACACACATTTTAAATCGTTTCTGCCCTACAGTACTGTACATAAAGAGCAAAGACTCTCAAAATAACGATGCATTTACATAGTGACACATATTGACATACATTGACGAGAAGGTTAGCCTTGGCTGGGAAGTGAAAGGCATTATGATTAATAAAAGACAGTCCACCATAATAAATAACCGTTGTGTAGTGTTCCTCCATGGAGTGGTCTGAGGCTGGAGTAGAGTGTTTACACCAAGACACCATCGTACAACTGAGGAAAGGGAAAGAAGGCTGAACGAACTCTTCCAGAGACAGAATATAGTGGCAGAATGTGCATTTAGTAGAATATCTCCTCTTTCCCACGAGATTAACACAGACTTCATTCTCCTCCCACAATTAACCCATTAAGACCTGAAGCCGATTCTACAACCGTCTTCTAAATCCCAACAGTTTTCTGAAAAAAACGTATGTTTCTATATCAGTGGTGCTCAAACTTTTTCATGTCAAGGACCCCCAAAATGATATGTATTTGGTCGCGGACCCCCATCTCAAAATATTTGGTTCCAGGGACCCACAGAAGCAAAGATTTGAGTTAAAAATGACACAGATGCGTTCCAGGTCTTAATGGCAATTAAGTGATTTTCCCTAGAAATGCTCTGAACGGCCTGTTTGAGCGCGTGTCGGGTTCTTGATCCGACCGGAGCTTTTTAGAGGACTTTAGGTGTGAAAGGCACCCGAGCGAGTGTTGCGCCGAATGAGTAATGAGTGACCTATCGATTTCTGTTCCACCTGTTGGCTGCAGCCGTGTTCCAGCGGAACAAGGATTCCAGCAGACAACGTGCTGTCATTCGGCCAATCATCAAAAGGTCGCGCAAACGGCACTTTTCCTTCCCGTCTATTTATCTAGCCTGTCTGGCTGTTTCACCCTTTTCACCCTTTTAAGTGTGTATTTGATTTTCTCTAGTTTCAAGAAATACATGTATAGTCTCTTTAATGCATCTGGTAAAGCTGGGTGGAGAGTGTCGCTTCCATGAAAGGAGGATATAAGTCTCCTCGAAGAGCAGAGATGTAAAGGCTATGATTGCATGTGCTTATTGCCTCGTATAGAACGGGTATGTAAAGCCCTCATTAGTGCACTAATGAGGCACTAATGAGGTTTGAGTAAGTGTTAAATATATCAGACCAGAACTTGGTGAGATTAGGGCATGGAGCAGAATGGAGCGCTGCTCTTTTGATCGAGCCTGGTAAACCATCCCCGGTCACGTGAATTCACATTTTTCATGAAAATGTGAATTCACGACGTTGAATCGTTACCACACAACCAGCCTGTTTACCTGTGCTAATATTATAGATCAGTCTCGCTAATTATGGGGAAAAAATACCATAATTCCCCTTTAAGTGTGGAGTTTTCACTGCCTCAGACTAGCTCTGCGAATCCTTCACGTGAGGAAGCTAGCGTTGTAATTTCAATGGCAAGTTGACGTTCGGTTGTACCTAAAGTGAACAGTAAAGGGCTGTAGGATAGAATGTACACAGCTGAAAGGTGGCAGTCTATCAGGAAAGACACCTCAGACACAGCCTGTGGCAAAAACAGCCTAGGTTTATCCCCACCATCATTCTTTCCTATGTGCCTTATTTTTTTCCTCACTTCCCTCTTACCGTCCTCCCTTTTTTCCTTCCTTCTTCCCTCCTCCCTACACCAGTCCAAAAGCTGATTCCAGTGCAGCCACAGCTACTGCAAAATGAAACATGATTTCCCACAAGTGGTTTCCGTTTCCATCTCCCCCCGTTCACGTCTCTCTCCCTCTCGTCCAGTGGTGGAAAGTAACTAAGTACATTTACTCAAGTACTGTACTTAAGTACAATTTTGAGGTATTTGTACTTTACTTGAGTATTTCCAATTTCCAATACTTCTACTTCTACTCCACTACATCTCAGAGGCAAATATTGTACTTTTACTCCACTACAATTATTTGAAAACTTTAGTTACTAGTTACTTTTCAGATATAAATTATGATATCACAAAACATACATTAACCACTTTAGCCCTATTTTATACCTAGGCTATTTGAAAATAGCAGATCTACAAGCTCACAACGCGTCGCACCGCGACGCGTTGTGAGCTTGTAGATCGGCTATTTTCAAATATTTAGTACTTTTACTTTTGGTACTTTAAGTACATTTTGATGCCAATACTTTTGTACTTTTACTCAAGTAACATTTTGAACACAGGCCTTTTACTTGTAACAGAGTAGTTTTATATTGTGGTATTGCTACTTTTACTTAAGTAAAATATCTGAGTACTTTTTCCACCACTGCTCTCGTCCACCACCCCATATCCCTAACATTAACCATTAGTGTCACCGCTGGGTGACTTAGTCTCGCATGCAGGGGGAGACAGCCAGGCAGCCTGGCTCTATGTGAAGTGGATGCTGTAGTGGATATTAATTATTAGCCAGCAGCCACTTAAGGCCGCAGCCCTATAATGACAGCTCCTGTTGCAGCGGAGCTATTTTTAGAGCACTACAGCCTGCCTGCCCCGCGGTTCACTGCTGCTGCTGCATGGCTCTGAGCTGCAACGTGCAACGCATGCCAGGGATCAAAGGCAGGAGGCCGGCTGTCACGTCAACACACGGCTAACATGCTCACCAGTTAGACACAAGCGTATACAAAGTGGTCTCGCTCAAGCGTTGCCAGATTGTGCGAGCGAAATAAGCGGCCAGGTCTACGAAAACAAGACGCGACGACTAGGCCACATGATCACATGCACTATTCTTTTTGAAATATACATTATTCATTTGGGGGTCCTTGACATGAAAATGTTTGAGAACCACTGTTTTAAACAACATTATGGAAGCAAGCCTAAATAAGCAACTACACTTTAGAAACAAGCCCAAAGAAACGCAACCAGCAACTAACCAATATTACACTTTGGCTATTGAAAAATAGCAGATATACAAGCTCATAGGGTGGCACCGAGTGCCGTGCTACGAGCTTGTAGATCTGCTATTTTAGAAAAATCGAGAAAATGTGTGCAAATCATTGAATATATATATTTTAAAGCGAACATTTGTAACTCAAATCTTTGCTTCTGGGGGGTCCCTGGAACAAGATATTTTGAGATGGGGGTCGGCGGCCAAATGCATATACATTTTGGGGTCCTTGACATGAAAAAGATTGAGAACCACTGATATTGAAACATAACGTTTTTCAGAATGCTGTTGGGATTTAGGAGACATGTAGAATTGGCTTCAGGTCTTAATGGGTTAACAGAAAAACAAGCCCAAAGTCACTTATAATAAGCGGACATGGTAACACAGGTCCCGCTGCCGTGATGAATACGCACATGGCAGGCGATCTGTCCCGGTGATGAGCATGCAGGAGCATCAACACAGTAGCCTACATGGGACATACATCACTTACACTACTGTGCAGACATAAGATAATAAACCTTGTGTTACATACTGCAACCTGTACTGTAGATATTGATCGTGTTCTCTCTCTCCCTCCTAATGCAGATACACTCGACTCCTGCTGCAGCTCAACGCCGAGGGACGCATCCCTGTCAAGAAGTAAGACGGATCTCCTCCCCTCTCTCTCCTCTGTCTGTGCCCTGCCAGCTGTTCCGTCATTTCAATTAATGCATTCTTTTTCTCTACCATCTCCCATTGTTTTACAATTATGTCTCTGTCTGTCTGTCTGTCTGTCTGTCTCTCTGTCTGTCAGTGGTCAGTGGTGGAAAAAGTACTCAAATTCTTTACTCAAGTAAAAGTACCAATACTTATGGTACTTATGGCATTATAGAAATATTCCGTTACAAGTAAAAGCCCAGAATTCTAAGTGGATTTGAGTAAAAGTACAAAAGTATTGGTATCAAAATGTACTTAAAGTACCAAAAGTAAAAGTACTAAAATGTTTGAAAATAGCCTATGTATAAAATAGGGCTGAAGTGGTTATTGTATGTTTCATAATATCTTAATTTGTATCTAAAAAGTAACTAGTAACAAAAGCTTTCAAATAATTGTAGTGGAGTAAAAGTACAATATTTGCCTCTGAGATGTAGTGGAGTAGAAGTAAAAGTATTGGAAATTGTAAATACTCAAGTAAAGTACAAATACCTCAAAATGT